>NC_140627.1:15526886-15844386 GCF_057382275.1 Copadichromis virginalis | reverse complement strand
CCACTACACCAGCTGGCTGCTTTGTCATTAGCAGTTGACAATTTAAGCAGTTTTTTCAACCGGATCCCAAAAAGAAAATGTGAAACCGAAGTACGAAGAAATCTTCGTGTTAGTTTAAGCAGGCCAGCACTGATGAACAAGAGCATACCCGACAATAATCAGTCCTTAATCTACTTGTACCAAGACAGTAAGACAGTCCTTCTGACTGCCAAGCACTCACACTTAATGAAGCCGCTGCTCGTTATGCTCCGACCTGGCGCTGCTGTTATTAGCTTAGTCACGTTATTTCCACTCTATTTGCCTTGTGCATTATGTGTAACCTATATCTAAGTGATGTGTCTGCTCTGTCCTTGGTGCATTGTTCTCCCTGCTGAATCCAGAGAAGCTGGATTTAATGGGGATCAGGACAGGCGGCTAGAAAGAGTTTATAAGCAATTACGGAATAAATGGTCTTATATTGTGTGACGTCAGTGTCTCTGACAGAAGTAAACTCAGCTGTATGAGCTGGGGTATTAACCCCGAAGAAAATCGGCCTCCCTCACGTCTGTGTGACTTAAATATCAGACTGCTGCCTGTTTAATCACGTCTCCTCCTAACTCTCGTTGCGTAAGGGGAAAGCATTTCTCTTATTTTAAGGCTCACAGCACATCAGTTGCTTTTTTTATGAGACGGCTCAGTTCATTAAAAATTTCTGAGACCTGGCTGAAATTGGGCATTAACCCATAATTTGCTGCTTTACCTAAACATCTAGTACCAAGTACATGATCTTTACTCGCTTGCTGAAGATAATCAATGTGACAGGTGCAGGTCAGACTTAAAGCACTTAAAAAATGCAGAAGAGGGGATGAAAACCAGCTCCAAACTGTGTTTCAGGAATGAACATGAGATGCATCTGTTTCTTATGCATATCAGTGCTACATTCTCAAAGGGGTTCCCACAGGAATCTATAAATGCATATGCTCTGCACAGCACAACCTACCAGCTGAAAGTTTCTCCTTCAAACACCCTACAACAGGAGAATCAATATCAGTGCGAGGGGTAATTTTCTATACGCAGAACATGCTCTGCTTAAAGGGTTGCGCTACCTAAGGAGGGTCGGATAGTATTTCCAGTTTGCTGCTGAAGCTGAGGTCAAGCTGTACTCACATCTTTCAGACAGCCCATGAAGTTGTTGCTGACCGGGGAGCCTGGCAGGTCAGCTGTGTTTAGGCTGCCCCCTATGTAGAAGAGATCATCAGAGCCCAGCATGGTGTTGTCCTCCTGGGTGTAGCCAGTGGTGGTGAGAATCCCGTCCACCAAAATCGTCACCTACAGGGATAAAAATCCCAGCACGTTAGGAAAATAAAATCCAAGATTTTTAAACCAAGTGGAAAGAACCGGCCTAATTATTTCATGCTTCATTTCTTGATTTGAAATAAGCATGTCGTAATGTTGGCTCTTG
This sequence comes from Copadichromis virginalis, assembly GCF_057382275.1. Taxonomy (NCBI): domain Eukaryota; kingdom Metazoa; phylum Chordata; class Actinopteri; order Cichliformes; family Cichlidae; genus Copadichromis; species Copadichromis virginalis. Next base: position 15,842,945 of record NC_140627.1, on the reverse strand, counting down.
AAGGCAATTACAAGAACAGCTTTGAAAGGTTCACTAATCTCAACTGATCCCCATTTCTGATAAACCAGCATGATCGTAGCGAAGTCAACGTATGATAAATGTGGGCTCCGCTGATATTTTGGCTCCAAAGCAATTTGCGATGCTACAGTTATTTTGAGATTAAAGGTAACAGGATGGCAAGCTACATTTACTCGAATATTGGCACCATCAAAGCAAGAGATTTCTCCTATCAATGTCGTCAGTAAACAGGGAAGAAAACGAATGACTGAACAGGGATATAGAAGTAAAAATGATATGCTTGTTGCCATGACAATAAGCCTACAGTAACAAGTATTTCTGCACAAATGAAACAGCTCCCACTTAGGGGTAATAAGTGAAAACAGTTACCATTTCTATTGTTGGGAGCATTATTCCATTTCATTTCAGGAAATTCTACAGTAGAAAGCAATTTCTTTGTATATTGCACTGCATATAATAAATATCACAAAATGCATAAACAAACAAAATAAAGTGTTGAGCATGCATGGTCACAGATTCAGTTAATTGTTCCGATGTCTCATGCTACACACAATATTCCTGAGTGGAAGGACACTGTGCATAAAATCCTTCAGTCAGATCATTAGCTTGGAAAATACCACAGATCATGCACTGTTTTCACATAGGGAGAGGATGCAAAGAGCAAAAGCCAGTACAAATCTCTATCCACTAGCTTCAGGTTATACTTGTAGGCGATCAGTCAGCAGGGCAAAATCAAAAAACAATACCCAAACAACCTAGGAAAACAGAATAAAAAATTAAGGATCAACAAGAGTAGAGTAAGGCAAAGGATTCACAACATGAATAAATGGCTATAATGCATTGCTACAAATGAGTTCAATGATGATCTGTAATGTACTACTAGAGGATGTAATTAGCTAACGGGGAACAGGTGGTGCAGAAAACTGGTGGGAAGGAAACAAAGTGTGGAAGGAAAACTAAGAACCAAGGATTACAAAAAGCTAAAAGGAAAAAAAAAAAACAGGAAATGAGAGAGATGAGAGAGAGGGAACTATTTTCCAAATTCTCAAGTAAACACCCACAGGGGAAAATAAGCATTATAAAATGTGGAATCATTTCTAGCTTCGCTTAAAAAATCATTTAAAATGTTTGACTTGTGACCCTTGCATCTCGAGAATGAGTTAACTATGTAAAAAGAACCGTGTCTATTTTTATGAATATCATAAGAGGATGAGAGACAGCATGGTATGTTTAGGCGTCAGGTCAATAAAATGAGGTTCTGCCTTTCCATTTGCTGCTACTGGCAGGTATTGATTTCTATCTATCTGGTACTGAAGCCTTGAGTATCTTTGCCTCGGACCTTGGACAATGAGAAGGCTTGACTGAGGGTTGATGAAACTGCACATGAAGAAATTTCAGAAAAATGTGTTTCATGTCTGGGAAGTGATTGATCTTGCTTTCTTGTTCACTCCAAAATGTCTACAGAAGCATGGCCGATGTCTAAGATGGTGGTGACACCCACCTACTTTACTGGCATTTGAATATCTGAGGTGAGGGATCGGTGCGTTCAAAGGTAATTACTGATTTAGGTCATTATTAATTAGAAGAACACACTGGGAGAATATACAGGCTCCAGACCTGGATGGCACACTTTGAAGCTGACCTTTTATCATTAATTTTGCCAGCATTTCGACATCGCCGGTGTTATGTAGTGCTTATTAAATGGTAATATATATTTATGACTGTCAGTGTAGCTCAGGAGGTTTTCAAAAGAGTATTCATGCGGTACAACAACAGATAATCAGCAAGCATGTTAGTGAGTTCTGTGTTCTGAGCATGCCAGTAAATAGGTGGATGCATCGATAACAAGGGTTGAAAGGCAGAGAAAATGAGCACCAACGAGTTTGCCCAAAACAGACTACACAAAAGGCAGATGGAGAGAGAGAGATAGTAATAGGAGGAATTCTAGAGTGAAAAGCACCACCGGATCTAATAAAATGTTTCCACCAGCACTCTCGTGGGAGTTACAGTTCCTCCTATCTACATGTCAGTGAGCTAACTTATCTGAGGGGAAAGCAATTTACACAGGGATCAAATGCATGCCTGAAAGCATAAGTGACGTTGTAAGCATTCGGCTTGCCGCTCTTCTGGAAGCCAGGCTAAGGAAATAGAAGTGGAGGAGGATGCACGCTTATATGCAGGTTAACGTGACAGGTTTAGAATATACTGGCGATGATGAGATGGTTAGATACAAAATGAGTTCTTCTTTAGAAAAGAAATCTAACATTTATATGCACTGCATGAGTCCCACTCATCTTGGGGAATATATTTAGTCTGGTGATAGTTCAAGTAAATTTACAGAGCGATCGCTTTGTGGGGAACAGAAAAGCTAGCGCCGCCTTTCCCTTTAGAAGCTCAGCTTTCTTAGGGTTTCAGTATTGTACTGAACTCAGTTAGCTAAGATAATGGTAACAGCGACATTAATGCCATTGTCCAATGTATCTGACTAATACAGAGCATACTGGAGCATATTGGTCAGATATGTGAGAGCACAATTTAGGGTGGATGCATTCTTAGCTTACGCTTAGCTTAAAGTGAAGACATAACAGATTAGCTGGAGAAACATAACTGACAGCTAAATAACCATAAACACAGCTAGAAGAGAGTGAATGATCATTATATTATCTGTCACTGCTCTGTGTGTAAATACACTGAACTGCTACTTCATTAGGCGCAGCCATTCATCTGCTCGTCAATGAATGGCTACAGTAACAAGTGTTAATAAGTTGCAGCCAATCATATGGCAGCAACTCAGTGCATTCAGGCATGTAGACATGGTCAAGATGACCTGCTAAAGTTCAAACTGCGCACCAGAATGGGGAAGTAAAGGTGGTTTAAGTGACCGAATGTAGCATGCCTGTTGGTGCCAGATGGGCTGGTCAGGAAATGGACCTACTTTTGTGTCTTGGGTTTACCAAGAAGGATTAGAAAAAGAAAAAACAACTCTGAGTGCATGCCAAAGCTTGAAGCAGAGGGCTACAGCAGCAGAAGACGACCACACCTGTGCCTTAGCTTTCAGCTAAGAACAGGAAAACAAAGCTCAAGAAAAGTGGACAATAGAAGATTGGAAAAATCTTGCCCAGTCTGATGAGTCTGCTGTCTACTGCAACATTTAGATGGTAGGATCAGACAAACAACATGAAAACATAGATCCATCCTGCCATGTATCAATAGTTCAGGCTGCTGGTGGTATAATGATATGAGGAATGTTTTCTTGGCACATTGTTACCCCTTTAGTACTATCATTTAAACACCACAGCCTACCAGACCAGCGGTCCCCAACCTTTTTTGCGCCACGGACCGGTTTATGCCCGACATTATTTTCACGGACCGGCCTTTAAGGTGTCGCGGATAAATACAACAAAATAAAACTAGTACCGGTACTGAAAAAAAGAAGATTTATTCATAACACACGTGAAAAGACCCAGGAAAACCGAGTTAACGATAAAAACGATAACAAAATAACGCTGAAAACCGATAAAAACCCTGAAAACCATACATTTCAACTCTCGCGGCCCGGTACCAAACGACTCACGGACCGGTACCGCTCCGAGGCCCGGGGGTTGGGGACTGCTGTACCAGAGCATTGTTGCTGACCATGCCTACCCCATTATGACCACAATGTACCCATCTTCTGATTTGATGCCCAGCAGGAAAATACACCATGTCACAAAGCTCAAATCATCTCAAACTGTTTTTTTAAACATGTCAATGAGTTCACTGTACTCAAATGGCCTCGACGGCGGCAGATCTCAATCCAACGGAGCACCTTTGGGACGTGCTGGCACGCGAGATTCGCCTCATGGATGTGCAGCTGACAAAATGAGCTTGTTATCATGTCAATATGGAACAAAATCTCTGAGGAATGTCTCCAGCTGACAAGTTTACAACCACCAAATGAGCACTTTTGCAGTCATTATACTGTTTCTTTCTTCTTCTTTTTTTTACAGGAATTGACGAGCGAGGAGTGGCTCTGACTGTGAAACCCTGTAAGGCCGCTTACTTGTCAATCAAAAGGTAATCAGACCAAAATCAAATCTTGCTTTATTTTCTGTCAGCACTTCAAGGGCATTTCCATTCGTCATTAGGACTCCTAAACACCTAATTATACTCATCTTATGAATCTTTTTTCTTCTTCACTAGTTTGTCTCTCTGCAGTTTGTTGCTGCAGTTATGAGCAACAAGGTTGTTGCAGTGGTGACAATGCAAAAAAAAAGAAAAGAAAAAGGTAAATTTGTGAGACCTAAAGAAATGAGTAATTATGTGTGGGCTTGTTCCTGCAAGCAACCACTTTACATTACACTCACTCCCACTTATTCAGTGTCCATACAAAAAAAAGTGCAGCTGTAAGGTATTATATGAGGAGACTAATAGAATAGCAGAATGATGCAGTCAAAGAAGAATGCCAGTGGGGTAACATTTAATGTAACGGACACATCCTTGCAGTAAATTAGACTGGGAATTCAGTCCCTTGTCCTGACTGCTAATGATATGAAACCTTAAGGCCGAGTTGTACTTGGCTGGAGTACAATAGGTACAGCAGTACATGGTTGGACACGTGCACTGGCTGTATTCATTATTTAAGCACTGCTTTCTCTCGCAAGTCCCCATATACTGCTGCAATGTTACATCAGTGGCTAAAGCTGCAAAAAATATATTTTTGCACTCTCCGTTCAAGAGTTGGTAATGAACAGGCTCCTGATATCATCACTACTGTGGGACGAATGAATAGGATGAATAATGAGTTAAGTTTTTATTACAAAAAAGGTATTAAAAGTATATATATGACAATCTTGTGGGTGCAAGAAGGAATCAATTCTCTGAATTAAGAAAAAGAGTGATTTCTAGAAATGCAATCTAGGGGCAATGACCTAATAGACGCTTGCAATATCAGGATAGGGAATGTGGCAGCAGAAGCATTCAACAGAATCCAACACAGTATTTATTTACTGGCAGTTCACACTGCCGGAGGTTAATAGCAGCCTATCTAAACTCTATTTGCAAAGGACTGCCATTTCCTGCAGCTCATAAGAATCAGATCCAAATCTTTTTTATATTAATAAGCTGAAAGATACACTTTAAATACTGTTACAATACTGTGTACAGTGACTGATTTCTCATTATCTCACACAGATCGCTTGCAGACTGCAATTATATTGACTTCTGCGTAAATACAATCTACACATTTTACAAAAAACTGCAACTTTCTTAAGCAGAATACAAAATCATAAGTAATGGATGTATACACACCTGACGGAGGTTGCGCGTCACACGAACATCATGCCATATATTGTCATTAAACCTCCCACTGGTTGGTTCCACCAGGGCTTCAAAAGCGCCAGAGCCCAGGTTGATGACCAGCCACAGAGCGCCATTCCTCAGAGACAGGTTGACATAGTCAGCTGATTTCCCCGTGTGAAGCAGCAAGGCGTTCCTCTGCAGCGTCCGGAAGGACAGCGTGATCTCGTCCAGGTTACTCTGAATGGGAGTCTGGGATAGGTTGTAGCTGAAGAACTCATTGCCTTTAAAGGTGGCCACTGACTCCTCCTGCCCTGAGAGTCAAAGAGAAACAGCTTAGATAATTGTTCCTCTCATCCAGCTTAACCTTTACTTATCTACTGGGTGCATTCACTACTTTAGTTTGCTAAAATAGAGGAGGCTTGGTGGGTGATATTAGAGGCTAAAATGAGCGGAAAATGCAGCGTGCCGTATTGCTTCGGAAACATTTCACTAAGACCCACTTGAACAGACCATGTGTGTATTTTGTAAAGCTATTGAAACGTTACAAAGTCACTGTACAGTCAGATGAACAAGTGTACATTTTCAGCGTGCTGTTTCCATAGTAAAGTATAAGTCTTTATGTCTTTTTCTTTTTATTAACATATGTAGGGAAAAAAAGGCAGCTATGAAGTGATCCTTACTGACAAGTACTTTCATTGTAGTCAAAGCCTAATGAATTGTATTCATCTTTCATAAGACCGACATAAAAACACACTAGAGCTACAGCATTACACCACATCCTCAGCTGAGAAAGGTCCTGATCAAGACGTGTGCACTTTTTACCATCATTTGAGAAGAATTTGCTAAAAAAAAATTATTATACAACGACAGCCGCTTTATCCTTTATTCAGCAGGGTTTTTTTTTTTAAATGCCAATATCAACGTGTAAGGCTTGGCTAAACATTTAATTCACACTCACATTCCAGGGAATGTCCGCTAGGTAATGCACACAGTGAAATATACAGAAGGGAACTTCACCAACTGTTCAGAGGGAAGCAGATGGAGCTTGATTAAAGATGTTGTTTTTGTATTTGTCAATGTTTCTTAGAATTCCACATGTTAGCAATTTTTCTCAAGCAACCCCATCAATGTATCCTTGATGGCAAACATCACACGGCACGTCAATAATAAATCATTCTTGACAGCTTACAGCTCATTCAACAGTTATGCTGCTAATACACCTTCCACAAGGTGACAGTTTTGAGTTTGTTTTTTTATTTTTTTATTTTTTTTCTCAATTCACGACCTCACAGGCAGCCCTACTGCACACGAAATTAGAAAGAATCACTGAATTTTGTTTCGCTTCATAATTCACGAAGGCCTTCCGCGCACGCACAACCTTTAACCATCAAATTTTAAGTTTAGTTTTTCTGATATTGAACCAAAGTTTTGCTTTGACACAGGGAGTAACACTAACAACTTTACAACACATAGTACTGCTGCTGTCCTTTGCTCTTTATGAGCTACTAAGCAAGCTGTTTCAAGCTAGAAGGATAAGCTGACCCTTTAGTTGATGCTTGTTTGTTTGCACAGCAAATGTCAGCTTTGGTACTCAGGGGCCAATTTAAGGCTGCAGGATGAGCAGTCCTGTTAGTCTGTATTGTTTGTGCAGTGTAGTCGCTCAACTCTTGAGCACACAGCTACTCGTTGAGCTACTGGCGCGGAGCATGAATGCAAACTTCCTCATTTGGCTGACGTTTAAGGTGTAAAGTAGAACCAAGTGGAGCCAATAGTGACAGTTACAACTACAGGGAAATTATAGCACTTGAACTAAAAATGCCTTTGTGTCATTTTTCATTCTAAATACAGAAGGATTTATCATAAGAGATAAACCTTAATGACAAGAAGATTTGCATCTAAGCTGTGCACATTCTACAGAACGCAATCTGCCTAATAGGCTTCCTGTCATTCTGTGATGAAGATGTCCCCAGCATGACCCTGAATCTGTCTTGAAGGTCTTTCTTGAAATGGGAGGGGTAGACGGCCTATAGCTCTGCTTTTCAGCTCTCCTAGAAGGTGTCCTACTGTCTGCAGCAATAATGTTTACCACTCTGTAAAAAAAGAAAAGAAAAAAGGAACAAGAAAAAAAGAAATAGTAGCTTTGTTTTGTCTGACACCAGACAGACTTTGGCACTAACTCCGAAGAAAAATCTTCAAAGACCCTAGCTGCAGTCAGTACGCCAGCTAAAAGATGCTGCTGGAGCAGTTTAGCACTTTATGCATGTTATAGCTATACGAGGGTGGGGCGTCGGAGAGTGAGGGGGTGGATGGGCCGTCCACCCTCTTGGATTCAGCTATAAGACCACTGTGCTGAACCACGTCTCGATGTAAATGGAAACACATCAATGAAAAAAGGAGGCTCAGCAGAAAATAACAGCAGCACCGACAATCTCTACATGCCTCTCCTGCTTCTCATCTCATTGTGGCACGCGCCACCTTGCCCCCACTCCCGTCTTACTATACACCATTCAATCTACTTGCAGCCCAAGGTTTTGAAATAAATTCCCTCTAAATTCAGGATACAAATACAAGCGAGTCCTTCTAGAAGGACACTGCTCATGGCCAATCCAATGAAGCGTGCAGCTACAAAATATGGAGAGCGAAAGCATCCTGGATGTTACTATAACACCGGATAACTCTAAGACAGTCAGTGTAAGATTTATTTATAATTCTGCTGCTGGGAGCTATACGTAAGCTCCTGATGGCCATACCATGAGGTGAGAAAAAGGGTTCAGCCACCAGGTGAGAAGACTGTTACTATTAGACAAATTCCACCACTCACGCTGCTCATTAATATTAAGGTTTACAGCAGATTAATTTCAAAATGATGCAAAGCCGGGGGCACAGATGCAGCTGGTAACGTTTGTCTGTGGCTCAGAGGCGGGGACTGGGTTATCAGGCAGAATGCGAGCAGGCTGTGGGGCAGCTGCTGACCACTGGTGTGTAGCTCTGTAGGTGGTCATCAAGCTACACCTGTGCCTGAATAATCTCATCTGGGTGCACACGCTGGCGAAGGAGTGTGGGAGTGAAATATTCACAAGCTGCCGCTTCTCAATTTCCAGAAGTCTGCATATTTGTGGCAAAACAAATAGAGACTAAGTCTGAGAGCGCTCGCTCAAGTATGCGCCCCGGGGCTGAAGGTGGAACACAGTTAATAACAAATGTTTGTTATAACATGAGATGGTTGAATAAAGCGCTGATGTCTCATGTATTTCCCATGAGGTCAGGCGTGCAGCGCTCTGTGTTGCAGCTGTAACTGTGCTTTGCTTGAGCATTGAGGGTTATTTCTGCAAATCTCGATTCCACAATCAATTACCAACTTCTTCTTCATTTAAATGCGTGAAATTGAACAATTACGTTTAGGCTTCATTTCATGACAAATCGCACTGTGGTTGGCTTCAGGACACACTTACTGTATGATGTACTATATGCTTTATATAACAGCATTTTTCTAATACAGCAGAGATGATTAATCTTTGTACGATTGAGGACGTAGTGGCGTACAGTATATTCACCCACACTGTTCTGTCAGAATATCCATTGATTACAGCACAAGCTTAAACTGAACATTATGTTTTTGGTCTTATAAAGACTAATTGCTACTAGTGGCTACCAAAAAGATTTAGACCCTAATCTGTAATGTCACAGTCATGCTCGGCTTCAATCTGCATCATTTATATATGGTGAAAAACCTCATTCTGTGAAGCATTCTCATCTCCTGTAAATGATCTTGGTATAATTGTTATTTGTTCACATATGCGTGACAAAATGCGGATGCTGCCACACCCTCTTTTATTCCATCTTCACCGAGCGGGAGAGTGAAAGATGACATACGCAGCTATTTCAGTTCACGGCTGCACATTATTCATAATCAAGGATAATTGGGTTGAAAATAAAAAATCATTAGTACAGAAGCTGCGATGATAACCCGACACCACTGTTCTTTCTGGTCAGATGAGCAATTTTTCCCGAGGAACTGGGACAGTGGAAAATACTGTGTGGTCAACATGAGGGGGTCAGAAAAGCCAAGTACGTTATAGACAACACTGATCTCCATGGAGACAGGATGATGAAGTTTATCTAAATCTCACAGCGTGTGGAGGAAATGCAAAAGCCTCACCACAGCAGAGTACATCCACCCTTTTTCAAAGTGCCTATATTCCAAGTATGCCTTGCAGAAAATGTTTTACGCTTTATTTTAATTCAGTTTTAAAATCATACAATTATATTCAGTATTTTCATCACCTGTAAATGAGCTGGTATAATTGTTATTTGTTCACATAGGCATGACACAATGTTACTGCTTTTTTTATTTTCCAACCAGAGGACCACAGTGGTACCTCTCCCTGAAAAAATATCCTCCATTAGGAAAAAAAAATCCCACAACCTTCCAACAATGTTTTGTTTTGTTTTAAAATCTCCCACTGATCTACAATCCAGTGATAACACGTCTGAGACATCAGTGCAACAGAAAGAAAATTCAATTATGCACACAACAACCTTAAGAATGAAAATAAAGGCAAACTAAGTCCTCACATAATATGTCTGTCTAAACACCTACATAAATAAACTCCCTTCTCTGCAGACCTTCACATTTGTAAGATGAGATACCTTTATATATATAAATGTATTTTTTGTTATTACTGACACCTGTTTCCTTTGAAAACACCATGAAACCAAATGAGCATAAATGCATTACCTTGGCGAATAACTGCAGAGGTCAAAGGTGATGTTCCAGTAGCTCAGTCAGTGGTCAGGACAAGGGTTTGACGGACAAAAATTGTTATGAATAGTGAGCATAACATGAGAGGAAGCAAAAAACGAATAGGCAAGTATATGACAAAAGAGGAGAGGAAATATTAGTGCAGCACAGTTAACTAAAATGATTTCAGGGGAAGGGAAATGTGATCAGGTGGTTGGGAAGGAAAAGCAAACCAATAGACCCCATACCTTGGCGGTTTAACATCAGGTGCGCCAGACCTTGAGGGAAAGAACAGAAAAAAGGATACGAAAACAGGAAGTTCATAAAGAGGTTCGGGAGAACAAAAGCATTGTCACAATGTTGGACTGCAGTTTGTGACAGACATCCTGGGGAAGGTACGGATGTCAAAGTTCAAATTAAAATATAAAGGGGAAATCAAACTAAAAACAGACAAACATCTCAAGGGAGGAAAGGGAAGGCAAGGAGAGAAAAAAACATCTTGACAGGTGCAACCCTCGCAGGTAGTTGCTCTCATAGATGCTTTTTTCTAATGGAACACATATTGTATGTTTATTTGATGCAGACAGCGTTTGAGATGTACCAGCTATACATAAAACTGCTTTGACTGTAAAGACTAAATGTTTAAAAAAAAAAGAAGAAGAAAGAAATCACCCGCGGTAATGCTAGTTCATGGATTTCTGTGATCTTTCTATCTCCTGATCTCCACTTCTCCACACGAGTATTTGGCATGTAAGTGCTCAGCCAACCCAGATGAGCCTATTTAACCTTTCAGATGGCACCATTTCATAAAAGGACAGACGAAGCACCATTCCCTATCCTTTAAATCTTTAGCGACTCTCATTCATATTTTTATTCTCACGATTTACCATCTAATGCAGCGGGGTTTGACAGTGGAGCCTGAAGTCTGTGCCCTAATGTAATAATATAAACACCAATACATCTAAGGCTGTCACACGTAACCTTTTAATTCCAAAGAAAAAAGCAATGCTGCACTCCGGTAAAGCCTCACTAAATATTAACCATCTTCTAATTTGTCAGCCAAAGACAAAAATGCCACATCACGCCTCCATATTATGGCATATGGCAGGGCAAAGGGGTTAGCCTGAATGCACTGGCTACTGTGCTGAACATATGAGCTAATTGCACTGATTAACAGTTAGTTTACTTCATGAGATCATATTATAGTACTCATAAATACTGCATGGAAATGCCTTCTAAAAGCAAATATTGAGAACAAACATTGTTTTCGTGTCACGTGCTTGTTGTGAGTGACACTGCAGTCAAAACCCTGCAGGTTAGCCTGCGTGCACTGCTCATCAAAGGTTGATCCAGTTTCAACCAGCTTAAATCTCTCAATGCATCGTGTGCTATATACTGACAGCGAAACACAGACAAACATCTCAGTAGGTCAGGCAGAAATTGCATGGCGTAGCCTAGCTCTCCTGCTTTTCCCGATATCAAAGAGTTGGGGCTGACACAATGCAACACTTCTGCTGAGCACATGAGCCCCACTGTGTGAGCCGACACAAACACCTCTCATCAGTGCATCAGCACTCTAAGACCCTTGTACAGCAAGTCTTACTCACTATTCCAGCCCCATTTCAGTCATTAGGTAAAACCTTATGAAGAGGGCAGGTTGTTCTTGCACAAATCTCGTCGCATGTCCCACTCAACAATCTTGTTAATGCTGCAACTCATGGTGTGGAATGGACATGATTACCCCTGGGAAGGTCCTTGCCTGCCAACACGTAGGCTTTTGATACAGTGTGCCACTGCAAAGCCAGTGACTGAGCCTCTGCTTAGACAGGATTCACCAGCAGCCCTGTCTGCAGAGCAGACAAAGCACTGCTGTGTGCACCCCCACTGCGGCTGTGCACTGCACATGACAGGCCAACGTACATATACATAAATGATGTCACCTCTTCTTACCCTCATCACCCCTAAGGTGATCTCATACTCAAAAGCAGTACTAAGATGTGACTAGATTAAGATCCCGTCTGCCTCTATCCTCTGCCTATCATTCTGCTATGAGCGTCACACAGCATAGATGAGCCACGGCATCAGCTTCAAGGGGCTACAAAGGAGGCTTGCATACAGTGCCATTAACTGTAACAAAGACACTGTTGTTGTAAGCCACCACTGGCTCACATAGCGGGAAGAATAAAAATCCTCTTTCCATGCTTTTGCCTTTGGTCCTCACGGACAGGAATAAGGTTCCCTTCATCCAAATAATAAGCAAATGCAGTAGAAAAGCCAAAGCTGGCAAATATCTGTCTTTCATTTATATGAAGATGAGGAAAAAGGCTTTGACGGAAGCAAATTTTGACTCACTTACTTGTTGTTGAGCTCTGGGTCAAGCAAAACTGACTCGCACCCGTGAGTAAGATGAATGAATGTTGTTGACCAGAACAGAAATACCCAAGTCAACATCATAATCTTTGAGAATATATGCATTTCCTAGGAGTTGAGTTATAAGGGGATTAGGAGTGGTGCCATTGCTTCCCTTGTACAAAGGCAGCCACCCATCGAATACGTGCATCCTGCTTGGCTGTGCCTTACATCCAAATCTCAGTGTGTGAAAATGCAGAGATAACTGGCTAATACCCTTTAGAAGGGAAAGCCTGTATGGATATAAACTATCCTTCCTACCAGTAAGCTATACACTGGAAAGTAGGCTATAAAATAAGAAACCAAGCGACTGAATATCACTTTATTAAAATGCTACTATTAGGATACTTTTAACTTGACCTCATTATACAAAAAAGGTGGAGTTTTTTGTTATTGCTGTTGTAAAAAGTACTCTGAAATCAACTCATTTACCTTGTGATGTGATGGTATTGGTCACAATACTCTACAATAGCGTGCGATTTTCTACGTCAATAGTTTACTAGTCACGTTTTTTTTTTTGTTGTTTTTTTTTTATGTGCTTACACACACCTTAACATCTGCACCTCCTGACCTCGAGTAAATCTATGATACTGAAAACATACAACCAGGAAAGCTGCTGCAGAACAACTCTTTGTGTTTTCAAGCACTCAAGAATAATGCACCTCTGGCAACATCCCAGTTAGAGCTGGCTGAAAATAAGTAATTCAGTCGGTGAATGACGAGGGTTTTTGAATCCACAGATTCCTGGAGCAGGTGAAGTTTTTTGACCTGTGCGATTTCATGTGCAAATATACCCAGCAAAAGTTTAAAGAGCGCACCTAAAAACATGCGAACAAACACTGCTACAGAAGGAAGGCCTGGTGCTTCCGAAAACGTTGTATTAACAGGCTATTCCGTGTGCACTGCTGCTGACCTTTAGACCGCTAACTCCCCTCACTCCCCTCCTCCAACACTTCAGCTCTGGATTCTTTTCATAGATTTTTTTTTTCCCACTTGTAAAAGCACATTATAATTTAAATATGTACATATATATGTTTTATATTAAATATATAAGGCTGAGAGAAACTAGCATGATTTTGAAACATTTTAGCATATGAAAAGAGCTGAATTTATGTTAGTGGGACTGCCAAAAAAACACAAAACAAAAAACATAATAGTTTTATTTCTCTGAATCATTTATAACGCGATTAACTCTGGAAATGATTCTAACAAGGTAAGCAAGGCTACCTTTGTAAGTTTAATTAAAGAAGTATAATGAAAAAACAAATGCAGATGTTGAAGGACCTCTCAGTCATTACTGTGACATTAATTAGCAAGCAACTACGAAGAAAGAACCATTTCACGAGGATTAGCATTTGCTAAATTTGTTTTTGCATGAAAAGTACAGCATTATGAAGCCTGTTGTAATGAGGGATTAGACCAAGGTCAGTGCTGCTGAAGAGATGCAAAACCCACCAGGACCGCTCGTGTCCTTTCTTTCGAAGATTTTGACGCTTGCCTTATCATCCCAGAAGCTCTCAGTGCGTCATTACTCTGTGCTTACAACTGAAAATCTGAAGAGGAAATAACACAATGATAGTGTGTTTGCACATGGCAGTGCGTGTTGCGTAAGGTTCCCCTATATGTTTGACTGATTTTGCTGCACCTTGTGAGGTGGCTATTCTTATCTCTTGTTCACAGACCTGATTTTTTTTTTGGGATGCTGCACTCTCTTGGCATCTAAGCATGCCCCACTATGGCCTTTGTCCGCACGGATCGATGGGAGGCCCACGTGCAGCATACTGTAGATGAACAACTCGGACGACTCACCTGCTGTGCCAAAAGATTTTTGCTGGCTTAAAGCATTCCTCACACAAATAAGGCTAATTCCTGCACCAGTTAAAACACAGCCAAGACCAAATATAGCATGTAGCGTACCATTTTTGTCATCTCTGGGGTAGGGGGAAGGCAATTTAGATAATGCATAGATTAGTCTATTTCTGTTGATGCAAGGCCAGCAGGGTAGAGATTTGCTGCAGAATAGTGTATGAGTGATATGAAGGAAATTTAAAAAAAAGCATCTGGTCAGTATTTCTTTTCTTCCCCCCGTCATTCTTGTTTTCATGCATTCTGCATTTGGGGATTGTCTCCATGTCAAGCTTTAATCCAATAAACACTCTGATGTGCTCTCTTTGCAGCATGTCATTTAATAATGCGTGCCTGCTTGCTGTGAGCAGAGCCATGCCATCTTTGCTAATATTAACAATGATTAATGCTCGCTTCTGCAAATTGTGCAGCGATGAATCCTGTTTTAACTGTTGGTGAAAAGTACAAACCAAGAGCCGCATAAGTTTGAAATCCTGCACTGAGAGAATCAGTAACAAATCATGTATCATATAAATACTGCATCTAATAATATACCCAGATACACCATGTATATTTAATCAACACAGGCATATGAGAAGACTGCAGATGAAGAAAATGTCATTTTTATCTTTGCTGTCATACTCCGAATGTAAGCGCCGCAAGCAGGACTTGAGAGAGTAGGTGTGTACAGGTGCACATCTCGAGTCGGTAACACTGATTTATCATGTGCAACAGTCCGGCACACCTTGTGCTGGTGTCCTGAGTCTGTTGGACTGTCCTTTCACCAGAACCAGCAGTTCCTACCGGGGATATGGATGTCTCACTCGGATGCCAACTAAACAAATCTTCCTAGCGGCTCTCAATCCTCATTTCCGTTCAGCATGTGCACCTCATTAGAAATCAGTCCTGTTTGATTACGGTGACTGACAATGCTGGCAATTCAGAGACAAGTGTCTCTTCTAAGAAAAAAAGGCACCTATGCAAAAAATACATTTCAAGCATTATCAAAATGTATTAACGTTAAGGCCGTGGCGATCAGCGCCAGAGTACATTCAACTCTAAAATGGCATCATTTTAGAGATAAACACACTTATTTACCTTAGAGATATATGGCATATAAGACTTAATAAACCTCAGAGCAGCTTTCTTGAGATATATATGCACTGCCAGGAGAGGAAAACATAGAATGTATAAATATTAAAGCAAAGCATTTCTGTACAGTTGCTTTCTCTGTGATGCAGTATATAAATGCAACCCCTATTGTGTGACACCCACGTACTCGGCGGACCTTTCTAGTCACCTTGAGCACAGTGATTATATATACAATGAGCATTCCGCACATTAGGCCCTTTTTCATCAGTGACCTTGTGACCAGTGATAGTATATCTCCGTTCAGCTTAATTTGTAGGATGTCAGAACTGCAGTCCAAACTGACAATAACAACCTGATAATAACCGAAACACACTCTCACCCACTGATGCTGCGGTAATAGCCTCTGCAAATAAGAGCATCACAGCAAACAAATTATGCTCATCATTATGCTCATTATATAACAATGCATTGTCTTACCTTCTACTTCTCTCTGGACAGCTGCAGGAGTGAATGAAAGACAGACATGTTTAATCTCGATATGAAGAATTAATCCACAGCCAGATTACTATCTGCATCTCATCAAACATTGATGGGTATGCCATGCCTTCCTCGAGCTTCTTCTTTATGTCACAGCATGCATGCTGGTGACACATGATTTACCCAGAGCCTTGAAAGTCGGTAATTTGTTCGCTCGGTATAATGATAGTATTGTATCACATCTGTGATGGATAATGTCCCATATGCGTGATCTCAGATATAGATGCCAGGATTCGTTTTAGCCACTAAGGACATCGCATGGACTCTTGGAAGAAGGCTGCGAAGCTTCTGAGCTAAGCAAACAGTCACGAGTAGCATTTATAAGAGGGACCCTAATGTGTTTTTGCAAAGTGGAAAAGATTTTAATCACTACCATTTTCTGATCTTTATACCTTAGGTAACGAGAAGTGTCTAAGCTCCTTTAAAACACTTCTTTTCTCCTTTTATTTTAAGCAGATTTTCCAAAATAAGAAAAGGGGCTCCATTTGGTGGCCCATTCAACGTGCCAGTGTTGAAAACATGCAAACAGCTATCACATTAGAAAGCTGTTATCCTTTGACTTGTGAAGATAACTGCTGAGAGAGCTGAGCTCACGCAGGCGAGCGGCTTCTAAGCGGTGCTGTAGTGTACTCTGGCCTGGATTACGGTTAAGTGGGCTTTATTGATTATCCTCAGGAGCTCAGTGAAGGTATGCACTGTATATCTGGAAGGTATGTGAAAATATGTGAACTATTTATACTTTAGACATCGCTGAACAGCTCATAGTTCTAATTGCTGACTTTGTAACTTTCATGCTTGTGGTGTTGTCACACTGTATTTTGACTTTTATCATTTACCCTTATAACTGTGTCTGCCTTAGTCAGACAATCCCTTTTTTAATCCAAAAGAAGCACAATTTAAATAAAATCTTACTGCCTTTAAGTCATGGAAACACATGGTATTTTTCTCACCTTCTTGGCAGTACCTTCCCCTGTAGCCAGTACTGATACAGTCGCAGAAAACCTCTCCCTGGTCGATGGAGCACAGGCCTTTGTTGCTGCATGGAGAATGTGTGTCACATATATACTCCAGATCATTATGGACAGCTTGACCATCCATCAGTATTGGTAGCGCTTCTCCTAGTTTCAAATTGGCAATAAAGCCCTGGAAGGGTGCCTCATATTTGACAGTGCTGGAAGTCAGGGCTGAGAGGCGCACGTCAGGTGAGATTCCCCCTACGTAGAGGTCGCTATCCACTGCCATCTCTTTTCTCTTGGACTTCACCTCAGTCGCTTTCTCCTCGTTGTCCACCACCAGCTTGGTCTCTCTGTAATTACGAGTGAGAAGGACTCTGTGCCAGCGCTGGTCGTTGATGTGGGTCTCCGTGTGCAGGGAGGCGGGTTCTGCGCAATGAATGGTAAACCGCAACTGAAGCCTCCCGTCCGCAATGAGAAGCTCCAGGAAGTCACAGTTTCCCCCGTCATCGAGATAGAGCACCAGGGCTTTGCTGATGTTGGTTTTGAGAATAAAGCTCAGCTCACCTGTTGTCTTAGCATCCCACTGGCCATAACGTGTCCACTGACCAGGAACCCCCTCATATTCCAAAGCTATTCCTGTTAGCACCAATCCAGCTAACAACAACCAGGAAGCTGCTCCTTTACTGCTGCACATGATGCTGACTATCTATTATCTAGTGTAGGCCTCTAGTTCCAATGAATCCAACAGACAGCTGTGAGGAAAAGCTATCAATATATCTAGAATTGTTTTATAACCCTACAGTTTGCAGAAATAAGAGTTTCTTTAGCCTTGACTGTCTATCCTGATTCTTTTTGCCATCTCTCCTTGGGTGACTCGTGACAGAGTGAACAGCCGAGGCACATTACAGAACACTTTGCATCTACTTTGGATTGGCTGAGAAAGAGAACAAACAGCACTGCGTGATTCCTCGTCTTCGCCATCCAGTGTCTTGGCCTCCATCCAGCACTGTTCCTGTCAGTTCTTCATGGGTTAGCTAGGCACGCGGCCTAGGTACAGCCTCCATTCTCCTCAGCATCCCAACATCCTAAGACATGAAAGAAGAGCGTGCAATGAATAATTGGAAATGCTGCACAGCACAGTCATTATGAATCACGTGGCAAATCAATTACCAAAGATAATGAAGCATCAAGAAGGGGAACATGGAGATGAAAGCAAGAGAGAATTGTCAGTGTTACGAAGAACTGAAATGCCTGCCTTTAGCTCTGGTTCACATGATCACAGGTCACTTTCACCATCTACAGCCTAGAGATTCCAGCAAAAGGCCCTCAACACATGGCTTTAGCATATAGCCCTAATCCTGGCACCCCACCTTATTCCTTAGCTTTTGGGCAGAAAGGGAAACTGAGGGTCTCACTAGTTTTCTGAGACCTGTGTTGATTTCCAATAAGCTGGTGGGAAAAAAACAACTTATAAGCCCCCCCCCCCCGCACAGATGTTCCAGCACAATCCATGGCCTCGGTAACTTCAGTGATGTTGAGCCCCTAAAGCCTTCTGCAGTCCCTAGACTCAAGCTAAGACGTTACAGCTAAAAAATACATGCAGGCTAGAGGCTGGAGAGTGCTGAAAAGGACAGGGTCTATGTTCGAAACAAACAAGCAAACAGCAAAATTCGATACTTTGTGATAACAAAAGAGGGTGTGCCTCTCAGGGCTAGGGACACAAACAAAGTTATGTACCAGTTGTCAGCTGTACTCGGAGCCTGCAATGACTCACTAAGACCGTTCAGTTTGGTGTCAAGCAGGATAAAATTATTTCTTAGGAAATTAGACATATTCCAAGTGGCAAAAAATTTATTTAAACAACGAGGGTAGTGTTTATTTATATTTTCATTACCCTGCAGAGAACAAAGCCAATAATAATGAATACAGACAAGTACAGCTTCAGCCTGTTGCAGCTTGTTTCTTTGTGCCAAAGAACTCCACGGCTACACAAAATCTATTAAAAACACATAAAAGCGCAATAGCACTATGTGATTCAATTAAGTGATCAAAACCACAATCAGCAGCTACAATCAATTACAACCAGTTTGAGTAAAAGCGTTGAGCGACAGTAGATCTGAAGGATGCTTATACTGCACGTCACATAGCGCGCGTATGATGAAACTCACTATATGTTTGATTTTGAAAAGGAGGGTGTTGAGTGAATGTTGAGATGTCTGCGCTTAAAATTCAAAAAATGTCCCAAAGTCACCCCATCTCAAGAAGAGGGAAAAAAACACAAAGAAATGGAGGTACTGTACTGATCCAGTCAGATCTAATGAGTCAGTCTCCAATAAAAACAGCCTGCTGTCAATAATTTCCACAGTTACAGCTCCCGGGCTTTACAATAAAACATAAAATAGCTAATTTGTCTGAAAGAGGAAATAATCTTTGTTGTGTCAAACTGAGTTTTTTCTCATTTAAGGATGTTTCTCCACCAGGAGTAGAAGCATTTCACGCAAGTTTGGCCCAATTTCATCTCTGTCACAGAGAGAAATATAATGTGTGTTTGAGTCTGCTGGGAATTACAGCCTCTACTGGGTATCCTGCAGATGAGGGACTGCTACAGTTAGCTATATCTGCTAAAGGTAGATGTTGCAAGAAAGAGTGCATTACAGCAAATAAATCAAAGTTTTTCCCTAAAGCATGAGAAGGCTTCAGGCTGGAAGAATATCCTTCTGATAGACGGGTTTATCATGGGAATAGGAAGGTCATAAAAACTGACACCCTCCTCACAAGATGAATTGCAATTTGCCAGGGTCAGGTATGGCGTGTCAGATGCTTCACAGGCTGTATATATGCGGTCAACACTAGCTTGCTTTGATGTTTTAAAAAAAACATATTAGTATTTTGAGACACAAAGTAACAAGAAGGTATGTGCTACTAAAAGACATCGTGCACATAAGTGTTGTGCTGCAAGTCCTGTATACTCATTACGAGCCATTTTCACTCTAAGATATCACTACAATGTGTGGGCAGGTAGTATAAATAAATCTTGAGCAGGAGAAATTTCATATTATAGCGTATGACAAGTGCACAGTTTGACTGGCTGAATTTAAGCATGAGTTCTCAAAGTTAAAAGAGGATGAGCTGACATTTGAATATAAACCTAACTTCAAACAGTTAATGACATCTATATGAAACATCATTTCTCAAATAATCACACTTTTAAGTGCACTGGTTATGCCAAATGCATCCTTCTGTACGCGTATCTGAGCTGTGTGTCCCGTTAACCCACACCCTTTGCTCTCAACAATCTTACCAACACTCAACATTTCTGAAGCAGCATTAAGCCAACAGAGACAGGGTGGATGAAACATGCAAATCCTTATTTCCTGGAGGGACTAGTCAAGAAATGTAATTTTGTTGCACTTGTTGGAAAAAATATTTAAGCTGATTCAGCACAAATCTTGGGTATAAGTAAGTCTTGTCATGGATACTGTTAATTTCAAACTCCTACTAACATGAAAATAAAAAAAGAAGCATCACAGTGCTTTAAAAAACTCAATTCAGCCCAAACGCTGTGATAAATGGACTTACATAGCGCTTTAACATACTATCTGAGCAGTCAGAACACTTTAACCATTATACACAAGTTGATGGTTTAGGGGCGACTCATTGTGCCCACAAATACTTTAACATGTAGAGTAGAAGATCCAGGAATTGAATCAGAAACCTTCTGATTAGTAAACGACCTGTTCTACTTCCTCTAATTTTCTTTCTGTGAAGATTTTGATCTTACTGAATGATATCACCGATTTATTGCTGACTTTAAAAAACAAAACACAATAACAGTTCAATGAATTACATGCTTCAGAACACAAATTAGAGTCCTCAATGCATGTGTGTGTGTGTGTGTGTGTGTGTGTGTTTGGACCTAGGTCAGCTACTCCCTGTTCAAATAGGCCTCACTATTGATCACAAAATAACGACGTCTCAATGTCTAAGCAAGGTGCTTACAGTTAAGCTTGTAAATTTTAATGGCTTTCCTCACTGGGTAACATGCACTTTCTTCATTAAAAGCAACAGGCCAATTACCCATCAGGGTCAGAATCTGGTCTGGGAGCCACTCGGGGTGCTCAATTAATCTCGTTTAGTGGTGCCCCGAGCCAATTTGATGGCAAAACCAGATACATTATACACTTCTCTCTTCCACCACTGGAAGAAGACTGGTACATGGAATCTACCAAGGTCTGTCTGCACTGTCACTGGTTCACGTGGCAGAAAACAATAGCCTTTCTTTTCATCTGCCCTAAATTTTTGAGCTCTTGTTGTTCTTTTTTCTGACAACTAAAATTATTTTGCTGTCATACTTTTCTGTCTATAAAAAAAAATTGAATAAGTAGTGATACCATAAAAGTAGGACGCATACAGCATAATTCTTACATGCATACATCTAACATGATGCAGTATATTGCTATGGTGAAGTGAAACGCCACCAAACATCACTGACATTTTATTATCAATACAACGGCAAAGAGACACTGCTGTACTGTTTGCTTTTGATCATCATACATAATCGTATCAGTTAAATACACTCACTGGCCACCTTATTAAGTATACCTGTTCAGCTGCTTGTTTACACAAATCTCTAATCAGCCAGTCACATGACGTAAACCCAATGCCTTCAGGCAGATGACCTGCTGATGTTCAAACCGAGCATCGGAATGGGGAAAAATGTCATTCTAGTGACTTTGAACAGGGCATGGCTGTTGGTGCCAGATGGGCTAGTCTGAGTATTTCAGAAAGTGCTGATCTACTGGGATTTTCCCACACAACCATCTCTAGGGTTTACAGAGAAAGGTCCAGAAAAGAGCATTTTTGAAGCATGAGAAAATGCGTTTTGGATGCCAGAGGTCACACAGCAAACTGCTTGGAGGGTATAGAAAGGCAACAGTAACTCAGATCCACTCGTTACAACCAATCTATGCAGAAGAACACATTGAACCATGAAGCAGATGGGCACATTGTGGGCCCCTTTGTACCACCTGAGTCTGAATACCACAGCCAACCCGAGTACTGTTGCTGTCCGTCCCTTTATGACAACAGTGTAGCCATCTTTTCATGTCTACTTCCAGCAGGATAATACACCATGTCACAAAGCTCAAAACATGGATGTGCAGCTGATAAATCTGCAACCACAGTGTGATGCTATTATGTCAATGTGGACCAAAATCTCTGAGGAATGTTTCCGGCACCTTGTTGAATCTGTGGTATGAGGAATTAAAGCAGTTCGGAAGGGAAAATAGTGTCACACCTAGAACGAGCAAGGTGTACCTAAACTAGTCGGTGAGTGTACATGAAACTACTAGTACACAATTTTTTTTATCCTTACATATATCATCTTCAAGAATTCTGGTTTGTTTTCTCAAGTTTCACACCTACAGTTGTATAGTCCATTTAAATGGAAATCTGGTTAATTTCCCCCCTTGGTGTGGTTTGTTTGTGGTTTGTTTGAACACAGTCTTTGCACTCGGACCAAAACAACCACACCAAGACCCTTTGGAGGAGGTGGTGTTGGTACGGTTCCAAACAAACTCCAGAGCAGTCCATTTATGGTTTGAATGTGATTTGATTCACATCTGAACGAACTACCAGGCACACGTTACAAGTCTGAGCTAAAAACATCCCGTAGCCACGTACGCTTCTATTCTAATTGTGGGAAAGTACTATAGATGTGGAAAGGCCCAGCAACTAGCCGTGAAATTAACGTAAATTCTGTTTTCCAATAATCCAGAATGCAGCACCTTCTTCATCTATTTACTTTTATTGCTCCCGCCCTTTGGAGTTCACAAACCAAACCACAGGAAAAAGCTACAAATTTACAAACTCGTCAACTAATTCCGACCAGAGAAAACCAACAATAGGTGTAAAAGTGACCTAAAATAATGCTCACTTTATAAACTACCACAGATATACAATCACAGAACTATTTACTTTGCATCAGACATTCCAGGTAGACTGAAGGTTATATGACAATCTCTATGACTAAAGCCTTGGTCATAAAGTTTTTGTTTGTGAATTAAATAAAAAAATGAACTAAAGTTAAACCTTAATGAATATTCAGTGTGTTGATAGCTTTTCCAAATCACCACACACAAATTTGGGGAGAAAAGCCAACTGCTGTAGACAGTGGAGATGGGGAATAAAGCTGCACATTTTCAGACAATCTCTCCCGAGTAAAACACAGCTTGAGATAGAAGTTCATACCCCGACCTCTTTCTCCAGTAAGAGGCGCACAGCTGGTCAATCATTGTGGGAAGTGGGTGGACGAGACACATTACAAATGCACCATGTTTTACTCCAGCCTACACAGCTGGTGCTAATGAACGTACTTAAAAGTAAACATTGTTCAAAAATCTTATGGATAAAATGTAAATTATTACAACACAGCCCACAAATTAATAGTTATTTTTTAACATCTGCTGGTTTTTCTTCTTTTCTTGCAACACATAGTTCAGACATACACTGCAGAAATGCATCAAGGACACAAATATGCAACAAACATGACAAATACAGCACACCAGCTTATGTCAGGAGGTTTGAATGCATGTATGTGTGCGTGTGTGTACGTAGACATCTTTGTGAGGACAGAAAATTGGCATGCCACTATACTTGTAGGGACCACCAGTGACTTATGGGGACAAAATGCCCATCCCCTCGAGTTTGAAGGCATTTTTGAGGCTCAAAATGTGGTTTTAGCGTCAGGGTTACAATTAGGTTATGGTTAGATTTAGGCTGAGGGTTAGGGTTAGGCATTCATTCTTGACGGTTAGGATTAGGGTAAGCATGATGTCAATTAGATGTCTTCACTAAGATATGAAAAGAATGTGTGTGCGTGCGTGCTTAGGACAGACAAATTGTGAGTGGGTGAGTGGCAATAAAATTTAAAAAAAGCACCAATTCAAAATATAAAAAAGGCATGACAGGAAGAGACAGTAGGTGTGGGTATAAATGTGGCGTGGCGTTTGACAATTCAATTGCGGCAACAAGGAAAAACAACACTATTATCTATAGCCGATAATAATATTAATAAATGTTATATTCCATCGTGCTGAGTGAAGGTTTTTTTTTAAGTCGTGAGAAATAAAATGATAATAAATAATAAAATAGCCTGAGTGCTGCCGAATAAAAGAAAATAAATAAAGGAGAAAAGACAGTGCAGGGACGTGTTGCACACTGAAAACGCAATGTTGGCCCACAGAGCTGCTAAAGCAGAAAAAGGAGGAAGCGAGGCGACCACGAAGCATCCGAATAAATATAAACATAACAGGTAACAGGTAGAAATGTGAGAGATGTGGCGATGACTCAAGAGTTGATGCAGAGTACAGAAAAAATAATACCAAAGTGGCCTGTGAAAATAAGAGTATTACATTTCCATTCAGCAGACAGAAAATTTGTTTAGTTGGGAGAAAGAAGAAAAAAGAAGCAAAGAAAAAAAAATGGAAAGAAAGGAGGGATCCAGTATCAATCTCATGTAATTGGCTCAGTAATTGTTACAATAGACATTTGTATACATTATAAGGATGATATTCAACACTTTTGTTTTGTGGTCTAGCCTTATGATCCCTATGGTGAGAATAAAGATGAGTTACCAAATGACTTATGTGGAATGTCACTGCTGCTGGTATCCTAGTCTATAATCACAAGCCACTGGCACTGATCATTAAAAAATGAGAGTAATGGGGTTGCCACATAAAACCTCCAATCCAACTTCCTCTTCCTAACAGATTAGATACTGTATTCTCTTAAATGGAACATTTGGGATCACATCAGGGTCACAACCAGCTAAAGAAATTCAGCATGAATGACTTGCTGGTAGTAAAAGTCAACCTGATACCCTGGGGAAGGACAGAGAAGTGGTCAGAGAGGCTACAGGTTCAGCAATTACTGCCTGAACGTGAACAGATTTCACACACACACACACACACACACACACACACACACACACACACACACACACACACACACACACACACACACACACACAGGCTTGCTAGGGATAGGACTGAACTGTTTTTCTTGACTCCACAGCTGACACCAAACAGGAGGGATCATAGTGATACTCAGTATTATGGCAGCGAACACAGCGGTGAGCTTAAAGCAATTTTTTTGAATCTGGATAAACCGAATAAGCAGGTGAAAGAGCAAAACAGGAGTTCGACTGCGAAGTTACCAAAAGGAAAATGCTTAAGAATAACCTGCAAGAGATTGCAAAAAAGTGAGCCTGATATTCTGTTGCATGGTATGTTTCATTTAATCATACATGGAGTCTGTGTTTGCTTGTCACTGAGGCATTTAGACGGAGCTCAAGGTCTTCTTGTCTTCAAGTATGCCTCTGTTGCAGTGATTGGTTTCTTTTTCACGCTTCAGTGAACTGCAAATGTTTCTGAAATTATTCCTCTTATCTAGAATTTATCCGAGCAGGTTCTTGGGTTACAATGACAATGAGTCCTGCATTTGCACCTAATGTACCACATGGTTATTTTTCTCCAGCTGTTTAGCTCTCTCTTTTCATCCATCATTTTTTTCTATTAGACGACCAGTGGAGGTTGAATATTCAGCCATTCTCCAAATGGAGCCTGCTAGACTATGAAAACAATTCCAATAGGCCTATAGAAGCAAATGTAAGGAAAACTGCACTCAATATGCATGCCCAATCTACTTGTGGCATGGGTCTGTGCACCTAGTGAAAGCACTCTGGCAAATATTGACTTCCTACTACACCTCTGTAATCCTCTGAGTGATGCTGGAAGCAAAATTAGGCATAAATTCGGATATTAATTACCAAAGTGAATTGCAAATATCTCATTAAGTATTTATGTTGATGTAAGATTCCATTCTAGAAATAGTCTCTATTAGGGTGATGGGGGTTATTTGGAGTTACTCTGAAGTACTGTGCAAAAGTCTTGAGCCACCCCTCATTTCTTTATATTGTGCCTGGAAAAGGACAGCTATCTCTTTAAACGAAATAAATAGAAATATAACAGAAAAGGCAAAAACAAAGTTTCTACAATGCTAGTAAGGTTGACCGCCTTTATAAGGCAAGTTCCCTCATTTATTAGTCTTCAGGAATAATTCTCCGGGCTTCTTGAAAGATATTCAAAGCTCTTGTTTGGATGTAGCCTGCCTTTTTGTTCTGTTCTCTGTCGAGATGATCTGCTTCAATAACGCTGAGTTCTGGGCTCTGGCGAGGCCATGCCATGCCTGATAGTGTTCCACTATGGGTTGTTTTTTTATACCCAGGTATGATTTCACTGCACACTGCCAATGTTATGCTAAAAAATAAAGCTGTTGCCAGTCAGCTTTCCAGATGGTAATGCATTATGGATCATAATCTGATAATACTTTTATATGCTCATAATTCCATCAATTTTGACAAAAATTCCAGCACCAGTGGCTGAAAATGTAGCCATCATCTATGACAGAGCCCCCGCACTGTTACAGGCTATAAATACACATTGTTGAACATTCTCTCCTGATGACAATTTGAACTAAAACATTCAAATTTGGATTCATCACCAAATAAAACCTGTTCAGGTTTGGCATACTCCAGTCTTTTCTCCCTGTTTCCCTTCCTTAAGAATGGCTTCTTGACAGCCACCCTTCCACTGAGACCATTTCTGATGAGGCTTTAGGGAACAGCAGATGGATCAACTGAAGGGCCAGATGCATCTTTAAGGTCTTTGCTGGATATTTTCCCTATTTCTTAAGGACATGACTTTTAGATATTGCACCATTGCAGATGGTTTTTGAGGCCTTTCACTTCATCTTTTATCCTCCAACTGTCCATTTTTCCATTTTTCTTGCATTTGTTAAAAACACACTGCACTCAATGATGAGATATGCCAGGTTTTGGCTAACAGCTCTTTGGGAATCACCTTGTTGGTGCAAAAATACTGTTTTATGCTTGTCAAACTGTGTTATCGTTCCATACAACTACGTTTCTATACAACTAAAGAAAAAGGAACAAATGATGTGTGTTTGTGACAGGCTGCTAGAAACAAATTGTAAAGATACAATTTAAAGTTGGTTCTTCGGGTGTCTGTTATGTGTGGACACAACACTGATTCATCACATTGAGTAAGCTGTCTGTTTTTTGCTTGAATGATAAAAAATTGTGAAAATAAAAGTGGTCAGGTACAAGAACTGGGATGAAAATGAATAAAGTTAAAAAAGCAGCAAACACCCAAAGAAAAGCACTGATATTTAGAACTACTGCTCAAGACCACTTTAAAACATTGCAAAAAAAAAAAAGTATTTCTCATTGCTATTAAATTATGAATAAATGAGTAATGAAACAAGACTTTTGCACAGTGCTGTACCTTCTTTGTTACAGCACAGTCAAACCTGCTGATATTTACAGTAAGTGCAAAGGAAGATTTATCCCAGCTTTTTCAAAGAATGCTCTAATCTAAGAAAGCATATTGAAATTTGTGGCATGCACCAGACTGTGGAGGCAAATGCTAAACGATATAAGATTATTTAATGCTGCTAAAAACCCTTCCACATAATTCTGTCTGTTCTGTGCCTATTAAGTTCATGGTCTTAAGTTTGGCTGTCATGCACAGCAGCATTTCTTCTGAGTGAAGAAACTACACGAAAACCTGAGCAGTGAGCGCAGAATTACTCTAAATTACAGACGGAAACAATGACACCAGTAATGATACACACTTTTAATTAACCAATTTTGAAGTAAAATCTAATCTGGCCTGGTGTGAAACAAAGACGAGTTTGACCTACATACACTAGGAATTTTTCTTTGATCTAGTTTGGATTGAAGATTGAAGCTCTCCTTTTAAAATACATTGTCATTAATTGCGTTTTGGTTTTTTTTCCTTTTTTTGCTTGTTGCCATTTTAGCATAGGTTTTCATAAATGGAAGAGCTGTAGACAAAAAAAATTGTTTTGCTTTGTTTGTTGTCTCATAATGAATCATTAATGTATGTCTAGTTGCATGTTTTAGTAATTACAGAGTGTAACAGCGAATTGATTCCTTCAAATAACCGTGAGACACAGATGGATGCCTCTTTTCAGACGTTTGTTCCTCTATGGGGAGACAAAAAAAAAAGGAGTGCTGGTATTTATCAGGAATAGTCTGTAGTTGAGTAACTCAGACATCAAGGGACCGTCTTGTTCCGCACACTGAGATAGTACTGCTGCATACAGCAGCAGACAAAGAGAGTGAGCAGCCATGTTTTTTTAAAGCTCAACAAAAAGTCCACAGCGTGTCAGCACTTTTGCTTCCAAAATAAAAATGGACAATTTTCTAACAGACTTGAAAAAAATCTGAGCTTGCGGGGTTTTTAAATATATCTAAAAAAAAACTATTTCCATCCATCTTTCAAGGCAAAAATATGATCTTTATCTTATGAATATACATTTTAAGGAATAAAAAAAGATACTACTACACAGTCAAATCTCTCCTAAGCCAGTGGTTCTCTCGCAGTAGATAAAATTCAGCACAGAGACAGACGGTAGACACGCAAATAAACAGACACGACTGCTTTTAAAAGCACAAGCACAAAGATAACATCAGGGTGAGGCTGTTTGATGCCATAAATGTGATCTGAATCATCAACTATCTCATTAGCAGGTCACACTTTGTGTGCCTCAAAGGATGTGCTCAACATGACTTCCCTTCATACTGCACTCTTCTTCACCTTCTTGCTTCTCCTACACCACCATATGCAGCCCTTATATCAAGTCACATGACTAACAGTAGTTTGAAGACTAGTTTTTCCACAGTGAAACGAGCGAGAACGCACATAGGAGACCAGCTAAGTCAAAGACAGATTTTACTTCACAGATATGCATCAGTAAGATGATTAATTCATTACTCGATAGACAGAAGAGAAAAAAAACACCCAATCGATAACATTTATTTCATTTAAGTCTGTCCCATGTGATATTAAGCAGAGTATCTTCAAATAACATTCACAAAAGTGTACACATTCATGTAAATTTATGAGGATAAACCATCAATACACTCATGAATAATTATAAATCTTTCTTGATGTATAAGCTCAAGGAGGTTCTGGTCATTTGCAAAAAAAGGGGAAAATTCTGCTGCACTGAAATTCAAGTTTATTAATAGTATATGAATGCAAATATAAGCGAGGGGTAGGCAGCAGGGGGTTGTCACTCAGGCACTCATATTGCCTGGGGACCTACAGCAGTTACAAGGACAGCACCCGCCCTCCACCCTACAGCACCCAGGACGAAGCCACAGAAGGTTGCTCAGCTGTGTGGGATCACTCAAACAAGCTGCTACCTCAGTCTGGCCCAGATGAAGCTTTTTTTTTCCTTTTATTTTTACTGTGTTTACTAGGCGCCTATATAAAAGTGGCCTCAGTGAGTTGTTGCTGGGTTTTGGGTTGGAATGAATTCTTCCTGTGTTTGCATGCCAACGACTCCTCAGTGAATCCCCACCAGCCTCAAAGAGAAGGTTTTCTTAATTAAGACTTGCATTATGAGATATTCAACCCCTCATTTCTGTTTTTCTTTGGTTTCTTTCAGTGTCTTTCACAATGAAGAAGATCTATCTTCAATTTTGAAAGATCCTGCTTTACCCTCCCTTATAAGCTTAACAAATTTGCCACATCGACTTTTCTCATTCCAAGCCAGGAAATGCTATAATTGAGGCTATGTCATGATACACTCCAACAATTTCCAGAAATAAAGCCAAAAATGTGACCTTTTAAAGTCATTTTGATGACACATGTAATGGATGCTGTTACTCTGCAGAAAATTTTGTTGAGCTGTTTTCCTTGTACGATACTAAAAGTAGGATCTAAATCCAGGAACGCTCCACCCGTTGAAGTTGTAGCTGTTTCTATATGTTGTCACTTTCTGTGGTCCCTGAATTTTGATCACTTTACCGGGCACAACATACAATCTGCAGGCATACATGACAACCACTGCAATAAACCACATGTGCAAGGGCATTACATATGCTAATGTAGACTGTGTTTTTGAATTTTTAAGCTGAAAAGCAGATTCAGTATTGTTGAATGTAAAAACACAGCAATGCAAAAATCCACATCAGAAAAGATCCTCTCAACTAGAGGGGTCGGAAGGTAGATGGAGAGAAAGTGAAGACATAATGGGACCAAGTTTAGCTGCAACCTCATAAACAGAAATGGAGGTCTGCTAGGAATCAAAAGAGTAAAAAAGACTAAGTTCATACTAAAATCACTCATAACCAGAGCCTTCACAGATTTGATGCGGTGCTCAAAAGCAGAAAAAATATACAATATATAGTCTCACATTACATAATCTACCTAATTTCATCAATTACACATTTATTAAAAAGGACTGAAATGAAGCTGAGACAACACAAAGGAGGGAAAAAAGGAATAGCTGAATGCTACTGACAGCAGGCTCACCTGCTCACAATGACAAAGCTAACATAACATGGTAATCTGCAATGCTGCCTACATTCATCACCTTAGCCTGGAGACCTAGTAGTTTAAATTAAACCCAAAGTATTGTTGAGGCTGATAAAACTGCAAATTAAAAAAAAAAAGTACTGAACACACAAACGAGCTAGAAGTAAAATGCAATGAAAGTCACGGTAAATCACAAAAAACTGCAAATGTAAAGCGCAGGCTGGGGGCTAAAAAAGTGAGTACAAATCATCCTCTGGAGACCAAGAATGTGCAATGTAAATGCTCTAACCGTTACCCATCCAAGAATGTTGACCCATATTCAGTTTCTTAAATGTATATTTAGAATGTTTCATTAAAGCCACTTCATTTTACTTAATGCCACGACTTTTACTGAAGCTCTTTAGATAAAAGCAGAGTGAATGTCTCACGAATTTCAGCCCTTGTTATGTGGCCGCGTTTCACTCAACTCATCCTTGAATTTATGGTTAACAGTGGCTCCATTACCTTCCAAAGGTCAAGTTAAATTACTTTGCAATATTTGCAACCAGTGCAGGTTATTTGTGAGGTGAGCGAGTGAGTAATTTGACAAGGGTGTTTATTTTCTTCTCTTGTTTTTTTCTGCTACACCTACTGGGTAGGTGTACTTTAGAGAAGTCCGCAGCTTTTAACAATAAAAATCAAACTCTCTTTAATATATTTCCGTGATCGTTTTCCACTTTGTTTGAAGCATAGATCAAATACTAAATGTTACTGAAAGTGATTTTTTTATGGTTGAAAGACATGAGCGTGACAATACTAAAGCGCAATTTCCTGGACTTTGAATAGCAATAAACTGTGGCAGCTTTGGACATTATGCACTGAATGCCTTTTATGTTGTTTGTCTGACATGTGGTTTAGATTTAAGGACATTTAAAAGCTTTTTGTTAACCACTTCCACCCCCTTCAGTTAGTGGATAGTATCAATTATTTGTATTTTTTCCTTTCAATGGAAGGTTTTCTTTTATCAGAGAGCAATACTTCCGGTGTCCCCCCCTACTTCCAGTCTTTATGCAAACTATAATAGCTGCTGATGACTGTGGCTTCATATTTCCTACACACATAAAAGTGACATTACTTTTTCCATCAATAAAATAAAAGCTAATAAGCAGATCTACACATGCATTTGATGGTCAAATGCTCAAGGGGTTCTCATTTTCCATTTATTAAATGCAACAGTGTGTAAACACTCCCAGCTTCTAATTTGGTGTCATCCAATTATCATCCCCAGAGATATCGTTTTCCTCCCAGCAGTGTGCATGAGACACTTAGGTGAGTCTCTTTCTCTTCACACGCGTTACCTTTTTGTCACTCGGCTTTTGTTTTAAGCCACTGTTTGCTCACTTAACACAGTTCATCCTGTTTGTAACCCAAACGTAATGCAGAGATGATTATTTGGTAAATTGGTAAATGGAACATCCTGGTGTTCTTTCATGCATTTTGTGGGTATCTGTGTTGCTGTTCCAGGCTCTCAGCGCTCCTAGTGGCATCCATATTTTTCCACACTGCATGACAGTGTCCCGACTTCAAATGTATGTCATGTTGCAAACAACACGTTCTCTTCTTCTCCCAGCTTTATGAATCTTACATTTCATCCCTTCTACTTTTTCCTCAGTACTTTTTTTTTTGGAGGCAGCTTCCTTGGAATGAGTCAATCTTTTATGATGGGCATGCACTCATCTATAGTGGCTTGTGTAACATGAAACTTTAATTACTCATACATGACATCTAGGCCTACTTTTTTTATGATGAGGACACATCATCTACTTTGGCAGGTGGGCTAAGGGAGAGAATCGAGGTATTTCATCAGCAATGAGGGACTGCTTATTTTTATTTTATGTGTTAACAAAAAGTGTCAGGTTTGCAGTGTACGTTTTTGCAGTTGGCTATTGACGGTGATGAATTTTAAAAAAAATGCAAGAACTGATGCTGCACTGGTGAGATGGACGCCGTTTAGTTGCTGATTCTGCACCTGCTAAATAAAAGATGAGCTGATAAACAACATGGTTCATATTGAACGTCAGTATTAGACTTATCAGGTGCTTCTCCTATCTAATAACCTCATTTTAGATGGTATTTTATAGCAGCGTGCTTGCTCGTGTTAACATTTAGAGAAAGGGTCATTGGCTGTCTTGTTATATCAAAACTAATATGAGAAAAGTGACACAATTCTCAAATCTATTTTTTGAGTGTACACTGCAGACTATACACTATAGTAGATTTAGAACAATTTACCATTTTAAAATCTTTCATTTTTATGGGTGTTTTTCTTTAAATCTTGAAATGCACTGAATTTTACAATTTACGATAAAATTCTGACAAATGAGCTGGGGATAAAATGACCGGGACATTTCCCATTATTTAAATGGATTTCTTTTTCAGTGTAGATAATCAGCAGCAACAGGCTAACTTCACTTAGTGCAAAGCCTGGAGCAGTAGTTTTATGGAGCCTAGACAGTAGCTGACAGCAAAATAATTTTCTACAGTTTGGTTTCATACCGACTAAGTGCAACATGTCTTTTAGGGGAGCTTTACAGAGAGGTGCTGGAAGGAATATTTTGTTACCTCTGAAAAGAGCCAGGGTAGCCATTTTCCACCTGTTTCCGCACTATGTGGTAAGATAAGTTAGCTGGCTGCTGGCAGGAGTTTCATATTTACTGTAAAGACATGAGAGTGCTATCAATCTTCTCATCTCACTCTCAGCAAGAAAGCAAATAGGCAAAGCATTTCCAAAAGCACGGAATTCTTTTTTTAATGCAGCTGCATTTGGACTTTGGTATGCATTCTGTTAAATGAAAAACGTTTTAAAGAAAAAAAAAAATGCTTGTAGTCCTCAAACAGACACATCGTCAAATATGTCTTTCTGAATTTTCTACCAGCCTAAGGTATCACATTTGTGCCTTTTCAAGCTAGAAGCGTTTGCTATTGAGATTTTATGTGTGCTTTGCTTTTCTTGTATTTGTGGAATGCTTTTTTAGCTCAGCTGCAAGCTTGAGCGGTACAATCACCGCCCTCATCAACATCTGCATCCGCACGACCGTCACCCTTGCCATTAGGCATATACTCCTCATCATCAACAAGGCCGTCATTATCCTCATCTTCATCAACCACTTGATCCTCTTCTTGACCGTTAACTCATATCTCTGCGTCAGCTGTTATCCCCCTGATTTATATGTTGCATAATTCAAAGAGATGTATAAACGTTCCAGTATTTTCAGTGCTAAAAACGAGATGTTTGTGGCTGCGCCGGTTGCTTTTATCAGACATGAAAGCAACCTTTTGAAAATATTGATTTTAATTGTAAATATTCCACAGAAACAATCAAGCCACTTTCGTAGCATTTACGGTCGTAGTCATGCTGTTGCTTTGCCCTTATTTTTCTTCACAATCTGCCAATTTGTCTTGCTGGGAAAGCTCTTAGAGACACAGGCCTGAAGAGAAAAAACTGTGTTTTTACTGCACCTTTAGATTTAAGTGTGATAAATATGAGCAGATATGGGCCTTTGGCTTGAACAACACTCAGGCAGAACAACCAATTTAAGGTATCTATCTACCTGCTGCAACACTATGTAGGCCATACATACTGGGTGCGTGTCAGCCAAGCATTAGTTTCCCCTTGTCTCAGTAGAACAGGGCCTGTAACAGATGACATTTTCACAAACCAGCAAGCCAGGTAATTAGGTAACTAACTACGTAACACTAGCTACAAGCATAAACATGGTACTCTTCACAGTACCCTCATTAAGCAAATGTAAATGTACTGTAGGCGTAGTAGGGATAAAATCCATGCACATCTGCTTGCTACACTGCTGTAACTGTAATGCCATTTGAAATGCTTTCCTCTGAGATGCAATTTGCTTGGGTTCCCACAGCAAAAAAAATGTGATTTAAATGACAAGACGGCAGGCATCTTCCAGCTTATTCGCTTACATGCAGCAAATGAGCCTGCATCACTGTCTCTGTCCAACCAAGCGGGATCAGAGCAACACCTTCATCGCACACTTAGGTGGAGGTTGGGTCGTGGCTATGAGAAGCTCAGCTCAGGCAAGACTCACTAACATCATTAGACAGATTTTTGTCCTGACATATCTTCTGTCAACATTCAGTTCTTCTACTTATATTTCAGTTTTCAGGGGAAAAAAAGAAATTACATACAAGATTGTTTCAGAAGAGAACCATTTGTCTGAAGCTTTATTTTATAAAAAAGATTCCAATTTTCTGCTCGCCACCCACTCCACTCAGTTTGAGCATACAATGACATGACTGATGTGTGTGGACGAGCAAAGAATGGCGTAGAGCGCCATTTAGTCAGACGCTGTCAATCTCACACAGGTAAGCTACAGTACAAATGAGTGGGAAAATCTTTCAGTTTATTCTGATGGATGTTTTTGATATTCCTGTGATAGTTTAATCTTTCACTGTTCAGGCATTTTAGAAAAATGGCTCATGTCTGAATGGTTGTTGAGAGCAAATTCAGCCCCATGTTAAAATAATGTGAGGGTGTGCATTAGTGAGGATGTGTTTGGATATCTGTGAACTATATAATTTATTTTACCCCATTTTACTAGAGATACACCAATCCACCAGCTAGGGACCAGAATCAGATGACTGGCTGGCCAGTCAACTTCGTGTATGTCACCTTTAATGCATGTGCAACACGAATGCAGACAAATAGTTGCAGCACACTCATAGCCCACATGCTAACATGTTACTGGCTAGAAAGCGCCCAACTGTGAGTTAAGGCACATGGGGGACCATCATGAAAAACTCCTTTACCTAATTGCACACTTAAATAACACTCACCAAGCTGAAATGGACATTTTAAAGATACTAAAAAAGCTAGCTAGGTCTGAGCTAGCTAGCTAGAGTTACCACATGCCACTAGGCTTGGTATAAGCAAAGGATCAACCCTGTTATAAGGAAAGATGATAGGAAAAGATAAGTGTTGATGTTCTGGGGAAGTTATAAACATATTGGAAAATAATACGAGTAACTGATGCTTGTTTTGTTATCTTATAAAAATCTATTGCAACTGCTTTTGTTTTATGGGGGAAAATGTTTCAGGTAAAGATGGGTGTACAGCAATTAATGACTTGTACCTCTTACCAGTAGCAGAGCACTTAATTTTCAGTCAGAGCAGTATGGGGGAAACTGTTTTATCATTTGTTTTATTAACAAAAAATATTGAATAATGAAAAAATATGATTTTGCTTGGTTTTGCTGGTAGCTATAGTACTCAGAAAGAAATCGGCAGTGCCAAAAATCTGCAGGTCCCACTTAAAAACAATTGACATCAACCAAGACAATTGCAGTTAATGCATCTCTACATTTCACTCTTCTGAATAGTACTAGCTGTTCACACAATCACAAGGTAAGTTGTAGCCTACTAATACTAATACTATACAAGCACTGATAATAAAGGGCAGCACCATGAATTTGTATATAAAGTTAATTAAATGATTGCCTTGTTGATTAACATTTTCACATGCAAAAAAATCAAATCCAATCAAAATACTGAAAGCGTTCCATCGGTTTTCACCAGTGTGCTGTAGCTCATACAGGGCTAACAAAGGATAACATCTCATTGGGAGATACCAGAGGTTTCTAAAAAGCTGAACTTTAATTCAATCTGCACAAAAATACACTGATCCAAAAGCAGTGAAGATAAAATACACTGTCAGTGAGCTAACAGATACAGTGCCGATATCAAAGATCATTGAAGTCCTTACTGTGCAACTTTATGAATTCCCCCATCTTTCAGAGTGCCTCTTCAAGACTCTGGATATGCAAATACTCTTAAACACAACCCTCATGAAAGCAACCCCAGAGATCTTTATTATAAATGACGGACCTTCCCTCTCAACTCTCAAGGAAGAATTAATTTGCCGTTGAGATTCGGTCCTCTAGTAGAGCACTGTGTAGCAATGTAGGTTCTGTAACTTAGCTCCTCATAAAGACGCTTCCTAAAATATATGCACAAAAAATTTAATGAGACAGCAAAGGCCCTCCTGTGCTTCAGTGACATTACCAGGAGCCATCATTCAGCACTGTACTTGCTTGTGGAGCTCACCCATTTATACAGCATACTACTAATGATGAAAATGTTTGCCCTTGAAATCTCAGTTAATAAGCAGCTATGCTATGACATCCATGATTAGATCATCCAGTGCTGTCACATCTCATCCTGAGAATGATGCCACCAGACAAAATGGAGAGTGGGAGCAAGAAAAGATCCTATTCACTGATTCTTTCCTTCACACACAAGACACACAAGACACAGACACACACACACACACTCCTCTCTCCTCTTCACCAGCAATGCAACAGAACAACCTGGGTTAATCTTGGGTAACAGCTTCTTGGCCAGGATCAGAAAGCTCCACTAAAACCCAATGAATGTTGACACTGATACAGCATGGAGCCTCCTCATACAGGTAGGACGCAAGAGACAAACTCCTTTATAGAAGCAGCCGCTTCAGTCAAGGATAAGATTGATTTTGCAATGCAGCATTAGATGAGATTTCCGATGCATACTATAACAAATTAGCATGAATCTGTTCCCCATGAGAGACGCCCGAAGACACAGATTGAATTGAAATAAATGACTGTCCCAGTGTTTACCACACCATCCCCGACGCTGCAGTCCGCTGGTCATCTGAGTGTGACAGGCCTGGTTCAGGCACAGCAGAGATCAGCGTGATGGATGGACAGTCAGGCAGCTGATCAATTGCCTCCACATAAATCTGTCATTCACCTTAATGTGAGATGATAAGGAAGGAGAAACGAAAGCTTGCAAGACTTTGCTCTTTTAACCCCAAGTGTTACAATGCAATTTACTATGGCTGGCCAGGTTTCCTGCTCTTATTTTTCCCCATACATAAGCTTCCTTTCATCGTGAGTGCTCACATTCCTTCTAAGCCAGAGTCCTGTGGATATTAGCTTGAAAAGATTAATGCCTTTGCTGGTGAGAGTAATGTCTGGTATGAAAGAGAAAGATTCATTGAGCAATCTGAAACTAAGACAGTATAAGACCTCCGTAGCCCCGTCAGACATCTCTGGCAACAGATCTGATGCAAGTTCAATCAAAACATTTCAGTTTGCCTTACTGTAGCATCCCCCACTGACCCAAACCCCCCACCCACCCCCTTTTTTTCAGTTCCAACATTATGGGCTGACTCACTGATGAAGATAATGTGTATTACTGTACCAGACTGACAGTCAGCCAAGGTGAATGTCTGACCTTCCACATGTCATCACTGTTTTAGTGGAAGAAACAGGCTTCTGCGCACACTTATTTAAAGATGGCACTGATGTACTGTAAAAGAAGCTAACCCAGTGCTCTCATGAATAATGCATTGGATCCAGTCTGTTGTTGGACCTTTGATTTATTTTTTTCTTTGACATTCATTACTAAAGCATTTAGGAATGCAAAACCAGATATGAGGCTCGCCAAAGTAAAAGATCACACAAGTTTAGAATATATCAATATGCAGAAATGTGATGATATTCTAGGAATTACTGGCTCTTTTTAATAAATAAAGATCCACAGTTTGGGGACACTGAACTGTAAATATTTCAGAATTAGGAAAACAAAGACACCTCTAATAATATTACGGTGTGCCTGCTAAGTTGCCAAACAATGGGTTAGATAGAAAATGCAGATTTGAAATGATACAGTAACTGGAGCACAGAGAGTAGTTTCTGTTCTTTGCTCCAGATTTCAGCAGGATCTTGTTGCATTGCTGTTTTCTGAGCACCGTAACTGCATAATGTACTGACAGGGTGATATTGTGTTTTATATCTCAAAGGGCACTGATTATGCTGCCTGGGCACATTTTGGGTAACAGTGCAGTTCCCTTTTCTCATGTTGTCACACGGTAGCAACGATGGACGAGCTGAAATAAATTTGCAATGTATTGCAACACTCCTGAACATGCAGAAGACACCTGAATGGAGCAGAATAACAATCCTGCTTTCTTCACCTACTGGCTCATGTATCCTAAGTTTAACAGTAAATGCTTATTATAAATATCACCTTTAGGGTTTTTTTTTATATGCACTCCAAGAACTCATTATTCTTTATGCTATTTTCATTTGGAATTACTACGGTGCCATGCAAAGTTAAACTGTGAGATTATGAACACTTACTTCGCTTCTGTTTTCCTCTGCTATTACTGCAATACAATAGCCTCTTAATCAAGGCCAGAGGCTGATTGGAGACTGTGGTGTCAACCTTAGGAGCCCATTAATTACAAAAAAAAGTTGTGTGCACCATAGAGTGGTGGTGGAGGGAATGGGGGTGGGGGTGGGGGGTAGGGGCGAGTACTGTTGTACAGGAACATCGTCTTTTATGCAGCAGAAAATGTACCGATACTCCTGAAACAAAGTGTCAAAATGTGCCGCTAGTTCCAGAGACTGTCTAGACTTCATAACTGATAACATCACAAGTTTGAGGTTTCCTCATTCTTCTCCCCGCGCTGTTATTCCACCCCCCCAAAACAGCACATAAGCATTTTACATTTCGTTATTTGTTGCACAGCCAAAAAAAAAAAAAAACTAATTCCAGTCTCACAGCATTTCATTAATGAGAACTAACGGAAAGAAATACCTAGCAAATGTCATTCCTTCTTCATAATGGCTGCACCGTCGTGCTAAAATATGATCTGGTGCAATTTTTTTGTCATGCACATATTTAATGAATTACAGCTGAGCTTTTCAGAAAACATTTCTGTCACGGCGCCTCCCAGTATGACAGGCCCTGGTGTACCAACCTTTGCTGATTCCTGAGTAGCATTCTGCTTACAGAAAATTACAGACCACCTTCCGCTCCATTCCACCTACTGTACCACCTGCGGTGAAAATAACGGGCAATTTCACTGTCAATTATTTCACAGATATATAACAAGACCAATCAAGCTTTCTAAATCAGTTGCCGCCACATATGAAGATTATTATTTTACTTTTCAAAATTTCAGTATCCATATCTGGACTAATACTGTCTTACAGCCTTACAGCTACCCTTTAAAACAAGTGGCACAATGACCCAGATTGCAACTTAACCAACAGCGCTGCTGGTTTCCCAACTCTGACTATAGGACTGCTGGCTGTATGACTTGTATTGTGCGTAGGATTTCAGTTGTTTAAGTATTTTGTTTCAGTCATTTGAGCAAAGTTCATTAAATATAATGTGCAAATAATGAAATAACCCCAACTCCCCAAAGGTGTAGCGAGACAAAGATCTCAACTGTGACCTTTTTTTGTCTTCACCATCCAGGGACATAATCCCTGTTTGGCTGCGCAGCTGGCATGCAACTGAGTCACGCGTCAGCCCTGATTAGAAGCAGCAGTGGTCCGCGGGCCCCGTTCCTCTGCCAGAGCCAGAAGTGGAAAAGGCCAGGGCCACCACTTTCAGTCTGTGGATGTGACCTTGATGGGGTATGATAGAGAGGAAGCGACACGATTCGCAATGCCGCACAATATCTGTAAACTTCCACTTCCCCAGTATGCACGCTGAAGCTATTGAGCTGTGACACACGCACACACACCATGTCAACTCTGCCCTGTTGTTATTTCAAGCAGTCTCCTCCTTCACGTCACCCAGTCATCCATCTCTCTTTGCATATTGGCTGGTGCTTTAGGCACGACATCTTAATTCTAAATTTCCTTTTCATACTTAGCAGGCACCATGCTAATGTAAAAAATTCAAATAAGTGCAGCTTTAACAGATAATGGCTCAAATACATTCCAGCATTAAGCTTAATGTGAAGTAATGTGGATGCAGCTTAATACTATTAACAGCTATAAAATAATTTCTGATATTATTTTCAATTGAATTAATACTGGTTGTATTATGTGGGTAACAGCAGCTGTGACGTCAATTAAAAAAAAAACAACAAAAAAAAACTAACTCTCTGTCCAAACCCTTAAGTCTCACTGGAAGCAGCAATGGAGACAGATGTCTTGTGAGCCAGATTATAGCAACAAGAGTTGGGAAAAGATGACACCGAAGGCATAAAAAATACTAAATGATGAGCAAAATATTGCCAGTGGCATACTCTGTGTCAAAACAGAGCTGATAACTTATAAAAATAAACACAGGAAATTTGCTGCAAGCTGCACATACAAAAGATGAAAAAGGGAAATTAAAATAGAAAACAAAAAGGCAAGACTGTGACACACCCTGCTGTTGCAATGCTGCCTGGAAATATTATCATAAAAAATACCCAACACACACACACTATATACACAAAAAGTCATGCTCTGCATTGCATAAGTCCATTGTTCAGGTTTGGAGCATTGCAAGCCTTGGTTGTTGTCAACACAGCTCTCATTTAAGAAAACCAAGTGCCTTACTAAAGAATAACATAGCATTTAAATGAGTCTGTCAGCCAAAGCAGCAGGGATTTAAGAGTGTTGATGAGAAAATGTGCAATCTGAGATGCAACACTTGTGCGCTGTCCACAACAGAGGTGCTAAAAGATTGCATGCAACGATAGTCAAGCACAGGTGGTTACTTACTTTAAGTGAAAAGCATTTTTCATGCAGCTACCTGAGTTGTAAATACCTAGATTTTAGAGAACCAAGTAACAAAATGGATTGGATTACAGGTGGAGTAGAATTTGCAAAGCAAATTGGTTTCCAGGGTGAAGGGAGGGCAGCAGCACTCCTGTGAAATGTGCAGCAGCAGCGTAGCTCAGAATCTTGGGCACCTCCCCTCTTTTTTTTTTGATAAATTAATCTAATTACTGGGGCTAATATCCAGCTGTGACCTAGACTCGTTACCATTTTAAGCGACAGCACTGAAGACACTCAAAAAAAAGAAAAAAAGAAAGATGATGTAATTAAACTGAATTACAAGACTAAGAATCTGAACTACACCAATTTACGCAATCCAGTGAACAATAGCAGATGATTAACTAGTGTCTGTTTCTGTTCATTCACATTCATCCAAGTAATAGATGCAGCGTGGTATGTTAGTGGTGATGATTTGCTGTCAATTGTGTAAAGGGGAGGAAAAAATAAATACATTTTTGAAAACAAGCTCCAAATTGAACCACAGCACCTCATCAGCGGCCAACGCTTCTTAATTGGTGCTACATAACCTGCTGCGTGGAAGCTGCAGATTCCTGTGGGAGCATAAATAGGCCTAGTGGGCTACAGGTTTGAGCAACTACTCTCATCACACAAATATATATATCAAAAACATATCAATAATCATAATTTCCAGTGCACAACTTTCTCAGGTTTTAAAGATAATATTAAAGTGAAGCTGCTGAGGATGCAAAGGATGTGACAACTGTTTTA
This sequence comes from Copadichromis virginalis, assembly GCF_057382275.1. Taxonomy (NCBI): domain Eukaryota; kingdom Metazoa; phylum Chordata; class Actinopteri; order Cichliformes; family Cichlidae; genus Copadichromis; species Copadichromis virginalis. Next base: position 15,801,297 of record NC_140627.1, on the reverse strand, counting down.
CTCCACTGTTCCCTCCCTCTCTCTCTCTCCCTCTCTGTGTCTGCCTGTCTCTCCTTCTCCTATCTTTAAACTGGCCAGTCCTCTGGCACAGAACATGAAATCCCTCTCAATAATAAATAGGCTACCTCGAGCATTTCGGAGACAAGGGCCCTGCGTGCTGCATGACTCAAAGACCACCTTAACTTCACTTTTTTATATAAAAAATTAATACCTAGCCATCCCGGCATGTGGCATCTGACGAAATGAAACAATGGCTTGTGCGTGTGTGTGTGTGCGTGTGTGTGTGTGTGTTGTGCAGCCTGTATTCAAAGGAAAAGCCCCCGCTGTATGTGCTGTAGCCTAACCACAGGGCATGTCTGCCGGCACGCAATTAAGCGACCTCAACCGCAACCGTGTTGAATTTGGAAACCATACCTCTCCTCCACCCTCCCTCAACTGACTGTAAACACGGATACAAAAAAGCAAAGCGTTAGAGAGAGAAGGGAAAAGGCGGCTTGGTTTTTAAATGTGATTATCTCTCGTTGCTTTAAGTGAAATCTCCAAAAGAAACCTCAGGAGAAGTGTCCATAATTGGTGAGCAGCAGCCTATCGCCCCCCCCATAAGAATTGAAATGCAAACAATTCTGGACCACTGACATTGAAAAACAAAATAAAAATAATAAAAATAAAAACACACAGACACTGATACAGCGCGGCTTATCTTGTAGCTTTCTACTGCAGCACGCTTTAAAGCCAATTATCGCCGTCCATAAGGTCGTTTCTGTGTAGGAGGTGTGCGGTGTCATTTAGCCTACCTGTGCATCATCCAGCGATCCGACACATGGATACAGGGAGGGTTTGATTATTCCAGCCAGGCAAAAGACAGGGAGAGAGAAGAGAGGATGAGGAAGAGGAGGAGGGGGGAAAGGGGGAAAAAAAATCCTAAATTGAGCAGAGATGAATGCGGCAGATGAATAAGCGACCTCTGTCTTCAGAAAGGATATTCTTATCTTCAAATGTTGCTGTGTCGATGGAGGCAGGCGGGCAGGGAAGCCCAGAGCTTCTCTGTACAAACAAAGATGCTTTCTCTCCTCCGCCGCACCGAGGGCAGCAGCAGCAGCAGCAGCGGCAGCAGAGCCGTCATTCCCCCGACACTTGATGGTAATAGTTTGGTAGGTAGCTTATATGGGTTGAGGGCGCGGTCAGCTGCTGTTGACCAATCCCGCTTCCCATCAAACTATAACAGCAGCGTTGCCATGGAGGATTAAACGGCGTTTAACCACAGAAATGTAACCTGCAATATTTAAGCAAGTAAACTGGAATTTCCATCACGAGTATCATATTAAGTGGGATATCTCAACATAGGAGTGCCATCCTATTTTTAAGGAGGCGGTTCAAATGTTCAACCAGATCCTGCCTTAGGTCTCTTCGTGTTGCCAGAGTGTCCTTGAGCAAGACAGATGATCGGATTGTGGTCACCCCCCCCCCCCCCCCCCCGCCCCCACATCACCACTAAAACTAGTCCCCTTGCTCCATTCTAGGGTCCACAGCTCCATGTGTGCCTTAATGAGCAGCTTACTCATCCAGTTGCCATCTTTGTTTGACATCATGTAACAAAACACACCGTGGTGTCATTCCTACATTAGCAGCCTCCCTCCACGTTCACCTCCCCCCCACCAACTATTTAAAGCACGGAAACTTCCATGGCTCTGAGGGAAAGTTTTTTGTTTTTGTTTTTTATAAAAAAGACTGTCCAAAGTTAACAGTGACACCAGTGTGCAGGCTGGGGTGTAATATTTCAAGCTGCTATCATCCCTGTAAGTGAGCGAGTATGGATGTGAGCTTTATTTACACTGTAATTCTTAGTTCTGCTCAAATCACATTAAATTAATGGCAGGAAAGAGAAGAAAGAGCGGGAAAAGTAAAAAAAAACAAACAATAGTTTTAACTTTTGAAGTTGATTTTTGTGTAAAATGATATGAAAAAGGTAGTAGAGTACATTTAATGCACAAAAGCAAGTCAGCTTGCTTTATATAAGGAACACAGACACACAGACACACACAAGCAGACAACACAGAGATAAACTGCAAAGACTTCACACAGGGTTATATAAGTCTTCTGGTGGAGAAAATCAAAATTTAACCTCATTATGTTGGAGTGAGCTGTACATTTTCTGGATGATACTTCAAGCTCCTTTGTTTAATCATGCTGCTTTTCCATGCTGGAATTGGATTCAGAGAAACTGAGGACATTTGGATTTGTGCAGAAAGAAAAAAGTGAGGTCACGTATCAGTTTTCTATAACTGCTGATTCTGTATTCACTATCCTACATCAGGTCTATGCAGCATGCTGTGAAGTGTAGAATATTTGACTTATTGGTGATGGTTGACTCACCCATTTAAAACTCTAAAAGCCTGTTAAGGTGAGCCAGTATGGGACTAAGCCTTCCTTGTGAGACAGATAAAATCAAAGCAATCTTGAGTCTGAGGATGACAAATGAATAATGAATGTGCTGAAATGTTTTTACCTGTGAAACAATTCAGTCCAACTGAGTAAAAACGGGGTTGAATATTTTTACGGTCACATTTGCTGCTAAAATCAACAATATAGCAACGTTCATGATTTAACACAGAGGGAAATTCAGCAATGCATACATACATATATATAGCCATGTTATGTCCTTATTATTCACTAGCTTGTACACCTTTAGCAGCAAGAACTTTGAGAACTTGAGATAATGGTTTTTGTATGAGTTTATCAGTCTCTCACATCATTGTGGAGGGATTTTGGCCCACTTTTCTTTACAGCATTGCTTTATTGCATTGAGGTTTGCAGGGTTTTCTTTATGAACAGCTCTCCCGAGGACCAGAGCACGTTAGTTGGGTAGAGGTCTGGACTTTGACTCGGCCATTTCGACACCTTGATTCTTTTCTTTTTCAGACATTGGGATCGATTGCACAGATGGATACTGTGGTATACGAAAGAGTTCATGGTCAACTTAATGACATCAAGCTGCCCATGGTCCTGTGTCTGCAAAACAAGTCTAAATCACATTTTTTCATAAGTCTTGTGGTTTCTTCAGATGCAACTTTGCAAACCTAAGTCATGCTAATGCTGCCATGTTTGTTTCAGAGAGAAGACGTTTTCTCCTGGCAGCACTTCCAAGCAAGTCATATTTGGTTGGTTTTTTTTGCAGTTTCTCTGAACATTATTCAGTCTAACCTTGAGGTTAATTTGCTGGGCGGCCCAATCCTGGGAAGATTGGCAACTGTCTTGAATGTTTTCCATGTGTGAAAAATCTTTTTTTCATACTGTAGATTGATGAATTTAAAGTTGTTTGGAAATTCTCTTATAACCCTTCCTAGAATTCTGGACAGCAACAACTAATTCCCTTCTTGGCATCGTGTTAACAAACACCTGAATACTCCAGACCAAAAATCTGCCTCAATATATATATATATATATATATATATATATATCCCCAAAAAACTAATGGAAATGTTAATGAAAGTAGTATGGAATTCAACAAATGCAACTGAATCTGAATTGAAAGTGTGTCCACTTGTCACCACAACTCATCTGCCTGCCAGTCACATAGTAAAGATGGTGCATTGCAGTCCAAACAATGTCCTCATCAGACGTCTAATTATTTCAAACCCGTATTTAAAAGGCAAAGTTCACTTGCTTTTTGGAGGTGAAATGTCTGCAGATCACTTGCTGATTTTGCATGTACATGGCACAGCAGCTGACAAAAACATCCCCTTCTTGTCATCGTCTTATCTTACCTTTAACATCTCTCCTCAGCTTTTTGGACCCTGGATATGCCTCCCCCCCCCCCTTCTTTGAGCACTGCAGGGACTTTTCTTGGCAGTTATAATATATGCTTTGAGTTGCTACTTTGAGTTTAATGGCAAGGCTGAAGACATGTTGCTTCTACAGCAGGAAATATAGAAGGTCTTATTTTCTTTATTACACTAAATCTTATTTCTGTGTTATCATTACGCTTTTATCCCCCCTTCCCCTGTTTTTGGGATATAATCAGCATCTGACCAATAGAAACCTTTATTGTGAATGTCTGTGGTATTTTAGTCTGCACAACACCTTACCAGACAGCAGTGTATATTTTAGTGACCAGTCAACGGCAATTATTGATTTTTGTTCTGGTCTAAGGCAGAGTGAAGCTCTGCGGCCTCGATGAGGAAATGGAGGTGCGCATCTCTTGTGCAAAGAGCAACAACTGCAATAAAATATTGAACAACTTTCATAGGAGAAAGTCCTGAGGGTTTAAGAAAAGTATGCATATTACTGAACTTGCTTTATGGGATTCAGCTGCAAAAGTTTATTTATTTATTTACATGTATTTTATTTGAAGAATGTTCATTCACCAGTGCAAAACATTCCTGTGGCTTGTGCCGTCCTTGTGATAGAGTCTGGAGCAGTTCAAATAAGCAGTAAATACTCAAAACAAGCCAGACACTCTACCATCATAAAAAGTGTGGGGCAAGTACAGTTAACAAGGATTCCTAGCAGGTAGTAAAGTAGCCAACCAATTAAAAGCTGCAGAGTATCTTAACTGCTTTGCAATAGTGCGTAATAGTCATTATGGATTAGAAGACATACTAATACATAATGAGCCATTATGCTGAATTAGTGCAGCAGGTCAAATTTGAAGTAATACCAATGTATAGCAGTATTCCTATTATCATAATGTTTGAACAACAGTATTATTACCAACTCGGCTCATTGCTTTGGAATTGTTATGGGATAATATGACACAGCAGATACAAAGACAGGAAATCAATAGGCCTTTTCACAGAGGACATTTTGACATGTCACAGTTGGAAAATTACAGGTGTGAATGATATAATTAATGATGGTTGAATTCTGTTTGGCAGCTTCATTTTCAGGGTCCTGGTGTGCTGGCACTTTGACTCACTGTTCAAGGCTTTATCAATTTATCAAAATCTGGACTTCCATGCCAAGAACAAAAACAGCTTATTTTATTTTATTTATTTGGCACTGTGGTAATGAAATGCTTTGAGAAGCTGGTCCGCAGACACATCACAGCAGCCCTGCCCCGCAGCCTGGATCCACACCAGTTTGCCTACAGAGCAAACCGATCCACGGAAGACGCTGTAGCCACAGCACTCCATGCTGCATTAACTCACCTGGAAGAGCATGGTAGCTATGTGCGGATGCTCTTCGTGGATTACTGCTCAGCTTTTAACACCATCCTTCCACACAAACTGGTGGCCAAGCTACAAGACCTGGGGCTTCCATACAGCACCTGCATGTGGATCAATAGCTTCCTCTCGGGCCGTAGACAGAGAGTCAGAGTTGGCCATCACACATCCTCAGCCCTGAGTCTCAGCACTGGCTCACCCCAGGGCTGTGTGCTCAGTCCACTGCTCTACTCTCTCTACACACACGACTGCACTCCTCGCCACCACAGCAACATCTTTGTGAAATTTGCAGATGACACCACAGTGGTGGGGCTCATTTCCAAGGGAGACGAGTCTACGTACAGAGACGAGGTGGAGCAGCTGACGTCATGGTGTAAGGCCAATAACCTCCTCCTCAACACTTCAAAAACCAAAGAACTCATAATAGACTTCAGAAGGAAAAAGGCAGAGATCCAACCACTATTCATAAATGGGGACTGTGTAGAAAGGGTGGCAAGCTTCCGCTTCCTGGGAGTCAATATAGAGGAGAACCTTTCCTGGAGTGTGAACACCTCCGAGCTGCTGAAAAAGGCCCAACAGAGACTGTACTTCCTGAGAATTCTCAGGAGGAATAACATCACACAGAGACTGCTGGTGTCCTTCTACAGAGCCACCATTGAGAGTGTTCTAACTTACTGCATATGCATCTGGTACACTAGCTGCACAGGGGCTCAGAGGAAAGCACTCCAAGGGATCATTAACACCGCCCAAAAGATCACTGGCTGCCCTCTCCCCACACTGGAAGTTCTACACAATGCCCACTGTTTTAAAAAGGCCCAAAACATCATAAAAGACACCTCACATCCTGGCCACTCCCTGTTCGAACTGTTGCCCTCAGGCAGACGGTACAGGGCAATCAGAGCAAGGACTAATAGACTCAAACACAGCTGTTATCCAACTGCAATAACACATCTGAATACTACAAAAAAATGTCCATCACGCCACTCTTGTGTTAATCTATGCACGGTCTGAAGCACGTGTGTGGGAATGTATGTGAATGTTTTACTGTTACATCTTATTAGTATTTTAAGTATTCTATCTATTTTATTTATTGAATTTTATTGTTTTATTTATATTTTGATATTGCTAGGGATGATGCAATGATCGGGGACCATTCTTGATTTCGTTGTTCTCATGACAATGACAATAAAGTTTCTGATTCTGATTCTGATTCTTATTTTTAGGTATTGAACAAGTAAAAAAAAAAAAATTTGTTATTAGATATAATATTATTTAGAATTATGAATTCCTAATGTTGCTGAAGTATTTTGGGGGAATTTGTACAATTAATTTCTGCATAACAATGTGTGATTGTTGTCAAAACCAACAAAGACAACGACAGTTCTAAAAAAAGATTTGAGAGGAAAAACTATACTCTAGAAATGGCGGAGACCATACTTATGTCAGTAACAATGCCCAAGATCAAGTTGACTGATTATATGGTGTCAAAACTGTAACTACAAGCTTCTACGTTCTTTCAGGCTGATAGCTATGCCAGCAAGTCAACTGTGTGTACCCAAGTGGGTCACAGTGGGACACACTAGGCTGCTATGCTAGTTAACCAGCATTAAATGTCAAAGTAAATTCAATTGAATTACATTTTATTTATATAATGCCTATCACAACAGCAAGGTGCTTTATATTGCAAGGTAAAGACCCTACAATGATAGAGAGATAACCACAACAATCAAACGACCTTTTAGCAAGCACTTGGTGACAGTGGGAAGGAAAACGCAGAATCAGGCTCAGTGAGGGGCAGCCATCTGAGGGCAAAAGAAATAATAACAGGAATAACAAAATAAATAATGACAATTCAAGTGGAAGTTACATTAATTAATCGTCTCTCCCAAAATTTAAGGCTAGGCTGTGGCTCAGGTGGTGGAGTGGGTTGTATGCTATTTGCAAGGTTGGTGGGTCGATCCCTAATTCCTTGAGCTGAAGTATCCTCAGGCAAAAAGTTGCCCTTTATGCTCCTTTTTGATCAACAAACTGATACTGCATCCCCGATGTGTGCGTGTGGGTGAATGAATGTTGTAAAGCACTTAGGCATGAATAAAAGTGCGTGACTGGGTGAATGAGACTTGTAGTAGGAAGTCCTTTAAGTGCTCAACTGAGTAGAAAAGTGCTATATAAGTACCCGCGTGTTTACCATCTTCTTTCTTTTTTGCACTCCCAACTCTTCTTTATTTCCACTGAGTGGCTTTTGTTGTTGTTATTAGGTGTGTTTAAACAGAATCATGCACGCCACTTGCAAAGAGAGCGAGTGGAGTAAGATGGAGCCCCTTTAGGGAAATCAGGTCTTACGTGATATCATTCCACACTTTGCACATTGCAGCTTCAGTAGTTTAAAGTTTGTCAGCCCTTGGGGGCACCCCACTGGCCTGGGACCCCCAAGCAGTTGTCTGCCTTGCCTGGTGGCAAGCAACACTTCTGATTATTCTACATGATCAAACATTCGCTCAGTTTGAGAAAGGGTGGAGCTTTACCGAAATATACGTGACCAGGGTGCCAAGTGGAGTTCCTGCCAGGTGACTGAAGGCGCTGTCTGTCAGGTAGCGTGTACATGCTCGCACATTCCCGGTAAAGAAGTTCAAAGAGATAAGGATTAATAACAAAACGTCTGGGTGTGAATCATGAGTGGGATTTTTCTAAAATCAACTTAATAAATTTTGATGCCGTTTGATAGCTTCATGAAACTCGATGAGGAAACTGAACCAGTCCTTCATTCATCAGTCAGCACTTTTCTATGTGTTGTGTCGAATATATATTTAATGGGCTGATATTGCTCACTCCTCATAACAGGTGCAGTTGCTGGTACTGCCAGGTCCCCTCTGCACTCACACTCACTCCACTGTGACATTTCCGGATTTACCACCAGATGACACTATTCCTTCCTTTCCGTCCCGGCGTCACGTTGACAAGTTCACGGATAAACAAGGATGGGGAGCGGGAGAGAAGAAAAAAAAAAAGCATTTCACCTGAGTAAAACACTCAGCAACTTAATGTCCCCTATGAACCCGTTCTCTTGTGATTCATTGCCAGCAGTGCAAATCAGATGATTGGTGTTCCATTTTAACGGTGCACAACAGATATGCTCAGTGTGTATGCAATTAAACGTCTTTTCAGCCATCTGAGATAAAACTGCATTTCACACACGCACACATGCACACACACAAGCCCAAGTACTTATCTTGTCTGGCACTATTAGAAATCATTGCAGGAAGACTGGAGATAAACGATGTATGAAAATTAATTGAGCAAGTTCAGATTTTACAGTTTAGCAGAACATATTTGAAACTACGTAACTTAATTAAAGTTAATGCATTATAATAACAAAACACCAAGGCCTTCTAGGGATTGCTGGTTTGCAGTCTTGTGTGTGAAAAGCAATGTGCGCCAAGCAGTAGGTGTTGTCCTTAATTTTCGGTGAGATGTAAACAAAGATGCTCACTCTCACCAGGAAAAGAAGAGGAAACAGACTCAGTTCAACAGTCTGGATGTCAGTCTGTGAATGGAGCAAGAGCGTGAATAACGGAGAACTGCAGCCACATCAACATCAGGTTTTAAATTTAAACTTTTCAGGTGTTTGACTGCTGATTTGGGTGGCGGGAGTGTTGAATGCAGATGTTGCGCTCTAAAAGTAGTTATAAAACTTAAATTTTTCTGAATTGTGGGGAAAATCTTTAAAGACTATTCTTATTTAATTGTGTTTTGTTTTTGGACACATTTCTAGTTAATTTTTGTAGTTTATTGGCTCCAGGAGGTCAGAGTTCAGATGTGTGATGTCATCAGTAAGCGCAGAGAAAAAAAAACAAACAAACAGTGTCTGAGACGTGAGGGAGCGATGTTTTGCTGATGATACGCTATTCTGCCTGTAAACTCCAAACCTGAACTGAGGAGAATAAAGTTGCAAGAAAAAGGAGAATGGAGTCATGTCTCTCTGAGGGTGCAACATAATCTTGGTGTTTCCGCCCGGTTTGGAGTTTATACCGCAAAGAAGGACGAGCTACATGTGACTAGCCTCGCTCATTACCCCCCACCTGAACTCATACCGCAGTGCCATCCCTCCAAGAAAAGGCAGTGAAGGTAAAAGTTTTTCGTCATGTCTAAAGTACAGCAGATGTCTCCTGATTGGGAGCAACTTCTTGAGGAGATAGAGGAAAAGTTACTTACACTGCTAGCACCGGATTTGAATGAGATTTGTGCTGCCCTCAGTCTAGCCGTGGATGAAAGTGAAAAAGACTTACCTCGTAAACTGAGGCGGCGTATTCTGCAGTACTTAGAGGGAGAGGATGTTACTGCACGAGAAGATGAAGGAATGTCTCTGTTGTTGGGATTAGATGACAAAATTAATGAAGTGAAGCAAAAGAGATGCGAAAGTAATGCCCCGTTGTCTCAACAAGTGGTACAAGAGCACCACCTTGTGGCTGAAAATGTGATAGCACCCAGTAATTCAGACGAGCAGAGAGAAACTGTTTCTCATCTGAATGCTACACGAGTCACCCCTGTCGCTACTCAAAGTGTCCCTTTTGTACACCCACTGTACCGACGGGATCTGAAAATAATGGGACAAATTGGAGAACCAAACCAAAAGGACAAATTAACATACACTAGCTTGGAAAGACAAATCCAGAGGGCATTGAAGAGGGGATATGATGAAGGAGACATTGTTGAAGCCATCATTCAAGCTATAACCCCAGGAACAAAACTGAAAAGCTACCTTGAGAGTAGAGTAGATTTGACTTTGCAAGCTCTCAGGCAAATATTACGGACTCATTACATTGAGAAAGATGCCACAGAGTTGTATCACTCGCTCACACGTGCTGTACAGGAGCCAAAAGAAACTCCAATCCAGTTTTTGATGCGAGCAATGGATTTGAGACAACAACTTGTTCTTGCTTCAGAGAGAGTTAAGTCTGGTTTAAAGTACAGTTCGGAGCTGATCCAAAATCAGTTTCTTCAGACAGTACTCACTGGCCTCCATGATGACACCATCCGAGCTGATGTGAAGCTATACCTGCAAAATCCTAAAATCACAGATGAGGTTCTTCTGGAAAAAATGACTGCGGCATACAGTCTGGAAATGGAAAGAAAGAATAAGCTGTCAGCTGCATCAAGAGCAAAGATTATCAAAGTTGCAGCAGTAAGTGGGGAAGATCAAGAGGTGGAGAAAGAAAGCAGTATGCACACATCAGAAAGTAAGATCAAGCAAGGTGGAGCGGTCAAACGAGACACATTAATGGATAAAGTTGATCAAGGCAACAAGGCTATATGTGAGGCTCTGCAGAACCTCACCACTCACATTGCTAGCCTCCAGCAGACCGTTAAGCCTCAGCACATGAGAATGGCCGAACCACCTGACCGGAAATACCAATCACAACCTAGGAGCACAAACGTTAGACAGTGCCAGCAGTGTCAATCATCCAATACAGGAAACAAATGTGACCACTGTTACAAATGTGGCAGTACGGAACATTGGGCAGCAGGTTGTCGTAGGAAAAAGTGCTCAGCTAATTCAAGTAAGATCGAAATCATACTTAACCCTGAAGGGGAGAAGCACCAAACCGACCCATTCAGCCTCAAAGCACCCCTCACTGGTAAACAACAACAAATGGCGAAGCTGGTAGGCAAAAGATGCCAGGTCCGTGGCTTCTTAGGAGGTGTGGACACCACAATATTGTGGGACACCGGCTCACAAGTATCGATAGTGGGGACGAACTGGAGAAAGAAACACCTGCCTGATGCTGAAATGAGGTCAGTGGAAGAGCTGCTCGAAGAGGGAGCTTTAGAGCTCTCAGCTGCTAATGGGACCAGTATTCCATATGAAGGATGGATAGAGACTGAGTTCAGCCTGTCCAAAAATGCTGTTGCTGGGATGACCAACAGGCCCGTCCAAGTTCCAATCCTAGTCGCCAGCGGTGACATTGAATGTCCCATCATCGGCTTTAATGTGATAGAAGAATTAGCTTTGAGAAATGACACCAGCAAAGACTGTATCCCCCCAGGGCATATGCTGGACAGATTGTGCTCAGCATTCGAGGTGGGGCGCAAAACTGCAAGAGCTGTCCTGTCTGTCCTAAAGAAACAAACGCCTGACAGCCATCCCCACATAGCCCGAGTAGGAAGGCGACCTGTGACCATCCCGAAGCGTAACATGATGACAGTGAAATGTGGTTGGCTAAATAAGAGTGTGTTGAGTGGGTCACATGCAGTGTTGGAGCCGAACTGTGAGACACCATGGCCAGCAGGCCTAGTTGTTAGAGAACAGCTAATTCAGCTCCCCTCAGAAGGTGATGCTAAAGTTGCAGTGACTGTGGAAAACATGACTGACCATGATATCACCCTCTATGGTCTCACTACACTGGGGTGGCTGCACAATGTTGATGCTATCTACATGCCACATGTAAAATGTATGGAGGGTGAGCTTTCTAAGACATCAGATGCAAGTACTTCCTTACCCACAGTGCAGTCCAGTCAGACAACAAAAACTGAGCCCTGGGACCCACCAGTGGATTTGAGCCATCTGACAAGTGACCAACAGCAGCAGGTAAAACAGATGCTGAGGGAGGAATGCAATGTTTTTGCAAAAGATGACTGGGACACAGGATGCATTAAAGATCTAGAGCTGGAGATACAGCTAAAAGACAAAGTGCCTGTGCAAAAGACATATAATGCAATCCCCAGACACCTTTATCAGGAGGTAAAAGCACACATACAAGACTTACTGAATCAGGGCTGGATCCAAAAATCTTGTTCTTCATATTCTTCGCCTGTGGTATGCGTCAGGAAGAAAGATGGTGGCCTTCGCTTGTGTGTAGACTATAGGCTCCTGAATGCAAAGACACTGTCCGACAGACATCCCATCCCAAGAATACAGGAGATCCTGGAAAACCTTGGGGGCAACTCCTGGTTCACAGTATTGGACCAGGGAAAGGCTTATCACCAGGGTTTCATGAGTGAGAACAGCAGACCCTGTACTGCATTTATAACACCATGGGGACTCTATGAGTGGGTGAGGGTCCCATTCGGCCTTACTAATGCCCCAGCAGCATTCCAGCGCTACATGGAGGGATGCCTGGGAGACCTCAGGGATGAAATGTGTGTCCCATATTTGGATGATGTACTCGTCTTTAGCTCAAGCTTCGAACAACACATCCAAAATGTGAGGAGAGTGCTACAGCGACAAAGAGAATGTGGTATCAAATTAAGGCCACAGAAGTGTGACTTTTTCAAACGTGAAGTCTGCTATGTGGGGCGAGTGGTTTCAGCAAAGGGATACAAGATGAACCCCAAAGAAGTTGAAGCAGTGCAAGCACTGAAACAGGAGAAACCATCGACCGTGAGAGAGGTGAGAAAGTTGATGGGTTTCCTTAGCTACTACAGACCCTACATACAGGACTTCTCAAGGGCAGCCAAACCCCTCTATGAACTCTTAGCAAAGCCTAAGTCTGAACACAAGCAGCGTGGAAAGGGTAAGGAGTGCCACCGCAAATCTGCCCAGCTGCCACCATCCCACCCAATCCAGTGGATGACAGTTCACAAAGAGACATTGGACAAAATAGTAAACCAGCTGACAAACCCACCAATCATGGCATATCCAGATCTAGAGAAGCCATTTGTTCTTCATGTAGATGCCTCTGAGGATGGTTTGGGTGCAGTCTTGTACCAGCGTCAAGGGACTGCCCTGAGAGTCATAGGCTATGGATCACGGACACTGACAGCTGCAGAAAAAAACTACAAGCTACATTCAGGCAAGCTGGAATTCCTGGCACTGAAATGGGCCATAACAGAACGCTTTCGTGATTATCTGTTTCATGCGCCTCATTTTACTGTGTACAGTGACAATAACCCGCTGACATACGTCATGAAGTCAGCGAAACTTAATGCAGCTGGACACCGCTGGGTGGCGGAGTTGGCAGATTATCGGTTCACTCTTAAGTACAGGCCAGGGGCAGCGAATCGAGATGCAGATTTCTTATCAAGAAGAGGAAAGCCCATTGAAGACATCATGCAGGAATGCACAGAGGAATATCAGCAAGATGACATTGAATGTATTGGGAAAGCCCTAGAGAGAGAGAAAACAGGAGAAATGAACTGGATCTCAGCTGTCACCTGTAATGTCAACGCGCTGCCAGAGGGATGCATCGTCTCAGAACCAATTCAGCCGTTTGCAGTTGACGACATCAGAGACGCCCAGGATGCAGACATAGCCATAAACCGAGTTTTGTCCCTGAAAAGAACACACACCTACCTGAAGCATAAAGAAAAGATGGCGGAGAGTGAGGCAGTTAGGTACCTTCTTCGGCAGTGGCCCCATTTGCAGATTGATGGAGATGGCATTCTGAGGCGTGAGACCACCAGGAGAAAACAGTTTGTTGTTCCTGACTCATTAAAGCCCATGGTCTATAAACATCTACATGAGGAGATGGGACATTTAGGAGCAGACAGGATGGTTGCTCTCGCCAGGGAGCGCTTCTTCTGGCCTAAAATGAGGCAGGAAATGGAGCACTATGTCACTCAGGTGTGTCGCTGTATAAAGAAGAAGAAGCCTAACAGAATAACCAGAACACCAATTCAGAGCATTGAAACCTCTGCGCCGTTTGAGATGATATCCATTGACTATCTGCATTTGGACAAGTGCACAGGAGGTGAAGAATACATACTCGTAGTTGTGGATCATTTCACCAAATATGCCCAGGCATATGCGACAAGGGACAAGTCTGGGAAGACTGCGGCAAGAAAGCTCTTTGATGACTTTATCATGCGCTTCGGTTTCCCATCCAAAATACACCATGACCAGGGGAAAGAATTTGAGAACAATCTTTTCCGCAAGCTTCAAGGCTACTGCGGTATCAGCCATTCTCGTACCTCCCCGTACCACCCACAGGCCAATCCCGCAGAGCGCTTCAATAGGACCCTCCTAGGTATGCTCCGGACACTTGATGAATCTCAGAAGTCAAGATGGAAAGACCATTTGAACAAAGTAGTTCATGCCTACAACTCGACTGTGCACGAAGCAACAGGATTTTCTCCATTCTTCCTTCTCTTTGGCCGTGAACCAACCTTGCCTGTCGACCTGCTCTTCCCAAAAAGAGAAGAAGAGAAGAGTCAGTCACACAGTGGCTATGCAGAGAAATGGAGAGGAGTTATGCAAGAGGCATATACAATTGCGAGGCAGAACATGAGAAAGAGTGCAAGAAGGGGACAGAAAAACTACAATCGACGTGCATGGAGCTCTGTGCTTCAGCCAGGTGACCATGTCTTGGTGAGAAATCTCACACCCAGAGGAGGTCCTGGGAAACTGCGCAGCTATTGGGAGGATATGATTCATGTCATCACCGAGAGGAAAGGTCCTGATAGTCCAGTGTATGTGGTTGAGCCATTGCAGGGAACAGGAAGAAGACGAGTGTTACACCGTAACCTACTGTTGCCGTGTCCTTACCTGGTTGAAGAGTCTGGGGTGTGTGAAAGCAGCCTGAAAGAGAAAAGCCGTGGAAACAAACGGAGACAGTCAGCAAGAAGACATCAGACCAAGCCCGATACTGACCAAACAGACACAGGCAGTTCTAGTGAAGACGACTGTCACATGTGGACAGCACTCAGATATGCTGATCCACCCCTCAATCCAGAAACAGAGGATTTCTGCCCCCGGAGTGACGCACTCGGAGAGAAGTCTGAGCCTGCTTTCAGAGCAGAGGGGCATCCTGAAGAGGAACAGGTGGAGGAGAGACGCAGTTTGGAGGAGGAGGTTGAAGCTCCAGCTGTTGGACCCGAGAGTGACCAGAGTGATGCTGAGACATGGAGGCACAAGCCAAAGAGAATGAGACAGCCCCGGCGTGTCTACACATATGAAAAACTAGGCCAGCCAACCGTCCAGCAATGGAGCACATGCCCTGTCAGTGTGAACAGCCCTTCAAGTGGCATCCATCATTCCTCTGTCCCACCATCATTCATGTATCCTTCACAGTATGAATAGATATAACAAAAAAAAAAACACAGAGTCAACTTCACAAGAGAGTTTAATCTAAGCGTAACATTACAGTTGCAGTTCATGTTGATGTAGTATTGACACATGTTACAGTTAAAAGAGAAACAGGTACTCTGAGCATTATTACTATAATAAATAGAGGGAAGGTTTATCATTCTTGCGTCAAAGAGTTAAGACAGTAGTGAGTACAATATGGGTTTACTGAACTCATGGTTTTGAAGTGTGTAATCACATGATGTTGGGGTGTAAATGGTATTTTCCTTGTCCCACTGCGAAGATTCGGCGGGCCCACCAATACTTCGAGGGATAACCCACCCTTCAGTACAAAAGGACTATGAACATTTAGTTTTGTATCGTGACCATGAGAGACTTGTCCTGAGATACTAAGAGATGGTATAGCCTCTCACCCAGTAATGTGTAATATGTGTGAAAATACTTGTTTGCTCACTCATCTTTGGTTAAATGTTCTATTTTTGGTAAATTGTCAAAGATTAGAAAGAAAATGTGTGGCAACATTTTTCTTTTGTGGGGGAGGGTGTTGCGCTCTAAAAGTAGTTATAAAACTTAAATTTTTCTGAATTGTGGGGAAAATCTTTAAAGACTATTCTTATTTAATTGTGTTTTGTTTTTGGACACATTTCTAGTTAATTTTTGTAGTTTATTGGCTCCAGGAGGTCAGAGTTCAGATGTGTGATGTCATCAGTAAGCGCAGAGAAAAAAAAACAAACAAACAGTGTCTGAGACGTGAGGGAGCGATGTTTTGCTGATGATACGCTATTCTGCCTGTAAACTCCAAACCTGAACTGAGGAGAATAAAGTTGCAAGAAAAAGGAGAATGGAGTCATGTCTCTCTGAGGGTGCAACACAGACAAGTGCAAAAACCATTCAAACAAACCCCAGAAAAAAGTAAACATTTTAACTGGAACATTGCAATGCCCCCTGCTACCCATTAATCATTCATTTTCTCATATCTGTGCGCTGAACTAATGCAGTCTCTGGTGAACTCGCCCATGCAAATCTTTAATACGAGATTCTGATAAATCTCGTATTAAAGGTTTGTGAAAATGAAATTTTTTTTTATTTTGCTTAAAAGGGGAGGAAGTCAGGCAAATATAGGAATATAAGAAAAATGAAAGGGGGAAAAAAAGCATCTGTGTAAAATCTCGAATGTAAAAAGTTGCAGAGAAACACAAAGGCGCAAGACAGAGATTGCAACTGAAAATGTGGCACATCATTTCGTGTGAAAGCTTTCAGGCATATTTATAACCGTGCAAAGAGAGGTTTTCTCTCATTGTCAGCTTAGACTTTTGAAAAATAAGGTGAGAAAACAAAAATCCCCAGGAGTTATTCTAAGCCAAAAAAAGAGACAGACTTAACCCGCGAACAGTGTTCATAAAACATCATTAGAAATGTGCTTTAAGAAATCAGTTCACATCAATAGGTAAACTCTAAATGAGACATATTTTAATATTGCCGTTGCTGATTCCAATTTGCAGAAGTCAGTGTTGCTCTCAGCAGCAGCAGCAGTTACTGTCCATTAGCTGCTTTACTTTAATGTCTGTCAAACATCATGGGCACTTTAATAACTGAGGTTACTCCTGGCCAATCAGAGCCTTCATTAAAATCACAGTTAATATTTCCAGTGGAATAAAAATTTAAATGTAAGCTAATTAAATGTTCACATGCCCGATTATTACTTGATGGAGAGATCGTAAATAAGAGCAGAAAGAAGAGTTTATTTATTTATTTATTTTTTAAAAATGCTCACGTTTTGCTGGCACACTTTCTGCAGAATCTGTGCAAAGCAATTGTATTTGTTGTTGAAAATTTGGGCTCTCATCAAAAAGTCAATGCATTCATTGAGTTTAGTCTTGAAATGCTTGACGTACCATTTGACAGAAAAGCCAGTAGACATGCAAGAACATAGTTTGCACATCATTGTGGATAAATCAGGGGCACGCCAGCTTCAATCTGTCATCTGCTATGTGATGTTCTGGGGTCATTTGGCATATAGGAAGATTAAATAGGAAACAGCAAATGTAGACAGCTGTATGTGCTTGTGTGTGCGTGTGTGTTCTAAGAATTCTTCAGTTGATGCACAAACGACCATGAAGCACTGCCAAGCAGCTCAACTACCACCTGCAACTTGATTTCTATTTAGCTGCTGTCTAACTGCTGTTGTGCTTGACAGCAACAACAACACCTTTTTCTTTCTTTCTCTCCACATCTAGTCCAATCAGGCGACAGAGTGGGGAATGGTAAGAAAGACAAGATAATTTAATTTTATTCCCAATACTTTTCCTGTCAACATTCATTCAAAGTGCAGCACAATCTGGCACAAGTAGACACTGAAATAAGAGTCACTCTTTCACTAAACAATTTTAGTCCAAAAGCAGAACCCGTCTTTTAACAAGATGATGATAATCACATGGCACCGCATCCCGCTGAGAACAAGCTTTGCAAACACTGCTTTCCCCTCTTAAACTCGACTCCAGCTACTAGTAATATAGCAGTGTTGTCTACTGGCTCTTGCTGACATTAACAGGATACGCCTTTCAAATATCATGGCCTTTGGGACTGGGTCAGGGTTGCTATTTATAGAAGGTCAAGACTTTATGATAGCTTGGCGAGCTGGAGTGATAACTGAAAATAGAGTGGGTTTTAGTTGCTTCACTGCAGCTGATTTTGTGTCTGTTATTGCTTCAGGCTTTGAACAGATGTGACCTACACATACATGCACTGGATTACTGGTTTGTGCTGATAACTGATAATGCAGCTATGTACAGTAGGAGTGAAATGACAGAGTAGAGAGACAATTTTAAACTTTGCAGTAGAGATTTTTTGGATTGTCAGAGACATACTGCAAGTACCCTGTAACTGCCCTGTACTGCAGTGGCTGACAAATAGTGTCACCCTACAGTGTGATTATTAGCACACTTTGTAGAGCTTTGCTTTCAAAGTGCCACAACAAACCTTTTTTTGTAAAAATATCCTCTGGTAGCCAAACAGTCCTGCAAAATATGGGGAAATTAAGTGAGCTGCTGGAGATATTATCCGTAAGGGGTTCTTAAAATTTTGATGACCCAATGTTTGATTCAGGGGTGCACACATTAAATACTAATACTAGTTTAGTTTTTCTAATGTTTCAGTTCACAGGGTGATGTTTTATTTTGCTGCTCTGATGGCTAGAAAAGAGGAATTAATATGGAAGAGAATATTGCCTTGGTTTTGTTCTTTCTGTGCTGCTATATGATAGTGGGGCAGGAACTGTGGATTCCCAGGATGCTTGAAGGCCGCTTAAGATGACACCAAGGGTCGCCAGTGGCCTGGGAGCTGCACTTTGAGATCCTTGAACATAACACCAGGCTAATACAGCTAGACAATTTAAAATAAAAATAAAACTGGAAAAAATACAATGTAGCAACAGATACAATCCTGAGTTTATGGCAAGTAGAATATTTGTACAGCTTATTTTAAATTATTTGATCAGCTTACCTGGAAAGTTTTAATTTTGTGAGAGTAACCACAGTAAAAACCTCCCTTCACTATATAGTGTAAATGACGTCGACTTGTACAATTCTTTGTTCTGATGCCAGTAACACATAACAGATCCCAAAAGGGACTCTTAGTTATCTGCGACTGACATAACTGTGATGTGACACCCTCTGTCCTCAGCATACGCTCCACCCTTTTACCTTAAACAAGCGATCTGCTCCACCCTCCGCTTAATATTTATAATCGCGCCTTTAAAACTGTGAAGCCAGGGCTGTGGTGTGGGTGCCTGTCTTGCTGTGTGTCTGGGACTGGTGGTGTGTACCTGCTGCCATACTGTTTACATTCTCCCAGTGTCAGAGCCCTGAGCCGCGATCACTTGCGCCACCATGTCTAAACCGTTGTCTGACCACGATAGAAAGAAACAGATTTCAGTGAGAGGCCTTGCCGGCGTCGAAAACGTTTCAGATCTGAAGCAAAACTTCAACAGGCATCTCCACTTTACTCTGGTCAAGGACAGAAATGTGGCAACCAAAAGGGATTACTACTTTGCGCTTGCCAACACGGTGCGCGACCACTTGATTGGCAGGTGGATCAGAACCCAGCAGTACTACTATGAGAAAGACCCTAAAGTAAGTTCTAATAAATCTAGATGTGACAGCCTATCGCCTACAAATCAATTATTAATCTATCTTTTTGATATCTTTTTGGCCATTTGTGTACAAACTTGTATTTTGGGTGGTTATAGAGTAAGAGTGGTATAAGGGAAAGATGAAAGAAATTTGTTTCATTACAATTACTTCGGATCTTACACTGTTTTATGGGATGCCTGTTTCTTCTGCACTGTTTCACATTTTTTAAAGTAAACAGTGGTGTCAAGTACCTGAAGACAATTACTCAGGTTTGTTTCTAGTAAATACCTGTAGAAGGTGTAAGCATATAACACACACACAAACACACAGAAAAAAACAGATTGAAAGAAATTGTTTCCTCTTTTCTTTCACATTAGTTTTACTTTATCTAAATTTTTCAAATTTATCTAATAATCCTTTAAGGAGCTAACTCTGGGCAAAACTACAGCTCCTGTTCCACTCAACCTGCTGCTATGCTGATGCATTAGTCTTATGCATGTGTGTATAATGTCAACATATATCAGTCAAAGGAGCGGCGCTTGTCTATGTAATTAGCTTTCTTCTTTAAACTTTGTCAGCTTGATATCAAATATTATAATGTTGCAATTTTTTAATGGCAAGAAAAAGCAAAATGTGTATTGGTGTAGGGATGTAAATACTTCTTCCTCCACCGAGAGCCAAAGCTTTGTATTCTTCAACTGTACCTTCAGCAGCTTGATATCGGTGTAATGCCAAGTCATGACATTTAAACTTCACTGGGGGTTCTTAGCACTCTGCTGGTATGCTGCAGTGCTTATAGTGTGTTGAAACATGAAACCACCCCAAGACCTTCTGTTCCCTTCCTGTCTGACCATACAGCACATGTGTCATATGAGCAAATGCCTCTGAGGGTGTCTGAGTTCACTTAAAAGCAGTTGGATTGAAGTTGTATCTCAACAACCCCAGTATTATTAGCCAACAGCTACAGAAAGAGCCTTAGAAGAACAATATGAAGCTGCCGTTACCACAATATTAGCCGCCACACCGCGTTATTGCTCGAAAATGTCACACGAAACTGTCTGTAATTACAATAGAGGGTTCAGATGCAGAGCAAAACTCAGCTCCAATTCAACTTATTAGTGGGGAAAAATGTTTCTTGCGAGATTATTAATAACCCCACTGAATGAAAGAGATTATTTTTCTTTAATAACGTTAAGAAAATTTGCCTGTACGCCATAGCTTACAATGCACGAGTTCAGTTCGCAAATTATCTGCACATGCTGCTCCTCACAATAAGTTTATTGATCGGGCGCTCTAACTCAGAAACCAGCCGAGAGCTTTTTCTGGTGCTCTGCATCGAAAGGTCAAAGGTGAACTTCTTAAAGGTCTTGCAGGAGGGAAGACATGCTAGCTTAAGAGCACGTCTACATCTTTGTGCAAAGATCACGTCCCGAAGAGTTACTATTGCAACTATTTAAACACTAATAATACACATTCATGGAAAAGCAGAGCCAATCAACACAAGAAGATGAAACAAAGATAAGATATGGAACAGAGTCATATATAATTCAGGAGATCCTGTTAGCGCTCTAGTGATACGGCTCTGTCAGATGTATTCATTATTATTTTACACATCCATCTGAACCACTTCTCCTATTACTCTAGACTTGAACTCCACAATGAAAGGTTATCAGTGGACCTTTACAGTGACCTCTACAGGAGTTATTTTTGCCCAAGCCCAAAATGTTGGGGTTACATAATACTTGAAGCAATCTGTCGCCCAGTCTTCTCTCCCCCTGCTTTACCTCCACAGCCTGTGTCCACCCTTCCATGTCAGAGAGAGAGAGAAAAAAAGCACACAACTAAATGGCAAAGGCTAAACAGAGGCTCAGGTGGCATATTTCTCCGCACTCTGAACCATGAAGCCAATAGATGAGACTCGCAGATTTCTTTGACAGTATGGGGCGGGTGTTAGTGGGACCTTTCCCCGACCCTGATCGCAGAATGTCACTTGAGTATTTCTGCTAGTGTTCATAAGACAGTTTTGACCTGTTTGATTGCTAAATATGATTTTTTTTTTCTCCTTTTCGAATTCACAATGCAGCGTGTGTACTACATCTCCCTCGAGTTCTACATGGGTCGCACTCTGCAGAACACCATGGTGAACCTCGGACTGGAGAATGCCTGTGACGAGGCCATGTACCAGGTGAGACAAACACGCTTATTTTAATCCTCTTTTAACTGTGAAATTGCTGCTTTCAAATACTGTAACAGAGAGGGAGCATCCCCGAGTCACTGGTTTGCTGTTGTATGCGTTTGTCTCCTTCAGTTGGGTCTGGAAATGGAGGAGCTGGAGGACATGGAGGAAGATGCAGGTTTGGGCAATGGTGGCCTGGGTCGCCTTGCAGGTGAGCATCTTTTCATGCTTTGTATTAAATAAATTCAAAAGGAATTTTTTTTTTTTTTATCCCTGTTGGATGACCAAAATACTGCATTTTTCTTTCTTTCTTTCTTTCTTTCTTTCTTTCTTTCTTTCTTTCTTTCTTTCTTTCTTTCTTTCTTTCTTTCTTTCTTTCTTTCTCTTTCTTTCTTTCCAAGAGCTGTGATATTATTGAACCTGTTATCATGTCCTGCCTTTGGTTTTCAGCCTGTTTCCTGGACTCCATGGCTTCACTGGGCCTGGCTGCCTATGGTTATGGTATCCGCTATGAATTTGGTATCTTCAATCAGAAAATTGTCAATGGCTGGCAGGTTAGAAGATTAAACTTCACATTCCTTTCAGTGAGAGAAAACAGCTGCTGTTGCTTTCCTTTTAAGTAACACCAGCTTTGTTTTTAAATCACCTGCTGGAGGAGTCTCCTTTTCATTATCATGACCTGACATCCCTTTATACCTGGCTCAGCTCAGAAGCCACCCGCTAATGAGCAGTTTTCTGCCTCAATACAAATGTGTGGCTTTACCCAGGTCGAGGAGGCCGATGACTGGCTGCGCTACGGCAACCCTTGGGAAAAAGCACGTCCTGAGTACATGCGCCCAGTTCACTTTTATGGCAGGACCGAGCATCACCCCGATGGCGTCAAATGGGTTGACACTCAGGTGAATGTGTGGAACAAAGCAAATTAAACTGAAAGATATTTCTTTGATGATCTACGGTTTTAAATAACTCGCTCTTCATGTTATGGTATTGACAGGTAGTGCTGGCTCTGCCTTATGACACCCCTATCCCAGGCTACAGAAACAACATTGTCAACACCATGAGGCTGTGGTCTGCAAAGGCACCGTGCGAGTTTAACCTGAAAGACTGTATGTATCCTGGCAGAGAGCACGTATTTTCAAAAATACATCTGTCAAATAAGAATTAGCATCAACTTAAATAATTGCTTTTTCCTTATAGTTAATGTCGGTGGCTACATTCAGGCTGTTTTGGACAGAAACCTGGCTGAGAACATCTCCCGTGTTCTGTATCCCAATGATAATGTAAGAAAATGTGGCTCTATTACCATTTAATCCACCAGCACTGCACTCATAGCCCGAGCATACAGATATTAACTTGAATTAGAGGAACTAGAAGAATGTGAATATCAAAGGGATCTGTGTGTGACTGGTTAGACCTTATCTTAGCTCAGCTGGGAGATGGACTTCCATAATTTGGACCACACCTAATGTCCTTTGTGCTCAGCTAGAGCCGATGTGTATTCTCCCAGCTTCCTCTGAAGCTCGGTTTCAAATCTGACAAAAGATCTGACCAACATGTGCCGACTCCTCAAAGGCTCCAGCAGGAGGATTTAGGAGATAACCATCTAGCGTGAGTTATAGCTCACGCCAAGTGTGGTAATTTACGTCTTTGCATTTGAGAACAGAAAGTGTGGTGTAACTCATGATGTAGTGTTACACTGCTGTTCAATCAAGTTTGCTCTAGTAATATCGGGATATTATAATAGTAGGGTGATCATTTATTAAATTTAGTCAAAAATGAAAGCTGAGGTTGTTTCAAAACACTGAAAGCTAATGTTTCCAGTTTCTTCAGTATATGAAATTGCAAACTGAAGACTAAATTTTTGCTAGTTTTAATCCCTTTATATAATTCCTTAAGTTGCTTTAATCAGCCTTAAAATGTCTTTGCAAATCCTCTCTGTTTGGCAAATCAAAACAGCAAATACACAGTATTCTCTTAACTCTTCCAAAAACATATTCATAGCCTCCAACACATTGGCTTTTACCTCTACTTCTTATTTATTTTTATTTTTTTCTTGGCCTGTCCCGTTTGGCTCTTTTGCCATCAGAATTGTTGTCTAAAGGCAAAGAAAGATGCCCAACGGATTTACTTTACCAAACTGACCATCCCAGCCTTGCCGTAATGGTCCATTTGATTCACCTTTTATTGTTTATTTTATTTTCACTTACTGAATACGGGACAGACTTGACTGGGGGAAAGAAGGGGAGAAAGAAAGAGGGAAAGAGAAACAGCTGAGAAGAGGGACGGGGGAGAAGGGCAAAAGACAAAAACCAACAGAACGGGCAGAGAAAAAAAAATGCATATATCAATCACCTGGATCACCTGCTGAGAAAGAAAAAAGAAAGCAAGCAGAAGAGAACAAGAGTAATAGAATAAACAACATCACAATGATATATGGGAATATGACAGTAAATACTAAATGTTAAACATTATTGTGCAGCACATAAGATCAACAGAACACAGTGTGCTTTGAGGTAGGAGCCAAAAAGGGTGTAGTTTGTGGGTGTGATCACCCGTGTGTACACCTGTGAGCATGGACGCGCTTGTTTTTTGTTTTTTAAAAGGTTCCTTCATGTAATAATCTGCTATAGGGTGTGGGGGGGCCACAGCCCCGTCCTCCAGGGCGTGAAGCAGGTGTGGAGGAGATCAAAACTCCAGACATCCAGAGGCCCCCAGAACACAAGAGACCAAGGAAGACTAACAGAGGGGCAGCTGCGCCACTGTCCCGGAAAGAGCTGAGGAGAGTCCCAGATGAGGGCTCACTCAGCAGCCGCGGAGCAGAAGCCAGGGGGAGTTGCAGTGACGCGCCGGTGAGCTCCGCCGGCAGCCAGCTGCGCCTGAGTGACCGAGCCCCAGGCCGAGAGGCCGGGGGCACCCCACCTCCGAAGTGGCCCGAGCGAGCCCCAGGCTCCAGGCCCCGATAAGCGGCCGCCAAGGAGTGAGCCGGTGTGTACCTGGACGCCCATCCCCGGACACAAAGAACCACCAACGCACCGATGTCTGAGGGGGTCCGCCACTGGCAGGGGAAGTGGTGGTAGGGGGAGATAGGCCTCCAAACCTTGGAGGGCCTGAGATGTCCCCAGAGAGGTGGCGCCTGACACCCAACCTGACATATAGACACAGAAATACAGGCACACACAGATACAAACATCCATTCCCACCCTCATGCTCTCATATGCACTTACTCCACACTCAACCAACGTGGAGACAGACATAAAGAGACGTTGTACACACGATCACACTCCCCAAGCGTACTCTACAAACCGGGTCTAGGTGCCCCCGCCCCTGGAGGGGGGAACTGCACCCAGACCCAGGTGGTGTTTCCCTTTTCCCTGCGGTGGGGGGAGGCAGACCGCCCCGACTCCGCAGCAGCAGGAAGGCTCCACACTCCAGACCGCAGTCGGACGGCCAACTCCTCCTCCTAGTCCTAGCCCCCCTGCTCCAGCAGGTCACAGAGAATGGGGGTGAGAGAAGACTCCAAACCTCCCTCCACCCGCTCATTGTAATGTTGATGCATGTGTGTTCTAAGGTGCATTTAAAACCCAGGAGGGCTTGGAGCTACCTGCCAGAGAGCAGCAGGTAAGCGCATGGTCCCTCCTGCTAGCCCTCAATGTCTACGTGTATTTAAAATTGAGAGGTGGGCAACGATGCCAGGGGTGGGGTGTACACCCTGATGGTACTTTGGACTCCGTGTATCATGCCCACCCCCAAGATCCTATATGTATGTGTAATGAGAGTGTGAGTAATGTGAATGTCTAAGTTGTGGGATAAAATTGAGGCAGAGGCAGCCAGAGGGGGACAGAGGGGGGGGTAGCCTCCTCTGCACCCTGGTGACATACCCCTACTCCAAGGCCCTGCATGTGTGGGTGGTTGTGGTGGAGCGGGAAGAGGGAGGCAGCTGGAGATGGGGAGGGAAGGAAGGGAGGGGCAAGTGACCCCTCCCTGGGGCCAGCTCCCCCGCTGACCCCAGTAGGCACCCCCATACTCCGCGACCCGCCAGGGAAAGGGGGCCCAGGCCCATCCAGACCGGGCCCAGTGCAGCAGCGCCGCCCGGCCCCACAGAGCCCGGGACAGTCCACCCAACCCCACCACAGAGAAAACTGCACCCACCCCACCATCCACTCATCTTCCAGACTACATAAGACAATAAACACCCAGGCTGAGATCTTCCTCCACCTCTCCTGTATCTCCCCCTCCTGCAGAGGGAGCTCCTGAGGAGAGGAAAGCTCCTGCAAGATGTGACAATCTCCCCCACCAGTTGAAGAGCCCCCCAGGTGGCTCGACGCACCGGCGGCACCCTGCTCCAGGGCTGGGCCCCCATGCACCCACCCGCCCACAACCCCGGCAACACACCAACCAGGACCCAAGCCCCCGAGGCCCGGTCCGGGTCCCAGCCCAGAGACGGAGCGCCCCCAGAACCTCACGCCCATCCCGGACCCACCCAGGGGCAGCCAGGCTACCAGGTCAGTAACCCACGTCCGTCAGCACAGACCCTCCCCTAGCCCCGCTGCACGCAGCCGCGAGGAAACAGTCACCTGAGAGCCAACAGAGCCCCTAACCGGACATGACCGCTACCCCGGGTTGAGCCCCCCAAGGAAGATGCCTCCGGGGAACCCCCCGACGCCCTAAGCCTGTCCCTACCCCCACACCAATCACAACAGTGAAGGCGGGACCAAACTATGACCCCCCACCCCCACTAGGTGATGGAGCTGATCAAAGGAGCCCAGAGCAATTGATCTGATGTGGTGGCAGAGGCTGTATCAAGACTAATGTAATCTAATAGATAATTTCTATATTGGTTAGAATTAAGATTATTTTTATTTTTCCAGTTCATGAGGACTGTTTTCTTGGCAATGCATAGGGCAGTGAAAACCATATGGGCGATATTCTTTTCTGAAGTGACATTATCTAAGCCAACAAACACACTAAGGGGGAAGTTGGAATGTTACATTTCAGACACTTCGATAAGTCTTCACATATCTCGCGCCAAAACTTCTGAACTGGTGGACAGAACCAAAGAGCGTGGATATAATTGTCCGGTGAATTGGTTTGGCAGTGTGAGCAGTTGTTGGTAGACGTAAAGCCCATCTTGAATATCCGATGACCTGTATAGTGCACTCTATGTAATATTTTGTATTGAATTAATTGAAGACTGGGATTTCTAATTAGATGAAAGGTTTTTAAGCAAATCTGAGACCAGAAGTTTAGGTCTAAGTTAACTGATAAATCCGCTTCCCATTTTGCAATAGGAAGTGATATTGATTCATCTGTTTTAGAAAGCATTCTGTATATTTTGGATAGTAATTTGGGGGGTTTAAGAGTAAGAAATTGAACCACACTTGGTGGTGTTTGTAGTTCAACTTGACCCGGTTTAAATTTCTTTTTTACTATGGATTTAATTTGTTGATATTCTAAAAATCTTTTCTTGTTGATCCCATATTGTGTAACTAGTCCGTCAAATGAAATAAATTCTGTTCCTTCTAGTATATGTTCTAAATATTTGATTCCTTTATCACTCCAATCTGAAAAGTTTATCATATTATTGTTTTGTAATATGTCAGAGTTGTTCCAGATAGGTGTACGTTTGCATGGGATTAATGAAGACGCCGTCAATTTTAGAAACTCCCACCATGCTGTCAGAGAAGAGCTGATGTTGATGCTTTTAAAGCATTCATGTCGTTGGATGTTTGAGCTGATAAATGGTAGGTCTGAGATCTCTAGATTATTGCAGAGTGCTTGTTCTACATCTAGCCAAGGTTCATCTAAGAGGGTGTGTTTTAGCCATCCTGAGATAAACTGAAGCCTGTTGGCTAAGAAGTAGTGCTGAAAGTTAGGCAGTTCTAGTCCTCCTTTATCCTTGGTCTTTTGTAGTGTTTTTAAGCTTATACGTGGGGGTTTATTTTTCCAAAGGAATTTGGACATACATGAATCTAGAGATCTGAACCAATCTTGTGGCGGTTTAGTTGGGATCATTGAGAATAAATAATTTATTTTTGGTAAGACCATCATTTTTATAGCGGCATGAATTTGGTATCTTTGAGGGATGAAAAGTGTGAAATTTATGTCTTTTGCATATTCAAGGGAGATCTGATTTAAACACTGATTAGCTGCACAGTGGACAAATGCAAATGCACGCTTATACACATGTAGTACACTTTGCCAGTATATTCTTAATGGGTGTTAGCATAATGTCTCTGCTTAAGAGATTAGACATAGATCTATTAAAGCTTCACTAAATCTTTTCTCACAAGTCTAATATGTAATTGTGATATTAAAATATTTTAGTGGTCCACGAAAAAAAGCAGCCGCTGATATACAAAAGGCTATGCTTAATGAATAATAAAAGAAAATTCATCTTTGACTGCAGAACAGAAAAAGACAAATATGTGTCTTTACCCGCAGTTCTTTGAAGGAAAGGAGCTCCGTCTGAAGCAGGAATACTTTGTGGTGTCTGCCACCCTGCAAGACATCATCCGCCGTTTCAAGGTCTCTAAGTTTGGCTCCAGGGAGATTGCTCGCACAGACTTCAGCAAACTGCCTGACAAGGTGAAGTGAAAAACTCAACAAAATAGTTTCTGTCAAAAATGAAAAGATTTCCTCATGATGTTCTCCCTGGGTCTTCATTAAATTGCCTCTGTCAGTTTTTTGAACAGGTTGCAGGTGGGTTTTATTGTACCTTAGGAGAATAGTTGAAAAGAATAGTATCTACAAAGCGCTCTGTGACCCATTCAAACTCGGTTTTGACTTTCTTTAATGTTTTGCATATTCAGGTTGCCATCCAGCTGAATGACACTCACCCAGCCATGGCTATTCCTGAGCTGATGAGGGTTCTTGTTGATGAAGAGAAGCTGAACTGGGAAACGGTGAGTAGCAGATTAATATGACCCCTAAAAGGGTCATAAAAGGTTATGTGTGCTTTATGTTGATTTGCTGCTTTAAATGATCACAGTGAGGTCAGTTTGTTGCACAGTATAACAGTAACAGAATAATGACACATCTGGCTTTAAATTGGTGCGAACATTTCCCAGTAGGCCTCACTTTCTGTGTGCTACCAGGCTAAAGGTTTGAATGCACAACCAAAGCAAGCTGACCCGTTTGTTTTTGCCAGTAGTTTTCTCCAGGCAGTTGAAATGGTTGACACTAGTATAACTGGAGTAAAT
Organism: Copadichromis virginalis; assembly: GCF_057382275.1. Classification (NCBI taxonomy): domain Eukaryota; kingdom Metazoa; phylum Chordata; class Actinopteri; order Cichliformes; family Cichlidae; genus Copadichromis; species Copadichromis virginalis. The sequence goes on along the minus strand of NC_140627.1, from coordinate 15,772,609 downwards.
GTGGACACTCTACCAAGCAAAAGAAACAGAGTTCAGTTGCTGGAAGGGCGAACAAAACAAAAAGTGAACTACAGATGAGAGAGTTCAGAAGCAACTGCTGATCTATTAGGTCACAAAAAAGGAGAAGCGACCTGTTCTTTCAGCAAGAAGGTGGAGTTAAAAACTTACCTACTGTCACCGCAGTGTTTGACGCTTGATGTCTGTCATTACCTTGATGATGATGACAATGGAGGGATGCAGGGTGGATATCAGCTCAGAATTTATTTATTTTTCTGTTCACTAAACCTAATGTCCTGCTGCTGATGGTGAGGCCTGGGACATCTGTGTGAGAACCTGTGCCTACACCAATCACACGGTTCTCCCTGAAGCTCTGGAGCGCTGGCCAGTCGAACTGTTTGCTCATCTGCTGCCCCGTCATCTGGAAATAGTCTATGAGATCAACCGCCGCCACCTGGAGGTTAGTTCTGCACATTGCAGCATGTCATAATCTGGGGTGTGCTGGATGCATAGGCCCCTATGGCTCCTAATTACTATATATAGCACAGGAAGGACATATTGACGTTGTCCTGTGGCTCAATGTAAATATAGTTAATGTTATAATTAATGATTTTAATCTGCTTCATAGGTAAGATAAGTTAAGAAAGATATTAACCTTCTAGCATAAATACAGCATGAAACTGAAAAACCTGAAAGGTAAAGAAGCAGAAAAAACAAAATACTTATTCTTACTTTTTTAATAATATTGTTCCATTGTGGATTTTAGATTGCTACTGTGGAACGAGACAACAGGAAACCTTATTAAAATGCAAGGACAGACTTCAAAGATTGGCAGGAGAACCAAAATGCTGTAATGTAAAAGTCAAAGGACAAAATGGTCCTGATGGGCTTTTAATTGCAACATCTGTCAGAATAGACTCCCACATTCTTCGTGAACAGAGAGACTTGTTTCTGACATAAAGTGGTGGGCAGGTTTTTATGAGCTGTTGCTCAACCAGATAACACACTGACTTTCATCTACTTAAATCCTGACTGAAACTGTCCTACTGGTGGTCTGGTATAATTTTAGAATAGCTGTATTGACCCTACAGTGACAAGTGTGACAAGTAAAATCATATTCAGCAAATGAAATAAAGAAATATAACCTCTGACTTAGTTTATTTTTGCTTCTCGTGCACCTTTGAATTTTGCAGAGAGTTGCTGCTAAGTACCCCGGCGATGTGGATCGCCTTCGCCGCATGTCCCTCATTGAAGAAGGCGGACAGAAGAGGATTAACATGGCCCATCTGTGCATTGTGGGCTCCCATGCCGTCAACGGCGTGGCTCAGATCCACTCGGACATCCTCAAAGCTACAGTGTACGTCTCTAAACAAAAACTGATCATCCTTTGTAGTGGTAAATCATAATCAACGTCGCACACAGATGCACGAGTGTGTGTAGTAAATGTATTGCTGTTTCATAAATCCCCATCCTCTGTCATTTCAAGGACTGCACATCATCTGTGTGTTCTGATATATGCTATGCTCTCCCGCAGCTTCAAGGACTTCTATGAAATGGAGCCACATAAGTTCCAAAACAAGACCAACGGCATTACTCCTCGCCGCTGGCTGGTTATGTGCAACCCCGGGCTTGCCGAGGTCATTGCCGAGGTTAGCAGTGTTTCAAATATACAAGGGACACAGTGCTTAAATTTAGGTTATACTTAACAAAGGACAATGATCAGTCAATTTATTTACTCATTTATTTTTTCACTTATCTTTTTCTCATTAGAGAATTGGGGAGGACTTCATTCGTGACCTTGACCAGCTTAGGAACCTCATCAAGTTTGTGAATGATGAGGCTTTCATTCGTGATATTGCCAAAGTGAAACAGGCAAGTAATGTGTTATTTTGTCTAATATGTATCCAGCATTATGCTCAAAAAGATACAAGAATGCTTGTGAATGTTTATAATTGTGTCTGAAGATGACAGGATGTCGAAGTCCTGCAGAGAAGCGGCACATATATTCAGGGGTGGAAGTAACGAATTACAAATACTCACGTTACTGTAATTAAGTACATTTTTTGGGTACTTGTACTTTTACGAGTAATTTTTCAAGTGTGTAATTTTACTCATACTTGAGTACAACTTACACCATGTAATCTACTTCGCTACTTATAAAATCAAAAGTCACTACTGAGTACGCCCACAATTTGAATTAATATTCAAACCTTTCGTCTGCATTTTTGCAGCCAATAACGCCGTGCAATCGCAACCGCGCCAATTTAAGACGTAAGCAAAGAATAAACTCCGCTGCAGCAGCAGGCACAGGTGTCTGGAGGTGCTAAATGGTGGAGTATAAACTACTTTATAGACGAAAGATTTGGAGACAAAGAAGCCAAAATGGAGACAGAGGACAACACTGTCAACCATGAAAACGACGTAGAAAAGACGGAGGACGCGTGCCCGTGGCCATACCTGGAGGAATTTTTCGTGTACAGAGGAAGAAAAGGAGACAGCGTCCAGATGCAGTGCAAACTTTGTTTGACCTCTACAGTCATTTCAGCTTACAAGACTTCAGCATCTAATCTAAAAAAACACATTGAGGTAAGAGGTTTTACAACTATACGTGTATGATATTGCTTTCTTATTTTTCATGTGTGTTAAGGTTACTAGTTTGGCTAAGATATTGTCACCGCCATTGGTTAGCCTGATATTAAAATAAGACGGAGCTAGCTAATGTGCGTGTGTGCATGCATAATTGAGCTACAATTCGTAGGAATGTTTTAGCTTATTATTTGGATAACCACCGTCATTACAATAAATTAAACTTGTAGTCATTTAAAACTCACAGGCCTACAATCAGCTGGCCTATTTAAAAAAACAAACAAACTTGAACACAGTGCTGAGCTGCATCTCAAATTAATCTTCCAGCTCTCAGCTGACATGTACCAGAGCCCGATTGATGGATCAGTTGATCAGTATCATTGGCCTGATATAGGTCTATCATAGTGACATGGCTCTTAATCAGTAGGGTTATATGTTTCCCAATATGATATCTTTTTTTAAAGAACATAATGTGGATTGGTTTTATTTGTTAGCTGTATGGGCAGCATTTTTGTGTATGTGATCCCTTTTCTTAAATTAGATTTGCTAGATACACATATTTTGCTCTCTTAGTATTTTTAGGACCTGACTAATACTGAAAACTTTAGGGTGATACTGATAAAAAGGAGTTAAAAATTTAGATACTGATACATTGGTCGATACTCTTTTTACAGATAGTATACATATTACAGAACTTAGAATGTATACAGAAATTCATGTTTTTTGCAATGATCGTTCAAAATTGGTTTACACTTGTGAATAAATACAGCAATATATCTGCAAAATTTGACCAATTCACCACTCTTTTATACTATGCTCAACAATCAAAGATTAGCTCAAGTCTAGTTGAATAATGTTTTAAAAATGTGTTTTCTTTTAGTGTTAATCACAGTGATGTTATGAAGTAATGTATGAACCTGACGTATGATAATATTTATCTCTACAGAGGAAACATCCATCGAAGACTGAGCAGTACAATATCACTGTGGCATCAACATCTCGACAGCGAAAGACCACAGCCACACCAAACAAGCTCTCAGCAAATACACAAGCCAAGTTACCAGACCTGATGTTGAGAGCTGCAAACAAACATGTTCCACAAGCAACTGTTGACAAGCTTGTCATCAATTTCATATGTGAGGGTCTACAGCCATTTGCAGTGGTAGAACAGCCATCTTTCAAAGAATTGGTTACCACATTACAACCTCAAGCCAAAGTCATCTCCAGACCCACTGTCCGTGCCAGAATCTGTGAAGCTGCTGATCACATGAAGATGACTTTGGTTGCAGCATTGGATAAAGTCAAATTTGTTGCTACCACTACTGATTGTTGGTCAGCTCATCAGAAAAGTTACCTTGGAGTCACATGCCATTGGATAGCGGAAGCGTCCCTGGAAAGAAGATCTGCAGCACTAGCATGCAAAAGATTGAGAGGGTCTCACACATTTGACATGCTTGCTGGTGCGCTTGATGATATCCATTGCCAATACAAGATTAGAGGCAAAGTTGTAAGAACCACAACTGATAGTGGATCCAACTTTGTCAAGGCCTTCCACATGTTTGGGGCACAAAATGATGCAGATGAAGCTGAAGATGAAGCAGACCCAGAAATTATTGACCTGACTGACCATAGGGACTACCATGAGGCAAGTGCAATTCTTGATGAAGACTCTGGTTTGGAGTATCAACTTCCGCCTCATCAGCGATGTGCATGTCACCTGCTAAACCTTGTGGCAACAACTGATGCTGCCCTAGCAGAGAGCATGAATGAAACCTACAAGAGGCTCTCCCGTGCAACCTTTGCAAAATGCCAGGCCATTTGGAACAAAACTGGCTGATCTCATTTGGCTAATGAAGTGGTAGAGGACAAGTGTGAGCTACAGATCATTCGTCCCAATGCAACACGATGGAATTCAACCTACCTTGCCATTGAAAGGATAATACGCATCATTGATGAGAAGGGGGAAGATGCCATCAGGAGCATTTGTGAGGAGTTCAAGGTGAAAATGTGAGTAAAATTGGACACCTACCAATATGGTTTCAAATTTTGTGAATTTTCCTTAATGGATGGTTAAAAACGTGAGCAGACTCTTAATATTAAATCAGAAGATCCCTATTATAGTCATGGTGGGTTTTGTTGTTGTGTCTTACAGGTTGAGTCCTGCAGAAGTTGCATTCCTAAGGGAGTACTGTACCACCATGAAGCCACTGGTGAAAGCTTCAAACATCCTTCAGTCTGAGTCCACTTCCTTTATGGGATGGCTCCTGCCAGTAATCCAACAACTACTGTCCAAACTTAGCAGGCTGGAGACATCAAGCAAGACATGCGTGCCACTCATCAGAGCCCTGCAAAATGGCCTTCAAAAGCGTTTTGGAGCGATGATGGAGGATCCAGAGTTGGCTGCAGCTGCAGTCCTCTTACCCAAGTTCAAGACTTCCTGGACTGACAGAGCAGATGTAACAGAGGCTGGTAAGGATTCATGTGATCCCATTTTTGTGTATTTTTACATTTGAACACATGCTTAAGTGAGTATTTCACCTAATACATTGTAAGTTATTGATGGTCTGTCCTGAATACTAAACAATCCTTTTTGAGAATTTGCCGATTTTAAATTTGTGTTCAGGAATAATCACTGAAATTTAAATAACAAAATTGTGTTATCTACTTGCAATTACAGCCTTGACATACATCAAACAACATCTTGAAACGACAGCGCATGAGAGTGAGGATCAGCAAAGAGAGTCATCTGATGAAGATGAATTCTTCTCCAGACCAATCTCCAGAAGGCTGCAAAGTGCAGTTGAGCTTGATGGTTATCTTGCTTGTGCCACAGACACCATGGAGCTGCTGCACTCCTTCTCAGCCATCAAAAACCTCTCTCTTAAACTGAACACAGCTCTGCCTGCTTCTGCTGCGTGTGAACGACTTTTTAGCTGTGCTGGTCTACTCTTCACTGCCAAACGAAGTCGGATTGCCTCTGTTAATTTAGAAAACCAGCTCTTGCTGAAACTGAACAAAAGGTTCAGAAAGTAAAGTGTGAAAGAAATGCTAAGACTTTAAGACACTTACCTGCCTGTTGTTCAGTGTATGGGGAAAAGTTTAAATGGTTCTACGCATGTTCAGAAACATTTTTGTCATTGTTTTAACAAACAAAATTCCTCCTTTTATATCTACATTTATTTACAAAACAAGTTACCTTTCTATACCTTGTTCATCTGAAAAATGTGCTTTGAACATAAATATTTATACTGGTGAATCGAGTTGAATGCCTGCTATTGACAACAGAATAAAACATCAGTCTGTTAAAAAGTAATTAATACTCTGAGTAGTTTTTGAGAACAGTACTTTGTACTTTTACTCAAGTATTTTTTTAACACCAGTACTTTTACTTGTAATTGAGTACAATTTAACCAGTGTAACAGTACTTGTACTTGAGTACAAATTTTGAGTACTCTTTCCACCTCTGCATATATTTCACATTAAGCAACCTGTGCCTGTTTTCAGACTGCACACACAAACTGTTCTGTAAAATATCTGATGAAATATCGTTTTTTTCCAGAGACCCAACCTGCTGACCTATTTGTTCCTCTAAGATCAGTGTCAAAGCCTGCATTAACAGTTAATAACTGCAGCATCTACACCGTAGCCAGCACATATTGTGGTTTACCACTTCAGTCTGGGAAAAATGCCATTTTATGAATACTTCGCAAGCCTAGATGGCTGTTGTCCTTGGGGCTTTCAGAGTACATTTCTGCACATGAACAGTAATAGCATCAGGATAGAGGTGGGCCCTGACTGTCAGTTGGGCATGAGTCAGTGGGCTTACCTCAAGGCCTTAGGCACATTGGTCCATGGCTTCTGACACATGCGATATTCAACACGTGACACTCGCCTTGTGTTTGAGCTCACAACACTGGACCACTGGACTGTGACCTTGGTTCATTTAGTTGCATAACAAAAACAATATTTTACAGCAAACAGTTACAGACAGAGGAAGGTGTTCTGGGAAGCAAGCACTGACTCGGTTAATGAAGAAATTCCAGAGATCCACCTCTCATCTCTGACACGTGACAGTCATGTAGCTCTTTTCTGTCTCTGCAACTGACAAGCAAATAAAATGAATACATTAGCCCTGAAACCTCCCCAAGGCAGACAGTAGTATACGCATATGGCCAAAAAGGCATTCCTGACAGTCACAATTGTGCTTTTCTTTTCTCATGTTCTTGGGTTACCATACTTTGACTATGACGTTTTCTTTTTTTGGAGTAAAATAAATGTTTTGATCACGTAGGAAAACAAAATGAAATTCGCTGTGCACCTGGAAGAGCACTACAAGGTGAAGATCAACCCCAACTCCATGTTTGACGTTCAAGTCAAGAGAATCCATGAATACAAGAGACAGCTGCTCAACTGCCTGCACATCATCACTTATTACAACCGTAAGGATGCATTTAAAAGCCTCTGCCATTTTCATTTGATTTGATATTTTCTCAAATCCAAATAACATGTTGCTCCAGATCTTTACCGACTGTGTGTCAGAGCCTACAAAAAGGATTTTGCTGCTCGCCTCAGTTTTGTCTCTTTATATCTCCACCAGGCATCAAGAAGGATCCCAACAAGCAGTGGACCCCAAGAACTATCATGATTGGAGGAAAGGTTTGTATTTTAATTTAACAGCTATTAGCTTTAAATTTATGTCACATTTCAGCACCATTCGATACGAAGTGTTAAGGCTATTTAATGTCGTGTCTCTAACTGTGGCTCTCTTGCAGGCTGCTCCTGGATACCACACTGCAAAAATGATTATCCGCCTGATCACGGCTATCGGTGAGGTGGTCAACAATGATCCTGTCGTTGGAGACCGTCTGAAAGTAATCTTTTTGGAGAACTACAGAGTAACACTGGCAGAAAAAGGTAATTACCAAATCACTGCAAATGTTTATTAATATTTATTCTAAAATTTCTCAAACCCCTACTTCTGCTCTTTCCCAGGCATCCCTGCTGCTGACCTGTCAGAGCAGATCTCTACAGCTGGAACTGAGGCCTCTGGCACTGGCAACATGAAGTTCATGCTGAATGGCGCCCTGACCATTGGCACCATGGACGGGGCCAACGTGGAGATGGCAGAGGAGGCCAGTGAAGAAAACCTATTTATCTTCGGCATGAGGGTGGACGATGTCGAGGCCCTTGACAAGAGAGGGTAAGGAGAGAACATTTATTACTCCTAGCCTCATATTGTCTTTGTAATTTCGATAACTACTGTACGTAATATATTGCCATATCTGTCAGACAAACAAAAGATCAACTATCAAGATTTTCTGATATTAAAACGAGTGTACACATGCTCTGACAATCCAAACAGAGACTCAAATGTTATGTCCACACAAACTGAGATTTTCCACACGAAAAAGGTGTGGCCTTGGGCTCATATTTTTTATAGGCCCTATTTGCTTTTTCCTTGTGAATGATTCAGTTACTACGGCGACAACCTGGTCCTTCTGTGTTTCTGAATGTGTTTGTTATTTATTTTCTTTCCTGCTTAGATACCACGCCGAAGAGTACTACAACCGTCTGCCTGAGCTGAAACAGGCTATTGACCAGATTGCTGGAGGCTTCTTTAGCCCAAAGCAGCATGACCTGTTTAAAGAAATTGTCAACATGCTGATGCATCATGACAGGTAGAGACACATCTAACATTAGATGCCTGAGGCTCAGACCTGCATGCACACATACAAATATTGTGTATGAACTTGCTGAACATCCTGGTGTTGCTGCATGCAAAGCAATATTCAGTGCACATGTTCATTCACACATATGCATTTATTCATATGCAACAGGTGAACTTTGTTATTAGCCTGTTATGTTATCATTTGGTTAATGGCATTATTCTCTGCATAGGTTTAAGGTCTTTGCTGACTATGAAGACTACATTAAATGCCAAGAGAAAGTCAATGCTCTTTATAAGGTAGGAATTAAATGCAAAAGCTGGGAAAAAATGCTTCTTATGTATTCATAGTATGATATAGATAGTTGTCTCATTCACAGTGTAAAAGTCAAGTTATTCTTGGCTTATCAATCATTTTTATTCTCCCCTAGAATCCCAAGGAATGGACCAAGAAGGTGATCTACAACATTGCTGGGTGTGGCAAGTTCTCCAGTGACCGCACCATTGCCCAGTATGCTCGTGAGATCTGGGGCGTGGAGCCCACGCTTGAGAAAATCCCCGCCCCCGATGACAAACACTAAAATGTCTACATGACAGCCAACACCGCAGTTTCCCTTGTTGGTTCAACTGTCTTCAGAACTCACACGGAAGATACTGTATGTCTTGCAAAAGTCCCCCACAAACCTTTGTCCACAGCCATTAATCAGTGTCACATATAAGCTCAAGTTTACATTTTTCATACCTGCATATTCGCAGCATCCAGGTTACAGGCTAGTGAAGTAAATCCATTGCAGCTGTCATCAGTGAAGCAGAAACTGCTGTTTAGCTGCTGGAAAAAGGACAAAAGAGATTTTTGTTGGGGCTTGTAGAATTAACCGTGGTATCTTTGTATTCCGAAATATAAAGTCTTGTATTTCCATTTCAGACCCATTCTGAATAAAAAACAAAAACTGTCTTAAAAGCCATAAATAAAATCTGACTTATTTATTTAGCTGTTTCAGGCATGATTCATAATTGTAAAATACAGAATAAACATGCACGTACATTTAGCCGCAAATTCAACTTAGAGTGAGTTGGTGAAAAAAGGCATCTATGGACTTTACCTTGACCTCCACAAACAGTTATCGTCAGAATTGCGACTCGACAAAAATCCCAGAATCTGTGTTGATGGACAGTGAATGCACCAGCTGTACGCCGGAAAATAAAAACTTCAGCTCATCCAATCATAACAACAACATAAACAACAAAAAGGAAATGATGATATGCCTCCAGTCTATAGTCATGCCATCACTACAATTTTACAGCTTAAAGTGACAGCTGTGATTGTACACTTTGAGGTGCTAAAAGGAAAGGGAGTATAATTGTGTTTATGAGAGTGAATGGGGAGGAAAAAGTCTGATTAATAACAACGGCATCCACTGAAAAACACAAGGGACAGAAGTGTAATTAGATACTTGTGAATAATAGTGCACGCTCAATCTTCCACAAGGCCTACATGTCTAATATGTAATTTGAACACTGACGTGAGCGCAGATACGCACATCTATGTGTGTTGTTTGCTCTCTGGGTTTAGAGACTGCGCAAATTCAAGCCTCAAACAAACAACTCAGCACCATTTTCTTATGTAAAAGTAACGGAAGTTTTACTACTCATGTAAGTGTTGCACCAATTATTTGTAGTTTTTATTTCAGGCCGGGCGACCGTGGCTCAGGGGGTTGGGAAGCGTATCTGTAACCGGAAGGTCACCGGTTCGATCCCTGGGCTCTCTGTCCTGTTCGTTGTGTCCTTGGGGAAAGACACTTTACCCTACCGCCTACAGGTGTTGGCCAGAGGGGCAGCTGTGGCTACAACCGTAGCTTGCCTCCACCAGCGTGTGAATGCGAGAGTGAATGGTATTGTAAAGTGCTTTGGGTGCCTTGAAAAGCGCTATATAAATCCAATCCGTTTGAACTATTCAAATTCATGATGGGAGTGTGTTCGCAACGGCTCTGTTTACTGGATGGAGTCCAACAGGTTTCTTGTATGTAGGTTAAACCAACTAATGATAGCAATGTAGCACACAGATGCAATTAGACAAAAAAAAAAGAGAGGGATCAGAGCGCCTGATAAGCCCAAGGTCCCGAGCCCCAGGCTAGACAATACCAGCACGAGACCCACAGGCACTATATCAGTGAGGACAGCACTCTGGTGATAGGATGCAGTTAGAGGCTGTAAATTATCAACGCAAGCTGTTATCATGCGCTTTTACTGACGATACTTGTTGTAGTGAATAAATCCATTCACAGCCTTTATTCCAAAACAATGAATCAAAGCATCATCATTAAAAATGGCAGCTCTTCAGCGACTGTTTCTGAGAAACCTTTGGCTGCTTTTTTAGATTATGTTAACAATTTCGCTGCACATAAACGCTGAGACTGCGTTAAAGTGTGAATGTCAGCTTGACATCCTGGCTGACAAACCTAGATCTATCAGCCAAGTGCATAAATAAAAGGGTAATACAGCATCTACCAAATGGCACAGGTGTTTAGGCACAGATGTCTTTCCAGGTGTGATGTTTTGGAATGAATTTTCCAAACCTGACAAGAAAAAAAGAAATTGGACCTTGAAAAACCCAAATCCTGCCTTCCTCAAATATGTCCAGTGAAACTGAGTGACTTCATTTTATTCTTATAGCACAAAGATACATGGACACGAGAGAATGCAAAGATTCTGCAACTGTGCAGCATGTGTTTCTAATAAACTGACGCTGCTTTAAAATTATAGCTCTGACACAAAGACACCTCATTTTGTTAAATGCCGGTTGCCTCGCTTCTCAGGTCTCCTTACCTCTACTGCTTGCAGCTCAGGAAGCAAGATGTGAGTGGAGTATTCTGTTTGTGTGTGTGTGTGTTTTCAGGATGTGGCGTACACCTGCTGCCAATTCACTTGATTACATGAGACTAATCCACCAATCAAGCTCCTGCTCTTGACTCAGTTGTTCAGTTTGTCAATATGGTATTAACACTGCGTCCAAGTTGTAGTTCTATAATGTTGTCGCTTTGTTGTCTGACCTCCTAAGAGTCTTTGTTAGTTCCTGTGCATCAAATCCTTTGTCTGGTACCAGAGCTTCACATCATCAGCTACCACGCCTGCCTGTCCATCTCTCTTATTCACATCCACCAGCTGAATCCAAACACTGCCAGCTGCAACTCTGAGCAGTTAACTCCTACCCATTGTTATCACTGGAGTTCTACAATAAATCTGCTGTGACTGTTCATTCTGCCTGTTTTTGGGTTTGTTACATTCAGTCCCTCAGTTCTTAAAAATTTTACAGATACATCTCCAAATCTAATTTGTCTCATCACATACGGACATGCTACAGGGGTAGGCTTATCTTTCACTGAGCGATCAAGGTTACAAAAAGCAGAAATTAACATAAGACATTGTTATTGAACCAAGTGATATATAATACTCAAAAAAATTAAAAGAAAACTTTTTAATCAGAGTATAGCATCAGTCATTAAACTTCTAGGATGTTGGTCTGTTCAGGAAACAGGCAGAGGGAGTTGTTAATCAGTTTCAGCTGCTTTGTTATTATTTTTTTCAGTAGTTTTGCATTTGGCTAGGGTCAGTGCAACTGCTTGTAGCATGCGATGACACCTGGACCAGAGCATCAATATGTGCCATTGTCAGAAGGTTTACTGTATCTACCAGCACAAAATGAGGTGCATGGAGGAGATTCCAGGGAACAGACAGTTACTCTAGGAGAGCTGGACAGGGCCATAGAAGATCCTTAACCTATCAGCAGGACCGTATCTGATTGTTCGTGCAAGGAAGAACAGGATGAGCCAGAGCTGCGAAAGGACCTCCAGCAGGCCACTGATGTGAATGTCTCAGACCAAACAATCACAAACAGACTTTGTGAGGGTGGCCTGAGAGCACAAAATCCTCTATTGTGCCCTGTGCTCACTGCCCAACACCATGGAGCCCAACTGGCATTTGCCTTAATATACCACAATTGGCAGGTCCACCAATGACGACCTGTGCTTTTCACAGATGAGAGCAGGTTCATGTGGCGAGAATATGCACACATTGCCTGGGCAGCTGCATAGGCATGTTTTTCACTGGGTGAAATGCAGTTACCCCATAAAATTCAATCTGTTACAGTGAAGAATACAAACATAAATGGGCCTTGTGAACTCATTATAGTATTTATAAATGAAAAGAAAGAACAGCCCCCCACCCACCCTCCCACCCCCAGTACTATCAGGGTTACTGTTGAGGTTGAGTTTTACTGTAATATGGTTTTATGGTGAGTATGGATGCTCTTTTCTTGGCGTACCTTGTAAAACTGATCTTATATGATATATACGTTAGCAGAACTATATCTACACTGATCAGCATGAAAAGAAATCTCTCTGCATTAAACAGCAAACATTGAATATTATCTCAACCAATCACTGGGTGGCCAGAAATGAACATGAAAAACTACAGCATAGGAGGCTAAAGCAACAAGAAGCTGGGTAAAACAAATTGTTGCAGAAAAAGTGTAGGAACCAGGCAAGAACAGCTTCTGATAGTAAAGACTAAAACTAAACTTCAGAAGAAGTGGTCAGAGTGATTACTGCAGTTCATTAAAGATACACAGATTGTCAGTGGGAAAAGACAAAGACAGTTTGTGTAACTTATGTTCTATTTGATGTTGAAACGGTTCGTGGGGTCAGACTTCTGTTAAACTGTTTTTATAATCTTTGTACTGGTACTTAACTGAAAGTTAAAGTGTTACGTATCCACTTATGTTTAACAGGTTTTAACTGAGGAAGAGGTAAACATTGAGAAGATGCACATGTTTTGTCACATTTTACTGATGTAATAAATTTGATAAATCCCTAACCTTTAGAGCTTGTCTATCTTTTTAGCAAGTGCATATCATAAAATACACCATCTTCAGAAAACCACAAAAGAAACCTTTTCTTCACTGTTCAAATGGCAATTTCCTGTTTTTTCAGACTTTGCGGATTTAGTCCCCCGTGATCTGTAATTTGATGACACATCTGCAGTTTTTTTGCACGTTGTTAGCTTTCTACCTCTGATTACTTTTTGATTACTTTTACTACTTTATTTGATTGCATTTTTTAATCTGGCAATTAAAGAATTAAAACCTGCGATAGATGTTTCATTCAGGCTGTATCTGTCTCTCCAGGTGTGAGGTTTGAGCATTTCAATACTGAAAGTTTTTTCATTGCTTGTAAGTAAACCCTACAACTCGATTTTATCAGGATAAACTGAAATAAAGATGGTGTTGCTGTTGTATTTTTCTTTCTCTTGATTACTGTATCCGTTGATGATGACTCCTTACTTTGTTTCTCCTCTGAACTGTCATGAAAATGTATGCGTAGGTCTGTGTGCCACTTTAATTGCAATCATCAGGTTATCCCCTCATCTTCCATGAAGTGACCAGAGCAAATTTTTCATTTGTTCTCCGCTGCTGCAAATCGGGGTGTCATTTCTATTGGTCTAAAATTAGTTACTGCAGCTGTTATTTTTTATTATAATAATATATATATATATTTATTTATAGTTGTTATTTTTACAATTTATATTAAAAAGCTTACTATTATTATTACCTATAATGCACTTTGCCTATTTTCTGTCATAAATCCAGTGGATGAACTAAATGACTGCACCAAAACCCAGTGAAGGATAAATGGATCATTTATAAAGGATTATTTGGAGCTGTGAATCACGCAACGCTACTGTAGTAGAGTCCAAGAATAAAAATGCGGAGCTGGAAATGAGCATAATAGGTCCTCTTTAAGCTGGAATCCAGCTCCATTTGAAATTCCCAACGTCTTTGTGAACCTGAGCAGAGAAAGGTAAATATGGGTGACTGTATGCTGCAGAGGCTTTGAGGCTGACACGCACACCTCTCGAGTCTCAACATGTTATTGCGCTGACCTCTGTTTCAAAGTGTCCTTCCAGTTGGCAGGTCTGAAACCAAGATGAAAGTGAATTAATTAAACTGAGCCCTGCATTAAAGAACCAACTCAGCAAGTGACACTGATGTCACAGTGATCTCTGGGTCAGAGCCATAGTTGACAGTTTGGCATTCAGAGTGATATTTAGTTCATTTCCCTATGAATGCATATTAATATTGTTATCCATATTAATTTTTTCATTTGTTTTTCTAGGGTCGCATCTAGCTGACATTTGGCACACATGCATCCATGCTGCTTTAATGGATCCCCACATCTGTGTGTGGGCCATGAGACTGATATAGCTTGTGGGTTTGGAAGCGAATCCTTTGCAGAAGTGGCTTCAAATGATACATATATACATATATGTATTTGCAACCCCAATTGCAAAACATTTGGGACTCTATGTAAAATGTAAAACAAAAACAAGGATGTAGGGATTTGCAAATGTCGTAAATCTATACTGTATTCAGAGAGCATAGAAAAAAAGGACATAAAAATATTTAAATGTACACATTTTACTGTTTCATAAGAAATATTAGCTCATTTTGAATTTGATGGTGGTGACGTCTTAGAAAAGTTGTAACACGAGCAACAAAAGGCTGCAAAAATAAGTGAGGAAAAATAACAGATCAGTGACATTATTGGGTATAAAGTAGCATCTTAAAGAGACCAACTATTAGAGAAACAAAGATGGGCAGAGGTTCTGCAATCTGCATAAAATTGCATCTACAGTTGTGGAGCATGTTCCAAATAATGTTCCTATGTGTTTAATTATGTATGCTTTAAATATCTAAGCATCTACAGTGAATAAAATAATCAAAAAAGTCAGGGAATTTGGAGAAATTTTGAAATCTGTGCGCAGTGGAGAAGTCTGAAAATGAATACTGGATCCTTGTGATCAGGCAGCACTGCACTAAAAGCAATAAAATCTAAGCATATGATAGGAATTCTTCTTCTTCTTCTGAAATGTTCCCGCTGCCTTTCTTTTGTCCATGACTGGCTGTTTAGTGAGCCATAAACTTAAGTAAAAGCATGCGATACCTAAGCCATCTCCCTAGACCTTCATTGATATTCTGAGTGTTTCCCTCAGTTTGGTTCCTTTCTGGTTACTCTGTTATCCGTCCACATGTCCAGAGCAGCTTTTGTTGATTGTTAATTTAAATCCAGACTGACAGAACAGCCTGTTTTTGTAAAACATTAAGCCTGGATGTAAAACAGCGCTTCACGTTCTCGAAATTTCACAGGTCATGCAGAGAGTGTTCAAGATGTCCTTTGAATCTTTTTCTCATTTTTATTTTCAGCTGCTGTGAAAAAACAAGACTTTTAAGGCTCAAACAGCAGATACATCAAATAAAAAGGAATCTAAGGACAAATCTTTTCCTGAACACACTCGCAGCTGAAAAAATGCAAAGTTTATTGTTTTGCTTTGGTGCACCTGCAGCTTCATTCGTCTTGACATCTCATGCTGATCCTTACACAAGAGCACACATTCCTCATAACTAATCACCAAGACACACACCAGGCAGTCTCAGATAGCAACATCTACTCCATAAGCGCAATACAAATATGAAAAACAAATAATTGGAAAAAGATTTTGTTTTTCTTTTGCCCTTTATGAATGGTTCTGTCTCATAGCCTTTCTTCTGCATTGCACGAATGGAAGGACACCTTACGATTGACTGATTGACTGCTAATTCTGTTGTGTAACAAAAGCTTGTTACAGATCTTTCAAATAGTTGAATATTTATCAGCATGATGCAACAAGTCAAACACATACTTGCTGTTTTTCAGTTGTTTAAAGGTGTCGTATACCTTTTTTGTACATATATTACCAGCAAACCGGCCCTTGCTTGATTTGCGAACAATTCAAGAAGAAAGAAAAGAATATTTCAAAAAACGAAAGAAAGAAAGAAAATGACAAAGAAAATCAAATTCAGCCGGCCTGACACGTATGAACACACACACACACACGTTTGTGCGCACACACTGCCCTTCGTGTTATGTAGTCACTAAAGGGCAGGGAGTGCATCTCAGAGCAGCGAGCTGAGCATAGTTATGTGCTCACTCTTGATGCTGAAGCTCACTTGCAGTGAAGGACTTGACGCTGCCACTATACAACAAAGAGTACTCTACCTCAGCTTTCGCAGAACAAGCTGGTAATACCTCAAGAATTCACAGTGTACTTCAGGTAATCCAAACTTCAGGAAAGCTTTTGGAATTTGTGAGCCGATTGCTCACTTTTCCATGGTGCAGCAACAAGACGACTTTAACTTTATTTAGCATTTATAGCTTTGTTTTTTAAGGACTGTCTGTGGACCACTTTGCTAGCATTCATTTGAGCTGCATTAATTGTTTTAATGGCGATGCTACAGTAACCAACATAGTCACTGTGCATTCTTTTTCCAGTTTATCTAATTAGAGAAGACTAACTTGGCAGGTAAGTCTGTTTAACTCTCTAATATTTAACACTATCACAACATTCAGTGGTTGTTTTTCACAACCAGTGTTTTTTTCAATGTTGTCACAGGTGCCGGAACCAAGTTCATTGGGAAACAACAGCATAATCTAGTGCCATTAACATTAAAGTCACCTTCTAGCGTTCTAGTTGTACAAAAGCATGGGGTTCAGCGAGCTCCTTGAGCAGGTGGGCAGCACAGGCCGCTTCCAAATCGTGCACGTAACCCTCCTCTCCACACCCATCCTTATGTTGGCCAGCCACAACCTGCTGCAAAACTTTGTGGCTGCGGTGCCTCCTCACTACTGTAGCGCTCACTCAAATCTCTCACAGTCCCAGCTGAGCCCAGAGGAAGCTTTGCGGATCACAGTACCACAGGACCACAGAGGAAAATTGCACAGGTGCCAGCGTTACGTTGTTCCACAGTGGCACCTCCTGGATAAAAATGGGACCTCCAATTTGAGAAATGAGGGAAACAGTGTGGATGATCTGGATGCTGACCTGCAAGGATGCATAGATGGCTGGACGTACAACATGGCTGACAGAAGCTCCACAATCATATCTGATGTAAAACTGCATTTTTATCACACTGTTTCAGTCAACTTGTCATCGCAGTGCAGATGTTCATATGTTGTAATGTGCATTTTTTGCTAGTGGCATTTAGTGTGTGACCAGCACTCTTTGAAGCAAATGGGACAAACCATCTACATGGGAGGCGTGCTTGTGGGAGCGTTTCTCTTCGGAAGCCTTGCAGACAAGTAACACCAATAATATACAATAAGCTGAATGTGTAATATTTTGACTCGTCTTTGAAAAGAAAAATCTTAATTGCCCAGTGGCATGAATAATAAACAGTTCAGCAAGTCAAATAATGTTTCACCGATGGCCCTCATGTCTTCTAGATATGGTCGACGTATCCTCCTGCTCATGTCTTACCTTCTGATGGCGGTCTCTGGAACATGTGCTGCATTTTCTCCTTCCTTCCCTCTGTTCTGCTTTTTCCGGTTTGGTTGTGGCATGGCTCTATCTGGCATATCACTCAACAGCTTGTCCCTCAGTATGATTTTTAGTTCCTTTATTTTACTTGACTAAAGGGATGTTGATGACATGGGCTCCCAATCTTATGAAAATGTGTTTCATCTGTTTCAAGTTCTTGAGTGGATCCCCACTCGTGTGAGAACTGTGGTGGGCACGATGAGTGGCTACTGTTACACACTGGGCCAGCTGATCCTGGCATTGATGGCCTACTACATCCGGGACTGGAGGTGGTTAACCCTGGCTGTGTCTTTGCCTTTCTATGTGTTCTTCCTCTACGCATGGTGAGATGGCAATCATTGAACTGAAAAGTTTCAACTATAGTCACCAATGTAAGCTAAAACATTTTTAAAAAATGTAGCAAACCTAACCAATATTCCTTATAGGTGGTTTCATGAATCCGCAAGATGGTTGGCCTTAAAGAATAAGCCTGATCGGGCGATCAAGGGACTTAAAAGTGTGGCTAAGTTTAACAGACGGTGTGATGAGGGAGAAAAAATTGACATTAAGGTAAGGGAATATTTTTAAACTTTGGGATAAATCTGTGTTTCACATAAACAGACTGTATATTAACAATGTTTTCTCTTTGTGCACAGATGCTCCAGGAGTCCATGAAGAATGAGCTGTCCATGTCAAAGGGCTCCTACACTGCCTTGGATCTGTTCCGCACACCCTACATGAGGATTAGCACAGTCTGTCTGGCAGCTGCCTGGTGTGTGTGTGCTGCTCTTGTAGAAACACTCAGTGACAGATTTACAGCACCTTCTGTGAAACTGCAATGACACCAAGTGTATTTTTATATTTAGGTTATCAACCAGCTTTGCCTACTACGGCCTTTCCATGGATCTGCAAAAGTTTGGAGTGGATATTTACCTGATACAAGTGATCTTTGGAGCTGTTGACATACCAGCTAAAATCATCATCGCTGTGACTATGAGTTATATAGGGCGCCGGCCGTCGCAGTCTGCTGCTCTCATCATCGCTGGGGTCACTATCTTGATCAACCTGCTGGTACCTTATGGTATGTCAGAACACAGACATGTGCACAAGATAAGGCTGAGGAGAAGCAAGTGAGTGACCTGATGGATGTTCCGCTTTTTTGCAGATCAACAAACTCTGCGGACCTCTCTGGCTGTTGTGGGTAAAGGTTGTCTTGCTGCATCTTTCTTCTGCTGTTACCTTTACACTGGAGAACTGTACCCAACCATTATTCGGTAAGTCTCATCTGGCAAAACCATAAAACTATCAGCAAGGAAACCTAGATGACTTTGGTTTAACAATGAAATCTAGGTTTCGCTGAAGAGCAACAACTAAGGATAATCGCTAATCCAGGGGTGGCTGCTTTTTTGTTTTTTATACAGTAGTAGATTTACAAATTCTGTGAACTGGAAAATCTATTGGTAACACTTTATAATATGAACTGCAAATTGCAGGCAAGTACGCTGTACTTACGTGCATTTTGAGGGCAACAAGTCAGGTTTTTGCAAAAAATAATGAACAAGTACACTGTAAGTACCCTGTACTTACATGCATTTTGTGGGCAACATGTCAGGTTTTTGCAAACAAGTGAAACAAGTACAGGGTACAAACAGTGTACTCGTTTGAACGTTTTTGCAAAAACCTAACTTGCCTGCAAATTATTCACAGGTCATGTTATAAAGTGCTACCAGACTTTTTATGTTTTCAAACTGAAGGACGGTCTAAGCCAGACCTTCCCAAAGTGTGGGTCGGGGGGGGGGGGCTTCAAATCACGGACAAACAGTGTCCCACATTCTTGATTTTTAGTTCACACACACTTGTTGTAATGACTAACTACTCCTGACATTTTGGAGATGTTAGCTCTGTATACAGTAAAGTTACAGAGGGATACAAATAATATCAGGCTGATCCTGCCACGATTTGTTCCCCCTGTCTAAATCACGGACAAACAGTATCTCACACTTGTTTATGTTTTTCAACCCATTTTGCACAGCGAGGCATTTTTCGAAAATGAATTGATAGCAATGTTGAATATTATTACACGGGGGAATAACAACTACACGTAAAATAATCACACCGTGATGCCTCTGCCTTTCTAAATAGAGGGACAGTAACTGCGTGTGTATATGTAAGCCTGTAAAAACCGAAGATAGTCAGATTAACAGTATTTTGTCTCTATCTGCCATTCTGCAATTCATCTCCGGTAAACAATAACGTGGCGCAAAACGTTTTCAAAAATACTCGTGTAGGTGTGGACGTAGCATAAAAGAGTTAGTAGTTTATTTTCTTACTACCTGTAATTTATTGCAGTTTACTTGTATTTGCTTAATTGTTTACTAAATGTTTGAGGTGTGAAATAAACCGCAATGGAGCAAAATATGGGTGTGTGTGGTTGGAGGATGTGTTTGTGCACGCGCACACGCGAACATTTTTCTTGTAAAACAAAGGGGGGCCCAGCAAAAAAAGTTTGGGAACCACTGGTCTAAGCAATGAGTTCCAAATAATGTCTTTGTCACGTAGAAAACCTGAACTGTACCGTTGAAATTGTGCTGATTTTTCTTATATTAAGAAATCTAAGGTATTAAATGTGTAGACAAACTTCTTTACACTGATATAAAGAGGAGTTTGAGGAGTTTCACTGGTCTGGCCCACTTAAGTTCAACGTTGGCTGGATGTGGCCCATAATGACATCTCTGCTCTAATATATGGTTTCATGACATTTTAATAGTCTAAGACTGCACATGCACTTCTTTACTATCACTAAAATAATTTACATATTTACTGACCCTCTGTTGACACAATCTCTGACTTTACTAGTGTGTAGTTATGACTGTTTGCAGCTGTTTTATGGTTTTATGTCTTCTCTCTCAGTCAGAATGGCATGGGATTGGTGTCCAGTATGGCACGTGTAGGAGCTATGGTGGCCCCCATGGTGCGCCTCACGGGAGACTACATACCTTGGCTACCAGGTTTAATCTATGGAGGGGCGCCAATCCTCAGTGGGGTTGCTGTTATATTTCTTCCAGAAACGCTTGGCACACCCCTTCCCGACACAATACAAGATGTGGAGGAGAGGTAAGATTGAGTTCCAGGACGCAGCATGTGTTCCTTTTATTTTATCTCTGCATGTCCCAGAATCAAAACATTAATTTTAGAAACAGAACTCAGGAGGACTCGAGGGTAACGTATACAGCAAATAGCAAATCATCATGGTTTACTCAAGGCCAAAAAAAGCACATAAGACTAGAAGAGAGAAAGAGAAAGGGAGAGAAGGGAGAAAAAAAATAATGTATCCACATTTGCATTTTCTATTTTGCACACAGGGGATCTGGGAAACGCTCCAAAATGTCACCAAAAGAAACAATAATCTTGGAAGACACCGGGGCAAACCTCCTAAAGCCTGTTGCCTGAGTGTTTTTGTACTCCACATGTTAATGAAAGTAGAGTGAGTGCTACTTTTATCTCTTCTCTGTTTGATTTCCACAAATTTGGTTCACCTTATGATTGCTGGACGAATGTTTTTTCTTTCGTTTTGTGAACAAATGAGTTAAATCCGAAGCGAACGCCACCGTGAAAAGAACGCTGTGGACAATCAGACCTGTTTATCTGACAATCAGTAGATTTCAGGATCTTAATCTTACTTTGCACATGTCATTATTATTATTTTTTATTTGTATTTTGAATGTGTAGAGCGATTTCTTTATTTGAGCCTTTCACAGGTTAAAGACAGCATCCACTGGTATCTTTATTGTTCTATACACAAGCCCGTATTGGAAAACAATTGCCTTTTTGTCTTTTAAATCAAGACTTCTTATAATCCTTTTTAAATCTCAAAGTCTGTCTTTTTTATGGACGTTTGAACACAAATACTAGTAAAACCCCTTTCAGTCTACTTCATCTGGCATGAGTCACTTTGAGCTGAAGTAACTAAAACGAGACAGAACAAGAAATCAAGGATTTGGATTTAAATAAAAGCAGCAGATGAGCCACACAACAGAAGGCACAAAGTATAAAAACTAAATAAATAGATTCACAGCAGAAGGCAGATTTCCCATGAATTATGTGAAATGAACCCCCACTCTTTAAAAATTGAACACCCTAGTTAATGTTTGAAGGGCAGATCAGTGTTTTGTTGCTGAAGCAGGTAGCTTGGATGGGTCAGAGGATTTTGTTTGCGTTTTTCATAAGACAGCCTCCGAGAAATGTAGTTTCTTAGATTTCAGTCCATTTAATTTATTCAACTACTTTTGTTCTCAGCACGCTGCACGCTCTGGATTTAACGCCGCTCTCTTGAGTTCTCACAGTTACCACCCGGAAAACGATCATCACGCAAGCAAAAATGTAATGCAGTAGTTATCAATGTAGTTATTAAACGGATGGTGGTCAGCGAAAAGAATGATAAGAGTGAATATTATGGAAACATTACTTGGTCTCGTCCCTTTCCTTGAATCGGTTCAGCGGATTTGCTGCTTTTCTCTCAGTTACTGCTGTTACACGGATGTGAGGGGGGGATGTTACTGGTAAAGGAGGAAACAGTGCTGATGCGGAGCACCACTCACGCCTACATAGGGTGAACTCTTGTGATTTGAAGACTTCCGCATCTTGCTGCTTGTGACACCATCTAGTGGTGCATATATGCCAATGCAGGAGCTGAACTTCCCATCACGGGAAGGTATCCATGTGAGGAAAAAAAAATTAAAGGTGGAAAACTAAATCTAAAATGAAATCTTGACCATATTGAGGTTTTGTCTTTCAGTGTTTAAATATTGGACTTGGATTTCACATATTGTAGCTACTCTCATTTATCAGAACAGTTGATATTTTGGCCATAGAGTCATCCATGATTAACAAAAAAGGCAGCGTCACAATACTAGTATGCTTTGGTTCGTGTTCCTTAAAAGATCCGTCTGGAGTGAAAAAACCCAAACAAACCAGGATTTACAATAAATAGATTCATACTTATAGCCTCATATCAACATGTATGTTTTCAATTTAAGGCTTGTACTTTCCTCTTTGAAATAGTTAAAGTTCGCCAGTGCTCTTGCTCTCACGCAACAAATGCATTGTTGTGTGTGTCTGGCACTAACTGTATGAAACTGCTATCTAAAACCTTTTGGTTGCAACATATAAACCCTCGATCACTGTATTAAATAGATTTTATTTCACTGTCAGGTTTTATGCGTGTTCTCCTGAGACACCTTGCGCACGCCAGACGAGTCCAACCCCAAGCCAAGAAAAAAAAAAGAAAGAGAGAGAGAGAGAGAGATGAATCAAAATACAGAGCAAGGCGGTCTACAGAAATGACTACAACGTAAAATGATATGAATAAAGATTTATTTTCTCATATGAACAGGTGGATTCATTTTTCATTGTATTTTACAATCTATGACAATCTCGCAAGTTTTTTCTTTTTTCTAGCATATTTCAGGAATGACATGGGGAAAGGTTCTTTTTTATTGCTGAATGTTAAATGAAATACACTTTCACTGACTGGAAAAGAATTGTCTGCTGCTTTTTTTGTGTGATTTTTTTTTAAAATCTCTTTTTTTTAAACCATGCACCCATCTAACCTTGACCACAAGGACATGCAGAGGAGAGGTGTTCAAACATTTCAAGCGAGGGTGGGGTCGGGGGGGTCATAAATTTCAACAGAAGAGGCTGATTGGACGTGCCCGGTAGCATCTCAAATGGGTGAGAGGACTGGCAGGGTGAAGGGGCTGTCACATTAAAACTGGAGGTGAAGTCTGCTTTTGCACTTTTCTGACATACAAAATTAGACCCAGAGGTGAGAAACTCAATGAAAACATCTGCATGTTGTGACCGATGTGTGACCATCCTCTATTGCCATGCCACTGTGCATTTACCATATACCAGTCAGAATTGCAGATCAGTGTTTAAAAGGCATTTCCCCCCCTAATTGCAGCATTCCATTATTTTTTAATAAGGAGGAGCAGAAATATACCGACAGAGACGAAACATCAGCTGTCCTTTCTGTGCGAGCCACACTGACGGCTGTGACTTTGAGATATCTTTCAAATATTTACTTCTCCCTCAGTGGAGGACAAAGGGCTTAAAATGAATTTATTCACTTTCAAAATCATCATTTACAGGCTAAATTTTAAATGACTCCATCAGTCAACAAGACAAAGCAGTACACATTACTATCAGAGGAGAAACTATTTGGATTCTATCGGCTATTACTGGGAAGTATGCACGTGAGGTGGAGGGATCTAAGCCGAGTGATAAAATAATTCACAGACACAGTCATTCAATGGACGTGACGTTAAGTGAACAAGAAAGGCTGAAAACATGATAGACGGCTGCATAATGGCTTTCAAAAAATAACTCGGGTAAATATGCATTTGTATCATGTTATTTCATTCTACACTATAGGCATCACATTTTTTTTCCACACAACACACTACAGTCACCTCTTAGAAAATGATGTAATCAAACAGCAAAATAGAAAGTTTGCATATTTTTGCATCATATGATCCTCCAAAGTTTCACAGCTATTTCGTTAATATTGTCTAGTATGCTCTGTACTGTGATCCACTGAGCTGCTTCCACCTGACTTTACTTTTCTCTGCATGGGAATGATCGGGGTACTAGTAACTGCGTGTTAACACGTAGGTCCTCAGCATCTGAGAACTTGAATCTTAGGTAGACCTAAACTTAAGAAAGAGGTTGAGCAGGGCTTGAGGTGGAGGCGGGGGGATGAATGTGGAAATCCTGAGACGCTGGTGGCCTTAAACGTAAGCCACGAAAACAGAATGGACACAGAAGGATGATTAGGCGTGGGATTCGAGTGAAAACAGACGCAATCTTTTTGTTTTGCCACTGCCTCTGACAGCAGGGGTCACCCTGTGCCAAGCGGCTCAGTGTTTGTTGGCCACATACCAGGCTGAAGCAAGGAAAACCTGTTGGGAAATAATCATTTTCAAAAAATTTTTTTTTAAAAAAGGACGTAAATGGGGCGGGCTGGGGAGGGGCAGAATAGCTGTAAACACATCAAGCAATGACCTGCATAACATACAACCCTACAGCAGCCTTGCCTGCTCACCTACACTGGGGTCACTGTTCTGATTAACCACTTTTCTGTGAACCTCCGAGACTCTTTACTCTCACTCTCCTGAGACACCAGTAGACCCACACATTTGATGTTACCACAACAAACAGTGAAGTTCATCTAACAGTCACAAACGCATGCAAGCAACACACACAGGTGCGCACGAGCGTGCACAAACACGCACACACACTCGCAGACATTTATGCACACGCAACACAATTTCTCACTCTCTGTGACTCTTTTTCTCTTGGTAGACATTAGTTAGCGGGCAAAAAAAAAAGAAAAAAAGAAAAGAATCTACATCGCATTTATGAGGCGTTCTAATAAATCCCAAATCATAAAAGAAAACCCTACAGGCGAATCATATTATCATATGTAAACATACACTTTATGCTGAAGTGGTTTATATCGCGTGATATGGAAGGGGTTAGACTTCTCGAAGAATGCAATTTGGAAAGAAAGTAAATAGGAAACCAGAGAGGAAAAACAAAAACATAAATGTGTATAAAAAAATGAGGCGTCCATATAAGAAAGGCTACAAAAACCTCCACTGGCCCTCTGGCATCGGCATACAGCAAAAGGCACCACAATATTACTCTATTTTTTAACATTGTGAAAAAACTGGCACATCTTTTTATGCTGTAAATCAAAATGTACATATAAATAGAGTTTTCCCTATAAAAAAGTCTTTGCTGTTAACTAGTAGACAACTTTTGCTAAAATGAAAATAAATATTTCATTTGTTTAGAATATCTGTCAGTTATATAAAATAAAAATATTTCTTATAGATGCAGGTCTATACTATATTGATTTTTGTCGGTTCATTATCACTCTTTAATGCGGTGTATTGTCCGGTTTGGAGCGTGACTGTGTGAGTCTCGTATGCGTGTTCCCATGCCCACTGTGTCGCCCTGACGAGTTAGAAGTCCGACTGTCCGCCGGCCTGTAGATGGTGGAAGGCTCGGCGTTCATGTTCTGCATACTGAGGAAGGGCGTGCTCTCGCCGTCCTCCTCTGACTCACTATCTGTTAGACAGCTTCGAGACCCATAGTCCCGAGATGCCTCGTATCCTCGTGGGGCCACGTGGCCATTCAGTCTGGATCTCCGCCAGCGCCGGCTTCCAGTTCCACTGGACCCACTTCTCTTTGGTTGCTCCCGAGAGGACAGATACTCCTGGGTGGTCTCATAGTCTTCATCCTCAGCCAGCCGGTAGGGGCTGGAGGGAAGGCTTCCCCTGCTGTCATTTAGATAGGTTCGACGCTGCTGCCGGTAAGGCTCCTGGCAATGAGCATCGTGTAGGGGCACCTGGTAGCGGCGCAGCAGAGGCTGGTCATCCTCCAGGGGGTACGGATTGTGAACAGCAGGAGGGAGCGACATGGCGTGGCTGGCATTGGGGGATGTGATCTGGAAGGTAGGCACCTGCGGGGGCAATGAGTAATGGAAATCCACTGGGGATAGGCGGGCTGGTGTTGTCAGGGCTGATACGTATCTGTGGTAAATACAGAGAGGAGGAGGAGGTCATAGTTAATTGGAGAAGAACAAAGAATTATGCTGACAAAGACAGCTGCACATACAGTAACCTAGCGTGAATGTTTTAAAGGTATTCTTTAAACTAATGAACATTATACCCTGAAGCTGCACGTACACTTAAATATTCAGTCAAAGTGATTGCTTTTCGATAGAGACGTTTAGCTTAGAGTTTCACCTGAGCAGCACCGCTCCCTGCTGTAGGTGGAGCACTGGGCGTTGGCTACAGGTTGCCCCAAAGTGTAGTTTACTTCCAGCAATCCTCTGCAGTCTAGATAACTATATTACTGTTATATTTGCTACTCGATTACTGCTCAGACTGCTTTTGCTTTTGTGTGCAGAGCTTAAACATCTCTAATGAGAAATATAATATATAATAATATCTCCACTTGTAACAGCACCATGGAGTCTCCTCTGTGATCTGCTCTGGATTGCATAACCCAACACAGGCACAATACTGCTTTATGTTCAAGACTGACAAAAGTAAAACCATCATTACTATGTTTATTAATGTTGGTACAGAAATCTTTCATAACAACATGGCTCAGGATTTAGTACACAGACATTCAATGTTTTTCCCCAGCAGAGCTTGAATAGCAAACATTTACATCAGTTTTCTGATGATCTACTATGAGCAGCCAGGTTTCAGTCCTGACGAGGAAGAAGGATGAGGACTTAACTCTCTTCTTTAATAACCGTGGATCAACCTGCCCAACAAGATCAACGAGTCAAATCTGTAGTTATACTTTACAAAACTCTTCAAAACAAACCCACGTTTAGCCATTCAATGAGCGTACTAACATCGTGCCTGATTGCTGAAGTTAATGTTGAGAATCTATATTTAGACATCGAAAGCGCATACGCTACAGATGCAGAGTTTTCCCATCATTTGTAATATTAAAATAAAAAAAATAAAAAAGCAACAACAATTCAAAACATTCCTGAAAGACAGGTTAGAATTTATGGATGGCTGACGGTGACTCACTTTGGACCTGTGTGTACAGAGCGTTTTATTTATTTACTTTTATTTC
This sequence comes from Copadichromis virginalis, assembly GCF_057382275.1. Lineage (NCBI taxonomy): Eukaryota > Metazoa > Chordata > Actinopteri > Cichliformes > Cichlidae > Copadichromis > Copadichromis virginalis. The sequence continues at coordinate 15,745,308 of NC_140627.1, read as the reverse complement.
CTTTAGGAAACCTGCTATATTAGACACAAGCCTCAGATATCCCCGCAACACCACTCATTCAGCTGAGGCAGAAACTGCCACCATGATCAAAGACGTACGTGCAACCTGGAATGACTCTGAGGACATGTAATCTGTCGCTGCATCACAACCTAGCGGTCATGCACAGATGCTGCATGCGGGTATTGTCAGTTAAGTTAAGAACTCAAGCAGATAAAAGGCAGCACATGTCTTGTTCGGTTCGGTTTTCTTAGGTACTGATAGTTGGCTTGGATTCTGTATAGGAGCTCCAGCCTCCTTGATACATCCATTTCATACTTCCATTTTGGCTCAGTACTAAAGCCAAAGGTACAGAACAGAATGTTAGTACTGGTTAATATATTAATCAATTAAAATGTGATTATAATTTGGTCTGACTGTTATGCATTTTAAGTTTGGAAAGGTAAGAAAACCATGCTAAGGTAAATCTAATTGTGCCTTTCAATATAATGAATCCCACCGAGCAGACTGTTCTGCTGGATGCTTCTAGACTGTACCACTTTGTATGAAGCATTTCACTTAGGGGTTAAGTATATTCAACAAAGTGACTTTTGAGAAGTAGTCTTAAAAAAATAAACAGCTGCTTTTCCATTGGAATCTTATGGTTCCTTTAGGATCAGCTTGTCAGTTTGAGCTATCAATACACAGTACTGTTTTCCATCTGAAATGGATTAGGCGATGATAAGTGTTATCAAGCATGCATGAAGCAAGATACTAGAAGTGATGTAGATCCTGAAGACTAAATCTGCCTGATCAGTTCAGTTTCAGCTTGGCAGCACTCACAGTTGCTGTTGGTCACAGAAAATGCAATTCATACTGACAGGTCACAAATGATCTGCGGCAGCAAAACAATCTGTTGCTGTTTTAGTAAAACAGACAGACAATAATCGCCGCTGAAGAAATGATCTCTAAAACTCCTAATGGCTTACTGTAGAGCTGCTTTGTTGAACAACAATGTTTAGGAGCATTAAAGCTCACTGATACAATCTACACTATAGTAAAAGTCTGTTTTTACAGTAATGTGAAGCTGTAATGTAGCAGTAAGGGCTAGAACACATTCAGTTAGTACAGTATTTTTTTCCTGGGAATAATGCAGCTACCCTGTGCGTAACACTGTATAAATATTGCAATACCTTTACAGCAGACCATAGGCTCAAATCACCATTATGTTACAACACCGTTAATGACTTTCATTTGAATAAAAAAATGTTTGAGAGTGTGATGTTAAGCACCCTTTTATAGCAGGTCTTCATACTAAGAAATAATTTGTTTTAAAAAGAAGAAGAAGAAGAAGAAGAGAGAAACCTTAACCTTAGTGTCTTTAAAAATCTTTGTAGGAGTTGTGTTGAAGCAGTAGAAACAACCATGCCCCCAAATTCCCAAATTTCCTCTCTGCTCACTGCTAATCTAGGCTTGCTGAGCGATGGATTGTCAGCTGTGAACAGTGCTGGAATTCAAAATATCAGCAGAGACCGAGGAGGGCATTTGGGGATTTTAGGTACCACAATCAGGCAACAGAATAATGTAACGCTGACTACTATTGAATTGCAACACACATAAAGAGAAAGACCTAGATGCACACTATTTAGATCTAAGTTTAGGTCTGATCTGATTTGTCATGTGAGAACTTTAATTTCTGTGCCTCTGGTACAGACATATTTACATGAAGTACAGGAAATAAAAATGATACAGCTGTGGAGGTGATGAAAGTCGTATTTCTTCGTATCTGCCAGACTGTTTCTGAATCTCCTCTTTGTGCTAGCTTTCACTAAACCTGACCTATTTCTGACTTAAGTGAGTTTAAATCTGACTGTGCAAAATGGCAGACAAGTGTATTTAACAAAATGTCACACCATCCCTTAAATAAAATAAAATAACATTAAAAGGGAACACTAGCCAATTAGAATTGCATACTGGCCAGGGAATACTCTTCCCATTGAAATGAGCACTGTTTCTCACTCTTGCCTACCTTAGCGTATTTCATCATCATGCCTGCTGTGTGTCAGTTTCCACTGAGTCTCTCAGAGTGCCCTGACTGGCCTCTCGAGGCTGAGAGAGAACCAGCAGAGAGAGGAAACTTCTCAAAATATTCATGACAAACCCAGTGCCATATCAGCCACACAGGTCTGGTCCCCACCTGTCGCTGTGCGGAGAGTCTCCCAGCGAGTCGAAGGAGTCCCCGTACTGCAGCCTCGGCCGATGGGGGTCAGAGTAACCACAGTGTGCAGCGCGCCGTGCTCGAGCCTCCATGCACGCAGGGCTGCTGCATTTACTGGTCCCCACGGATGATGACATCATTCCCGGCGAGTCAGAGAGGATACTGTCAGAATGTTCCAGGCTCCATGTCCGTTCCTCATGTCTGACAATAAAAAAAAGACAAAAAAAAATAGGTGTTAACATGCACACACCCCACAATATGTCCAAGTTTCACTTTTTTGTCCTTTTTTTTTGAAAGAGTGCTTGATAACAAATCTGCGGCTGTCTCTGGAGGAAGAACATTTCCACAATTCAACTGCAATTCCATGATCCGTTAGCAAAAGTACCAAGATATTCAGCTCTTATCTCTTTTGATCCTGTTCCTCTCTAACCTGCATATGAAAACTTAGTCCCTCACAGCGACAGGTCAGTCATAAACCCTTTGATTAAGTTGCTTCTGAAGAGAAGTCCACAAGAGCTTTCCAATAGAAACAACAGAAGAAAACCAAATCTTCAGTAGTGCAGACTAATGCATTCAGCACTCGTTGGCCTCTGTGTCTTTGCAAATTCCCATGTGAGAAATCCTGGTAATACTTTCAGCTGTGACTCCTCTGCCAGCACTACTTTTTCCCATCTTAGATCACTTACAAATTTAAAATCGTGTCTGTTACAGATAACAAAGCTTGCCTTTTTCAGCAGAAATCAGACAGACTGTCTTACCTCACCAGCAATTGGCTCACTCTGCAGCAGCGAGACTCCTGGTGTGTGTTTTTTAACGATTCTATTCAGATACTCTGCACTGTTAACAATTTACTTACATCGGATTGTAATGATCAACTAAAACCGAGTGTGCCCTTTAAATATAGGAACTTGTCTCGATGAATCAAACTCTTCTATCACTTTGTGATTGATTCCCTATTTGCAAGAGGCAGTTATGATGACGCACGTGCTGGATGCTCACCTGTGAGTTGATGAATGAGCTCGTGTGGAAGAGTTGTGAGATCTGGAAGAGGCATGACTGGCAGGAAATGAGCCCTCTGTAGCAGGCCGTATAACACGTTCAGTCGCAGGGACATTCTTTGATATGTACTGCAGGTGGAGAGTGAAAAACAAAAACGATTGTAAAGAACAAAATCCATGTGGTGTAAATTAGTCTGTGTGTACTGCAATAATGTAAGGAATCCTCGGAAACATACATCTACCATAGGGATATCCTCCGGGCCGGGTCCTGGGTGATTGGGTCCATTAGCTAAGTTACGATTGGGATGTTCTGGACACATGTTTTGTCGCAGATGATTGTGCATCCTGTTTCTTTGTTTCCTGTTGAGAACATCTTGGTCATTCCCTTATTATTTAATCACCTTTTATTAAGTCTTTTTGATTTACTGTAACACCTACAGTAACTATTTAAACATGCCTAATAAAGTAAGGGTGTATTTTAAGACATAATCTATCATTTCCACCTGCTGAATGTCACAAGGACTGGGAAATACACGAATATTTACGGTTTTGTATATTTATTAAATTAAAGAGCAGGAGTACATCTTCAGAAATCATTCATCATCTGGACTTACTTGGTTTTACAGTAGGCAACCACACACACGATGCCCACGACCAAGAGAGCCACACAAATACCCGTGATTGTCAGGACTCTTTTCTGGTAGAGTTCCTCTGCCTCTGTCAACATCACACACACACACACACACACACACACGCACGCACACGCACACACACACACGCACGCACACACACGCACACAGAAATGACAGAGGAAAAAAATTAGCTTCTTTTCTTTAAGGTGGTTATGGTGTCACATCTACACATCTATTTTTTTATTTTTTACTAAATCCTGAGCAGAATGAAGCATCATCCCCCCTTTCCCTTCACACTTAAACCTCTTCTTTTGCATAATCACAAATGCAGCAGATGCTGCTGCTGCTCCCTGCGCTGCAGTAAGGCGGCGTAGGTGGGGGAAGGGCATTGGACTGTTGGAGAGTTAGACTGTTCGATCAAACAACTCTAAAAACCAGCTATTTTAAATTGCACCATGCATGATAAAATGAAAAATATTCAATAACAAGTCTTAGTCTTGGTGTCTTTGGTGGTCTACTATCTCACTCACTCACTTACAGAAGCGATCATCTGCTCAGGCATTCAGTGAAACACAACGATGAGATCACAACAATTTTGCAAAAAAATTTGTCAAACAAGAGAAATTAGAAATGAAATGAAGATGAAATTTGATTGATGCTTTTGCTTTTCCAGAGAAGAGCTTGTAAAAGGTTGACGTAGATTCTTTGTTTCCCCTGGGGGGAAATAATGGAGGCAGTGTAGTCCCCAATTAATAATGTAATAAGAATGAATTGAATCTGTGCAACCATCTCAGGTTTCCTCCTTTCATTCACCAGTAGCCATTTTACATCAGCATACCAATTTGTGTCAACCTTCTGACGCCATAAATAAATCACTGAAGTCAGTTTATTTTTAGCTGCAAACTCAGTGATATTTCAACAATATTGCTTTTAGCCACTGATATTGAATTTGAAACAGAGGAAACGATACTTGTGTTAGTTTAATGACACTTATGGTCTACTACTAGAGTGCACTTGTGTAGTTGAAGCAGCGAGATCTACTATTAATTTTATACTCCCAACCACAAGAGGACTTTTCTGGAAAAGGTAGCAGGAAACAAAGGCTGACGATGAAAGAGGGCAGAAAGAGTGTCTGATAGAGGAGAAAGTGTAGGTTCTAAATATAGCATGGCATGCTCACATCACAGCATTTTACAGCATCCCTGAAGGATGATCCAAACCAGAAACGTGTCATGTTTTATACTCCGACATTACATTTCAGCTACACTAATGACGAAATGATGTAAGAGGCATGGTCAGGATCACACATAAAAAGAAAGACTGAGGTGGCATATCAAAGAAAAAAAAAAAAGAGACGCTAGAAATGAGACCAAGAAGGTCGGAAAGATAGATCCTAATATTGAGCAAATCCTTGGGTATAGCTCCAAACATGACAGATCATGCTTGTTACAGATGGAATGAGGAACTAAAGTCCAAGGGGAAAATATGCTCTTGTAAGTGAGATGGAAACTGAGTTAATGGTATTTTTCCATTGCACGCGAATGAGAGGTGGAGGCGATTACATCCATGTTAATGATGTTTGATGAAGGATCAGTTGCATTGACTGAGGGTTCGTCGCCGTAATAAGTCATGGCATGATTGTTTGAGAGATCGACTTGTTAATCGGGGGACGATATGGTCACACCACAGACGGAACACGAGCAATGTCAAAATGAACGACATCTTAGTAGCTATGCTAGCACTGAGAATCAAAATGGATTGTTCCATACCCATAAATTCAATCCCAAGATGCTCTGCCATTGCAGAGAGTTGGAAGGTGGGTGGGAGAGGGGGGGGAGAGACACAAGAAACAAAAGACCAGATTAAGAGCGGCACCTTCTAATATAGAAGTGGAGCAAGTACAAATTGGCATTACACAACACTTGTTGGTCATTGTCAGCACGACACGGTCAGTACTATCTAAGACGAGACACAAGCATGCAACACACACTTCAAACCACACTACGTATCAGTATCACTACCACATATCACTACTACTAATTCTAATAAAGGGATTTTTGATTTCTTTTTACTACTTTTTAATACTCTTAATAAAACTACAATATTCTGCTCTTGCTTGAAAATTATATCCACTCTATATCTCAGCATACGGGGCCTCAACAAGATCATTTCCTTTTTTTGTAATTTTCTTTGAGTTAGCTGAAAAAGCTGACTAACAGTAAGTTTACAATAAGTAATAAGTTTTCGCTCTTTTTTTGATACATGTTACCAGTTGCTGTGTTGGTCCAATTCAGTAATAATGCAGTGCCAAGTAAAGGGAACGTTTCCAGATATGATCAAAGGAGAGATGACGTGGCCCTGTGTGAGTCGCTTAGTGTTTATTACTCCTATAAAAGGCTGATCCCTGACAGCAACCAGGTGCTAGTGGTGAGCACATCCTATAGATGCACCCACTGTGGTAGGTGTAGGGTTATTTAAGCCTGTTCTGCTTTCGTGGCGGATCTGTTACCAATAGTTGCGGCTCTCTAAAAACAAACAGGACGTACTCGTAATCTTAACAACCAAAGATTGCCTGGAGTCACTACCGTCTCCGGCGGCACGTGAGGGGGCTGAATTAACCCCGCTTATTTTCTTTCCAAATGCAATGATGCAGAATTTTGCCCAAGCATGCAGCCACTTCTGAGGGACTGTATTTATCTTGCGCCACAGTTTTATGTTTTACAAGTAAGTCTTGAGGTTTATGTTTTATGGAGCGCCATATCATTGCATAACCAAACAAAATCCTAAAAGGGAATGGTATATTAGGTGCATAGCAACTGTTTGGGAAAATATGCGTCATCTACCGAGATTACCTGTGCTTTCAGTTTTCTGCTTTCTAAAAATGCAACACTGTCAATTCCAGGACACACCCATCACATGAACAGGCAAGTTAAAAGGAGTGTATGTGCACTGTGTTGGAATAATCATGAAGAATAAGAAGAATTATGGCTTGACTTTATATTGTATGGCAGATAGAGGCCACAGGGATGTCGTACCAGCTAGCAAGTCCATATTTCTGGCTCCTCACTTGCTTTACTTGGGCTAAAGCAATTCCCAGCTGTTCTTATGACAACATGCTCTTATTTAATCCAAGCACTTATGGCTGAGGAGAAAAAAAGCCATCCTCCTTCTCTTTTTTATCTCCTGGGGATGGGAGGTGCCCCTTTCGGGACGCAGGTTTTTAACTATGAAACGGATGTGCGTGAGCACAAGGGTCTGCCTTTTAAACTAAAATTTTAGCAGTTCTACTTGATTGTAAAGACTAAAAGCCAAGCTGTTCCCATGATAGTGTTGTAACGGAAAGAGGGTGCACGCTTTTTTTTCTCTCTCATTGTTTTACTATTTGTTTTTATCATCTTCTGTCTGTTTTTTGATTACTTGGTTGTATAACCATGCAAAGCAAATAATACAAGGCTGGTCTGTACTTGTGTAGCTGGATGAGAACAGGAAATAAACGCTGTCCTTGATGCACAGCTGCGCTGAAGTTAAACAGAATGTAGAAAAAGTGTGTGAGTGTACGGGGGAGGAAAAAAAAGCTCCCACACAACACTGTCTGCTCTGCCAGAAAAACAAGCAATTTCAGCACAGTGCATTACAACTTAATGTGAGATGAAATTACTTGTACTTAAGAAGGGGTTTTTTGGGGGTATTGTACTCTGTGCCAATATACAACAAACAGAATGTGTAAGCTTGAAAAGTCAGACTACAGGGATGAGCATTAGGAAACTCCAAACGCAGATGCAGTTTGTTATTTTCTGAATGCAATGTTACATTAAATCGCAACCATATGGGCTTGCAAAGGCATGATGCTGCCATTATCCAGCATAAATGACAGGATTTGGATTTAATTATATATCATTTTTATACTTGAACCCTGTGCATGCAGTGCTTTCCCTAAAGAATCAAGTCCAGACTTTTTGAAATTTCAGTCGTTACGTTTCATTAATGTCACGTCTCTCACTGTACAAGTAATCACCAATCAAGTAATACTGACATTTAAACGCTCCACAAGAATCCCCACCATGTGGTTGGTTTTTAAAGCTAAAACCCTTAAGGGCAATATCAATCAGGCCATAGTCGTCCACAAAACGTCCTCTAATCTTAGTATAACAACGCAGTTGATAGATGTGTTTGCAGATGTTGCCGTGTGGGATGGTGCAGGGTTTAGTTCTCTAACCCCAGGCTACTAAAGCTGCTTGACATGGCACTCCAGTACAGTGTTTGGACTATCTGTCGTGCGAACACCATTTTGTTTCTTCTGGATCAGCGTGTTATAGCAGATGTAATTGGCTAAATGTTCTTGTGTGGACCTAACAAAGCTTAGTGTTTTCTACAGGCTGGCTGTGATTTAGGTCCTCCGCAAGTTATCCACTGGTCTCAAAGTTAAACAAATAGTGCTTCACATTTACCATCTTGGCTAATTTTGAACTAATGCGAGGCAGGTGCTGTAAAGTTTTGCGGTAAGTGGGCCTTTTCTTTTGGAATCCATGATTATCTCCGACATCAAATCAAATCAGTGTGATTTTGTTTTTTCATTTTCATATTTGATCTTTATATTGATGATAACGGTTACGCTTTCACACCTGTTTATCAATAGTTAATAAATCCTAGTAGAAAGAAATGCACCATCATTTCAGCTTCAGCTGGTTGCAGCCTCTCAAATAAGGGCTCTTTACAAGCTTGCTGTTATCAGTTAGTGCTCCACCTGATAGAGCCAGTCATTTGTCATGCTTGTTAGTTGCGACTAATTGTTTGGGCCTGGCTTTCCATACAAGCTCTACTTAGGGTCAAACGTGCTTGCATGTTTCAAGCTGATTGCGAGAACAGGCATCATTAGTAAGTGGGCTAAACAAAGTCCTTTTGTAATTATTTTGCCATTAGACTGTGTCGTTACATGCAACTTGCGATGTGCAAATCAACTTGCACAAAGCAAACTCACACCCTGACTCGCTGCTGTCGGCCTCGCTACGAACTCTTATTCTGCGAATGCGCATGCAACGCACTGCACTGAGTCAAAGGGCACACAATATTACATGCAGACCAAACACAGTAACAGACTCCACTAATCTATGCCAGCTTGTGAATGAGTCACCAGAGCAGACACAGACAAAACTATTAGGTAATAACAGGAAATTAATGCGGTCTCTACACCCAGCATGCACGCGTGACACGAGGACAGACTGACAGTGACAGAAGAGGAAATTGACATACGGTAGAAACTGGCCATAACGTAGGTTTGACAGCGATCACCAGTAAAGTCATTTGGACACCTGATGGAAAGAAACAAAGCCGAAGAAAGAGAGAAGGAGGAAGAGGGTGGTGAAAGAGTGAGAGAAAGGAAGAAAATAGAGGGGGAGAGAGTGGAGTGAAAAGGACAGTGTGAGTAAGAAAAAGTGAGAAAGAAGGGAAGGGGGGGAGAAGAGGGGGGAGAGAGGAAGAGAGACACAGAATTAGAACAACAGAACATCTACAGACAGCAGAAGCAGAGTGTTCCCTTTGGATGACACCATCGTGTGCATGGTGTAGTGCACAGCTCAATGCGTGTTGACCTGAGAAGGAGGAAGAGGAGGAGAAAGAGGAAGAGATCTGGTGGGGGGGGGGGGGGGGAGTGGGGGGGATGAGGAGGGCAGCAAGAGTCCACAGAGGTAATCCAGTGACAACTGTGTCTCTGTTGTCAGCTGCTCATATCATTTGAACATACTTTTGAAAGGATTGGGCATGTACACCCGCAGTGGCTCAGTCTGTAAGCATCGAGGGCCGAAGTATCCATCCGGACATCTGGGAAGGAGCAGACAAGTGTTATGGAAAAGGGAAAAAAACACACAGAGAGTGACGTTGACTTCAGGGGCTTGAATCCCTTCACACACATTTCTGCAAAATGTCACAGCATGTTTAAACACACAACAAAACAAGTAACAGCAACAACAAAAAAACTGCTACCAAACTCACAGTAAAGTGCAAACAAAGCAAGGAGGGCATCCTCTGCTGATGAACGTGCCCAATTTCGCAGTTTTAAATTGATCTCAATCTGCACAAAAATGTAATGCTTAGCAGATGCTGCATCTCTCTGATAAGCTAGCAGCTCCCCCCCCTTACAGACACACTGACAAACAAAAAAGGGTAAAAATATACTTCAGCCTGGGCTCTCATCTTGGCAGAGGAATTAAAAAAGAAGAAGAAAAGAGAAAGAACCAAAAAAAAACATATATAATGACATATAATAATAATAATATGGGCTTTTATAAAAAGAGATAAATGTGATTCAGGATACTGACAGTCCCATGGCTTTCTGAACTCTGTCTATGGGATGAGAGAAGAGCAATTTTCATGAGTGTATGGAGAATAAGAATGTAGCTTGGGATAAACCAGGCAATGTTTTATAGGTAATCAATAAATCATTCCTTGGAAAGCAGTGAAACAGAGCTGAAAGTTGGGAAATGTTTCTCTTTCTCTTGGAGCCTGTTGGAATCCTTGTGGATGTATCCATAACCTGCAAACGTGACTGTTTTATAACTGATACCAGAGCACAGAGTGTTAAAGCAGTCAGATCAGGAAATAAGGAAATAAAATCCCAAATTTTAATTTCCAGCTTGGAAAGGAAAAAAAAATGAATATGTAAATGTTTCTTGGTAAACACGCGAGGATGTGTTCAGCTGTTCTTTGAAGTCAGCGTCAAGACCAAAGTTTCAAATGTGTGGCTGCGTTAGGTTTTTGTTACTGAGGACAGACTATCATCACCATCAGGAGCGTTGGGTTAAACCACATTTCCTCATTATAATCTCAATTTGGATGAGAAGTTGGTCTTTTCAGGGCCACCAACAATCTACCCAGAGCCACAACTAGACCACTGATCCAACAAATGTGATTTACTGGGTCCACACAGTGCCTCCTGGGAGCACCATAAATATTCGGCAATGAGTTACTCATCCTGAGTGATGGTGTTTAACTGGGCGGGGGGGGGGGGGGGGGGGGGGGGGGGGGGGAATTGCGCCACCTAGGTCGAGGAAACTTGGCTGAAAGATGAAGGAAATAAACTGTCACGGGGTGCAAATGACCACAGAGGTGCAGAAAATAAACATGTAACTTTCAGGAGGAAAACAAACACTTTGCAATGTTTATGAAAATGTTCTACAAACTGTAGATACACTGAACTTTCTCAACTCATTACCCTTCTAATAAGTTCCATAAAGAAGTGATAACTATCGTTCTCTTAGGAAGACACTTCTGTTCAACAACTTTCATTGTACTTGTATCATCATGTATAGAACTGAAACAGTCAATTTATTACATAATAGTAAAACTTCTAATCACTGTGTCTCTGATGGTTTGCTGCTTTTCCTTGTTTTGAATCATTATAAACGTAATTTTGTTGGATTTGGACCGCTGGTCAGACAGTAGGAAGCAAACTGAAAGACAGAAAAAAAAAATCAGGTATCTGTAACGAGCATTACCCAGGAGATCTGTGAGACCTGTGGAGTATACGCCCGATTTAAAACCATCTCAGTCAAATTTTGAGCACCTTTATTCGAGCCGTTTCAGCTGATTCAAAAATATAACAAGCACATAATTAGTTGAGGGAAGCCACAATGTCAAGATTGGCTTGCAATCCAAGCACATCAGAAGATCTCACTGCCAGCTTTTTTCACCTTATGCTTAAGCTGATATTCTTGCATGTTCAATCATCAAATTTCATATGAGGTACCTATTTAAGTTGCTTTCACCTTCCTTGTAAGCAACTAAAAGTGTAGAAAAGTCCCAGATTAGAGCCATACTAATAATTCTGCACGCCAGAGTCCTGCAGATGGAAATAATTATTTTCCCTTTTTGGCTGCAGTGGTCCTGACTGAATGTACACAACTAACAAATACAGTTCTTTTTTCTGCACATTATGCATGCTTTGCATGAAAATAACAGCAGGTTTCAACTTTCAACACTCTTCACATCATTTCACCTTATCACATCACCTTACCTCAACCTAAAAGTTTCTATCTGAAAGTGAAGGAGCTGGGAATAAAAGTAGGACTAGCTGTCTGCAGGACTTGTTTAGCCAGAGAGTAATACCCACTGAAGCCTGGCCTATATTGAATGAGATGGCTGTGGGGCAACAAATCCCTGCAGGCCTTCACCACTGCATTATCCAACTTTTCTGGACCCATGCCCCAGCCGTGAGTGAATTAGCTGCAGCAATTGAGTTATTGCTGCCTCCAATTTGTACACAGCGTATTGAACGGCTGTTGCAGCCATGTCCTGCTTGCTCGTCGAGCATTCTTCCTGCGGCCAACTGGGCACAGAAAGCCTTGCTAGTGTTTCAGCTCTATATCAAATCAGCCAAAAGGATTATGTTAGCATATGGTTGAAGAGAAAATACATCAGAATATCTGACAACAATGCAAGCAGATGTCATTTGTTTTGTAACTACACAATAAGGTTTAACTGATTTTTACAACTAAGGTAACCTATTTTTTTTCCTTTTGATTAACTAATACATACAGCTGTGCTCAAAGGTTTACATGCACTCACCAGTGGCAGTGGTAGATTACACAAAGTGAATGGAATAATATAGAAGTAGGACTACCTGCTACCTTCACCTTAGATCAACAGCTAGACAGTTGAAACGTGTAGACAGTTGCATGTTCCAACAAGAAAATGATCCCACAGACACATCAAAAAGTGAAGTTAAAAGTTGGGCCTGTGCCAGGAAACCAACCACTTTAAACAAACTCTACCAATTCTGCCAAGAAGAGTGGTCAAATATCCAGACAGAATTAATCCAGGTTGTTAACTGCTACCAAAAGTGTCTGATTGAGGTGTAACTTTCTAATGTACATTTAACCAAATGTACGTAGGAAAGGTAGTGAAAATCTTACATAAATTTAAACTTGTGCACCAAATATTTGTTTTTAAAGTCATGAAAGATGTATGTTGTTCAACTAAATCATTAAAAGCCAAAATTACCATGACGTTCATGCCCATATTGAGTGTAAATAAAATTCTGAATACAACTGTATTTGGGTCCAATAAATGTAAGAAACTCTAAATAACAGTCACAGTTTCCAAAGGAACGGTTTTGAAATTGCTTGTTTTGTTTGATCTACAGCCCAAAATCAATGATTTTATTTTAAAATAGCAGCAGATAACCAGCCAATAGTCATTCCCAAATCTAAAACCAGTGAACATCTGGCTTTTATGACTAAAAATGAGTAATAGTTAATGCAAGTAGTTGCAGGGCGTTTTTCTGATTACTAAATGACTAATCAAGAAAGTGGTTGTTTCATCTCTTAAAATAAATTTTTAAAAAACAACAAAAACTGTTAGTCCTCTACAAAGAAAACCACTTGTTTAGCTTAACCTCTCGTGCACATGGTCCCAAATAATGTTGATTTCGAGGCTAACACAAACTCACATGTAAATGTCAAAGAAAAAAAAGGTTGTTTCCGTGATAATGTCAACCTGTTTTCCTCCTGAAAAGCTAAGATGCATGGTTCCTCCAACGCACTTTACACACAGGTCTTGATCCCCTTTGCCAAATGTAAGCAATGATTCTATTTACCTCATTGGGGGCCTCTAACAGGCATAAATATTTGCTCGCGACTAAACCAGTGACTCATGACATTTTGAAAAGCCTTTTAATGTGCGGCCCTCCTGTACACTAAACATGACTTAAAAGGATGAGCACACCATCGCCTCACTCCATTATTAGTGTTAAAATACACAACAGGTGGGTAGTTAGACAAACTGGCAGCATATTCCTGTGATGCGTCGCTGCTGCTGCTGAAAGAAGGAAGGGGAATCGAGCTATACCACAAAAACAAAAAGCAAGGTAAAAACTTGTAGTTAGATAGCTGAAGATGATTATCAAAGTCAAGATGCCGTAAAAGAGCCTCTAATTTGGACTGTGGGACAAAACATCTGTCAAACAACAACGGCCAAGAAGAAAAATACTTGAAAAGAAAAGGATAGAAGCGATTACTCACTTGCAGGAAAGCTGATTTATACCATGGAAGAAGTAACAGTCGCCGCCATTCACACAGTAGGCTCTCTCTGTGTCGTTGCATTTTCTGGCATGGCCTGAGCCTGGAGATAGCGTTGTGGTCACTGAGAAAAAACACAGAGAAGAAAATGACAAATTACCTCCAGCTGACCCAGTGGATCCTTTATAACGTCAGCTTTATTTCCTTTATAGCCACAGCCAGATGAATAAACAATAATTTGCAGTCAAAACAAGGAAACGTCATGATAAATGAACATGAAGAGGATTTTCATTTAATAAAAATTTGTTAGTTTTTCTTGTATCTCTGCAAGACTAATATGACTTTTATGTGTGTATCTCTAGTTTTTCTTAAAGAGTTACTTAAATGCCACACTTGTAATTCCACAAGGACTCTTAGTCTTTCATGTACAAATGTAATTGTTTCTCAAAAGGAGTGTTGACATTATCTCAACAAGTTCTATGAGCAAAGATAAATATTTCCCTGAAGTAGCGTAGGAGGTGTTTATGCCTCGACTCAGGTCCTTGGAGTGGCCTGAAATGTCATGTATCTGCACTTAATCCCCCCCATTGAACAGATATCTGTTTGGGATGAAGTCTGCTCATCGGAATCAAAATAGGGATGTTTAGAGGAATGAGAGTGCTGAGAAAGGTTCACTGTGGCAGGATTGGGCTTGAGAAGGGTGGAGTGCACCTCACATGTCAGATACTGACATGTGATGGAAATTGTGTACCTGCTGTCAGACGATGTTAGTACCTTGGGAGAATGTGGCTGTTAGGCATAGAGAAGTCTTCGGCTGGTAAGAGTTTTACACTGACAATATATTGGCTTCAGCAGCCTGACACTCATTTTATCAAGCATAGCCACTGGGTTTACTGTAAGTAATGTCAGTCCTGTGAAAACTAAGCACACTCCCTGATTCAGAAGCTTGTAGAAACATCTTTAGCAGCAATACCTTGAATTAATTGCATCCTATACTTTTATACTTTTCATCCCAGCCTCTATCAGTCTCTCACGTCATTCTGCATCTCAATCGCGTGAAGGTCTGAACTTGGTCTGACTAGGTCACTGTAGCATCTTGATTCTTGTCCTTTTTTAGCCGTTCTGTTGCAGAATTGCTGCTGTGCTTGGGATTATTGTCTTATTGCAAAACCCACTTTCTGCCAAGCTTTAGCTGTCAGACAGATGGCTTCACATTTAGTCTAGAACACCGATACATAGAGGTGGTCATGGTCCACCAGTGACAGTGCGTATGAGGTGTGTGTGTGTGTGTGTGTGTGTGTGTATTGTACTGCCATGAACTTAACCAGTTAACATGCCAACTCAGGTTTGGAGTCTGAGATCTAGTTTTGGATTTTTTCCAATCTCTCTAAACATTGCACAGTCTGTTCTTCTGAAGTATTTGCTGGGACATTTGCTTCTAGGAAGATTATAGCTTACTGTTAACATTAGCAACTAGCAAACTTCCAAAACATCTGCTTTTATACAGGTGCTCACACATTAACTGAACATCAATTAATCATGTTCAATTGACTAGCAGCACCTGGCTGCTATATATCTTCTTAATGCTGAACAAAGCAATAGGGCGTACATAGTCTGATCAGGAGGGCTAGCTCTGTGGTCGGCATGAAGCTGGACACTCTGGTGACAGTGGCAGAGAAAAGGACATTAAAGAAACTGATGGACATTATGGACAATGCCAGGCATCCTCTGCACACGGCCATTAACAACCAGAAGAGTCTGTTCAGTGACAGGTTGCTTCTCCCCAAGACAAGAACTAACAGACTTAAAAACTCCTTTGTCCCACACGCCATCAGACTGTTTAACTCCTCTCTGGAGGGGAGAGGGAGGGGAAACAGGAGGACAAAGGAGGGGGGAACAACTAAGCTGTAGTGCCTCTTCACCTCACTGTGCAATACCTTTTGTGCAATACTTTTGTAAATAGTCAACAGTGCAATAGACTCAATACTTGAAATGTGCAATTCACTTGTATTTTTATTTTTTATTTTTTTATTCCTATTTATTCTATTTATCCCCTTCGTATATTTTATTTATATTGTCTCTGTATTTATATATATATATGTGTGTGTGTGTGTGTGTGTGTGTGTGTGTGTGTGTGTATATATATATATAATATTCTGTAACTCTGTAACTTCTGTCGGTGCTGTGCTTTTTTGGAAATCGAATTTCCCAGAGGAACCCACCCGAGGGATTAATAAAGTTCTATCTAATCTAATCTAATCTAATCTAATCTAGTACATAGAGTCCCGTGAAAACGTTCTTCTTCACATGCCAGATTGGCTGTTTTCCGTAAAGACATACTATACCCTCCGGCTGGAGAAGTGCGTTGCTTACTGCAGAAGCTCACCTCTGGTTTGGCTACTACATTAGAGGTTAATTCCCATGCTTATTAGGATAGAGAAGCAAACAAATGATATCAGTCTGTGCGTCATTGCCAGTATGAGTGAAGAGCACGAATAAATCAGAACACTATATAACCAAAAAATGTTTTGTTCTTTACACATGCAGTATACCAAAATATATCAAATAGCGTGTCATTGCTGGGCAAAAATTACTTTGTGAATAAAGTACAACATCCATCCATTCAATGAACAAACAAAGACATAAATCCACTTGGTTAAATCGCGATGAGATAAGTCGATAAAAGGTGTTATTTATACCTAGCATTTCATTTTAGAGGTAAAATTTTACTACGGTAAATTTACGATGTCACGCTGTTCTGCCAAAATTCCTTAAAAAAAAGTAATGCTCCCAAGACAACACCACACCTATTTATTATCATAGGTCCAAATATTCCTAAAATATTTCCAGGTTTACCCATTGATCAGAACCACTTCATCACCTGATGTCTCACTTGGAGGACTGGTTCGTAAAACACTTCATTAAAAAAAGAGGGGAAAAAAAATCAGAAAAAGCTGTCGGGCAAACCCTTTTTTAAAAAAACCAAAAAAACCTCCCACGCTCAAAATGGAAACTTCGTGCAGGATTCAAGTGCAAAACCTGTGCAGGAACATGTGGACAAACAAGCTGCACAAGGCTGCAACCTTTCCCAGAATGCACCAGTGGAAATCAGAGGAGCGTCGTAGACAGATCATCAGTCTCCACAGGACGGGTGGACGCCACGATACTCGTAGTCACAGATAATCTACGGTCCACCTGGCGTGCATGTGGGTGGACTGCGGGTGGAAAACAGATGACCCACACGGGGAGGTGGAGAACATGCAGACTTCACATAGGAAAGATCAAGGCCTATATCTGAACCGTGGACAAGTTCTACTGTCAATGTTTATTTTGCTACTGGTCATACCAAATTAGTTCCACAGTAGTCACCTTTTTTCCCTCTTTGTCATCATTTTCAATGAAAAAGTGAAAAGTGAAAAAACAACTTCCTGCACTTAGTTGAGCTGTTTCACATAAAAAGAGTCAGATGCAAAATCTCAAAATTACACATATTTTTTGTCTAATAGGGCTGCTAGATACATTTTAACTAACTGAAACCTATATTTGTTAAGATCACATTATTTTTATACAGAAATAAATGACTTAAAAAAAACCCAAATAAACCAAAATAAGGTATACTGGTACAGGTAAAGGCGCTATTTTCTTAGCTGTACTCCTTGTTATAAAATGTTCAAAGTGAAGATCAGCCCTGTGTAAGCTAACTGGAATGAGGGCATTTAAACAATATATCCAAAATCCCTGTTTTGGATTAAACTTGATAAATAGCTACAGTTTGCGAAGAGGCTTTAAATCTGGACAGCTGTAGCATGGGGCTTATATTTTTATTGCCATACAGCTGAATGCTTGCAGGTGGAGACCACACATCTCCTCAGCCGACAAGGTTCATTTACCTAAACAACAAACACCACCTGCAATATTAAGGGGCTTCCTAGAGGAGCAGAAAAATTCCTGCAGACCACAATTTACACTCCATACAGTGAGAAGAACAGCAAATCCAACTGACTGAAGGAAATTACACGCTAATATCGCTGCAACGATTCATTAAATATATCAAAACAATGAAAGTGTTTAATGATGACTTAACAATTTGGCAAAAAAAATAATTCCTGGAGTTGATCCCACTTTCAGAAAACTATCTACTTCTATTTTACTGAATCTATTCTCTGCCAAATGTTTAAAATGAATTTAAATGAATCATATAAAAGTATTATTTGTATAACTTTAATAAATGATCTATATAAACATACTCCTACTGGCATGGAGGAATTGATGATTTCTTAAGAAAAAGGTCACTTTACATATTTTAGCAGGATTCAAGCACTGCTTTCAGTGGGCTTCAAAGATTGCAGTTATCCTAACATTAACATTACTATTGGTTTTCAGTCATCAACATCTATGATGTAGCACAGTGTCCCAGTTTTATCCTCCCCTACTCCTTTTCCCTGCTGTCCTCCCTTCTTTCCTTTGTGTCTTCCAGTTACTCCCACATAGCAGACCCTCTGCTTTAAGAAAAGTGAAGAAAAAGTTCCAGTTTTTGCACACTGTGTACAGAAAGCTTAGGAATTCTTACTAAAAAAGCATACACATATACACCGTCAGCAGAAGCGTATAATAAAACAGTTGTTGATGTTTACGGCATTCGAGATACAAAGTAAAATGATCATGTGTAAAATTACAAAAACCTCACTATCCGTATTATTTTCATAACAGTTATGGTTTAAGCTTGTGAGCAGGACGGCCTAAATAGGAAACATACAATTAATTTCAGAGGCAGACTAAAAACTTGAAAACACCAATAGGAGACTCAGTGTTTTAAATTGTGTCAGATTTAAAGGTTTACGGCAGTTAAAGGCCAACACACAGGACCTGAACTGATGCATCTATAAATCATAGGTTCGTGCACTTTAGGGTTTATGATAAACTTGTAAACTTGACAAAAGCATGTGTAAAAACCCTGCTGAGCTGCAGTAAAATATCTAAAAACCCTGAAATGCTGAAGGCTAGCTTTGTGCCCAGCAAGCTATAGTTGTTTTTTTTTTTTTTTTTGCAAAACCAAACTGTTTGGTTATTCCCATCATCATGCCTTCTGTCAATAAAATAGATATTTATATTTTAAGAGAAATTGAATGCACCTGGAGTAAAACATTTTATATAACATATGTCTGTGTAGGTTCTCAGTCATCCAGGCCATGGTAATCTAAGGAGCTTGGAAAAACAGCTACTGAACCTCTTTAAGTTTCTTGAAGATGCTTCACTTTCATCCGAGAAGCTTCTTCAGTTTTAAGACTAAGGTCGAGAGTCACGGGTTTTAGTCCTTTAGGGTTGTTGACCCACTATTGATCATGTGTCTCATCACATGTGCCAAGGCATGACAACAACACCAATGAAGCCTTAAGATGAGACCCCCCAAGTAACTACAAAAAGAAAGTCATCAGTTGCCAAAACAACTTGAAAAAATGATAAAGCCATTGACCACTCTACCTAGGGCTGCACGATTTTGCATAAAATGAGAATCACGATTTTTTGGCTTAGAATTGAGATCACGATTCTCTCACGATTTTCTTTTCCAGTATAAATATTTATTGCACTTATTAACTGCACATCAACTTCGTAACAATTGAGACTGAACATAAAAACAATAAATAAACATAAAAACAACAAATGTCTCACGTTTTGTTGTTGCCGCAAAATGTTGTACTGCTTGAAATTCCGTCTCCACCGTTGCTCGACACTGCGTGTATAGAGCAGGTAGTGCAACAATAGAAAAATAGTTGCGGGACAGCACTGTGTAGCGTTTGTCTAGGGTGTTGATCATTTTCCTAAATCCCTCGTTTTGCACAGTGTTGATGGGAGCCATATCTTTGGTCAGGTGATAAGTGATAGCCTCCGTAATTTCTTTGTGCCTGCGGAAGTTCGACGGGTATAGGGAAGCGCTGTATAAGGTTCCCGTTATTGATGTTTGGGTGGTTGACCGGAAGGATTTTCTCCTGTCACTTTCTCGTCATCCCTGACGTGCTCTCCGTTGTTTTTTCCCTGCTAATTTTAGCATCACACCGCACAGCTTCTGTATCACGTGGTATAAGGCTCCGCCCTTGTCATTTGTTGAGCAGGAAGAGTGAGCGCTTGTTTTCATGCAGATTACGTCCCGGATCAAAATGCGGTACAATCGTTGTCTTTTTTTTTTCTTTTTTCTTTTTCTTTTTTTTTTTTTAAATCGTTGTCATTTGGAAATGAGATTGCACATAAGTATGAATCGAGATCGCGATTTTCTAACGATTAATCGTGCAGCCCTACTACGTACCACTGTCTGTACCCAGGGATGCTATACCCTGTTATACCCTGGAGTCCCACCCAGCCACCTACAACATTTCCAAGCACCTCGTCACCATCCTCTTGTGGGGAACACACCCCATCACATCAAAAACTCCCCCTACTTTGCCAACAAGGTTCAGAAAAGTACACTGGATCCAGATGAAACCATTGTGTCCTTTGATGTGGTCTCTCTCTTCTCTTAAAAGATAGCGATCTCTGCCTTACCACCACATATTTTAAATACAAAGAGGGTTTCTACAGACAAAAACATGAGTGTTCCCCAGTGTCCCCAGCCTTTACATGGAGGAAGTGGGAAATAAAGCTCTTGGCTTTTTCAAAGGGACAGCACCTAGCCACTGGTACAGATACTTGGATGACACCTGGATCAAAATCGAAACCCAAAAAGTAGAATCCTTAATTCTTCACATCAAATCAGTGGATAAAAACATAAAGTTCAAAAGAGAAGATACAAAGGATAACAGCCATTTCTGGACTGTGCTGTGAGCATTGAGGAAATGGAAACCTTAACACTGAGGTTTACCAGAAGCCCACACACATGGACCAGTACCTACTCTTTAACTCCAATCACCCTCTGGAACAAAAACTTGGAGTAATCAAGAAAAGGAACACACACATGTAAAGAAAACTCTTAAAACATGTAGTTATCCCAACTGGGCTTTCATCAAATTTGCAGAGATGCACAGTAAAGAAGGTCAGACACCAATTTGTCATCCTTTATGTAGCAGGTTTATCAGAGAAACAACCAGCCACAGCTCAGACAAAAACTGGTTCATCCCAAAGACATAACTCCCAAACACAAACTAAACAACATACTATATGCTGTGAAGTGCAGTGAGAAATGCTCAGACCTCTACGTTGGAGAGACCAAACAGCCACGTCATAAATGCATGGCACAACATAGAAGAGCCACCTCGACGGGACAAGACTCAGCTGTACACCTGCATCTAAAGGATAAAGGTCACTCTTTCGAGGATACTAATGTTTTGGACAGAGAAGACGGGCGGTTTGAAAGAGAAGTGAAAGAAGAACAGAGGTGGAGGTTTACAACACCATCTGCCGCTCACAATCCAGTTTTTAACACCCACTCACATCTTGTGTCAGTTGATCTCAGTAGGTAAGGCTCTCCATGGTTTCACCCGAAACCTCTGATGATAATGACCCACTCCCTTTTTCACACCTTGGCTCATGTGATGAGGAACATGAACAATAGTGGATAACGACCCTCTTAAGGGACAACTCCCACTAGGGCTTAAATACTTGGGACTCTCCAATATTTAGCTTTAGAACTGAAGAAGCCTTTTAGATGAGACGTGAAACGTCTTCAAGAAACTTAAAGAAGCCCAGTCACTTTTTCTTTCCAAGCTCCTTAGTTTATATAACATATATAAAATTGTATATATATTTATATTCCTGCAATATCTATATTCATATTCATAACCATAACATTTAAGGTATGGTACAGATGAAGGGTGAAGACTTAAATATGCTGTAGTTGAAATGTTTTTGACCTTCCTCCCAGAGTTGGAAACACATGATTTAAATGTTCCTATAACAAATAAAACTTTCGGCACTCTACTATGAAGAAACATTGCATTAATACAGTAAACGACCATCCAGTCACACGCACGCGGGCGCACACACACGCCTTTGAAGCAGTCTCGTTGTCTGCTCCACCTCGATATGTTTACAAGAAAAGGCTCGGGTCACGTCACGCCAACGCCACAATTTCAGGAAGGACGTACATCAAGTGCAGCAGGGAAAATAAAATGAGGGGGGAAAAAAAATAAAAAGACTACCACAAAAATATTGCAGGTGATGGTTATCTGACTTAATGGGAAACCCATACAAGGAAATGGTACATGCAGACTCGGTTCCAGAGATGAAACAAGAGCAATGTTTTCTTTCTAAGATCTACTTCAGCCAATAGAGTGTTTACTCAGGCTGCACCACATGTTTACATGAGATTAAAACTCATGACAAGACCTAACAATTTATTGACTTGGTTAGAGATACACATTTAAACAACAGAGAACATCTCATTTAAGGGTGTGTGATGCAGATTAAAGAAAAAAAAGTGTTTGAAATCGCTGTACTACTGAAATATAGTTAGCATAAGTACAACGTTTTTGACTTTTTAGGAATACATTTCTGTAAATGAGAGGAGATAACTGGTCTGGTAACAGACTGAGTTATTTTTCAAAGAACTGCAATACAACTCCAAATGGTTTCTTTTGATATGAGAAGATAATCTTTTTCTTTTACTACTTAACAATATCATGCAGAAAAGCCTTTTTTTCCCCCCGAGTCAGTTGGGGCCAGCACAGTGGAGCAGTGGTCCTGGTTTGAATCCGAGTTTCCATGCTCTCCCTGTGCTCGCACGGTTTCTCTCCGCATACTCTGGCTTGCTCAAACAGTCCAAAGACATGCATGCAGTTAGGATGATTGGTGATTCCAATAGAGCATGCATCAAAACGTTAATTGGGGATTGCAGAATGGCTGCTGGTGTGAATCTGAATGTGAATTGCTGTCTGTCTCTATACGACAGCTCTGCAACAGACTGGCAACCCGTACAGGGTGTACCCCACCTCTCACCCTGCGACAGCTGGAATAGGCTCCAAACCCACTGTGACCCAGAATGGGATAAGCAGAAAAGATGAATGGACTGGATAACTGGTCAGACCACCAACTAGAAAGCAATAATTCAAAGCTTGATCTTTATGTTTATGGACTCATAACAGATTTAATTACTGTTGCATACTGTCATCCTGAGATAAGACGTATGGAGTACAGTCTTATCTCAGTCGCTGTATCTAAAAGGACTGAAATGCTTCATAATCCTCACTGGCTTTTGTTCTTCTCCTTTTTTTCTGAGGGTTTCATTGTTTAGTTGCAATAAATCACATCAGTTTTGCATCATTCATCTCTCTGACCTCTGAAGAGCGTTCTGTTTGTGTGGACTAAAAATGATCCTCACAATCTTGCACATATTCAGTGATAAAATAATTACATGGGTTCAGGTTACAGTTTTATGGTGTGCGAACAGCACCGAATGACAAAGGATGATCTGCGGTGGACTCACCTCTAATCATCGAGCGCGACTGCGGCGAACAAACCACTGCAATTTTTGTTGACATTTGGAATAATAACATGTGTCACGAAGGCTGTATGTGTTCATCACTGCCATGCAGCGCAGCTGTTCAGCTGGGTTAGAGTGCTAGTGCCTTTGCATGTGCTTATTAAAGAAAATTGACATCAGTAATATATTTTTGTATTTTTTTTTTTATAGAAAGACACGGTGTTACTCAAGCAATCTGTTTCATTAACTACTAACAAAAATAATAAATAAATAAAAAGCCCCTCTGTTCCACAAGCTCCAGTTATTCCTGTCAACTGAAGGGTTGTTTTCTCCAGTGTCTGAAGTGATAATTAACAGAAGCACAACAGCGGGTAGCTCTATTAACAAAAATAGAGTCGTCTTATCCAGAAATGAACAGTTTTGTTATAACTCAGATTTTGTGATTTTATCTTATTTATTTATTTTTGGCTTTTCTTGTTTCGAGCTGTCGTCCTTTTTTTCAGCTCGCCGCTTTCATCTGCATCTGTCAGGAGATAGTGATGAAGCTAAAAATGGTTTCTAAAAAGGCAAAAACTTTGTCTGATCACAGCAATCAGAAATCCTTTTTAGCCTTCTTGTGCAGGATAAAGCACTGAATCGCTGAAATGCATTTGACTAAAAACAGAACAAAAGGGAACTCGGATAATTAATCTCTACAGAGAATCCATAAATACCAAAGTCCAAATGACTTAAAGTTCATGAGTTTGTTCTGCTGCATTTTCTTGCCTTTCGTGCCATATGGTGTTGTCTGTCTCCAGTCACGCTACGCAATCCCCCTCCCCGCCTCTCAAAGGGGACCAGAGTTCAGGTGTATTCATTAAGGCTGACTCCTTGCTGGACGCAATACAGATTCCTTTAACCTGAGGAGGACATCAGCTGCTCCGCTAAACAGAATTGGGGGCAGAGTTTGTTTATCTGCACTCGTGTAGCCAAGGTTTCGTTAAGCGTGCTTGGTTTTTAACCTTGGGTTTCAACTTTCCTCAGTACTGTAGCCCAGGGGCTGAATTTGACTTGAAGTAAGTTGAACAGAGGTTTCCTCTGGGTTAGTGAGAGCCACAGTGTTTAGCCATCAGCCCTTACCACTGACTTTGATTAATCCTTCATGGCTCAAGAACTGAAAAGAAAAGCTGGGGGTGCAAGGCGGACCATCTGGAAACCTTCATAAACATGCCTGTCTTTCCACGCTCTCCAAAGGATTCAAGGAAAATCGTAAAAATGAAAAGAGAGGTCCCTTTTGCACAGTTTTGTCCTCTCGAGGCACCCTGTGCATATGCAGCAAGCAGAAATGCGCTCATACTGAATCCTAGCCCTGCGCTGCACCTCACAGCCCGGCCCCAAAACACTGAATTGTGTAATGAAATACATTTTCAACAGGCCCGCGGTGAAGTTACACACACGTCCCTGCAATTTATGGCGAATGCTGATAATTTACTTCAGCTTAGCCTAATCTTTTTCACCTCAGCACTGTAGATGAACAGTAAGGCCTCTAAAAATGCGAGACAGAATCAGATTCAGTGCAGGGAAAAAGACAAGACCAGATCCATCTGGACTTGGTTATGAATTTCTTGTTTTCACTCTTAAAAAAAGTGTTATCAAGATGAGCAGTATAAATTATCTAGCCTATTTGGAAATATGTCATTGAGCAAGAACAGGTGCGGAGATTCATCTCTGACATTTCTGCAGCAAAGCAACGCAAATAAAGGAGGTGAAGGTGCAAAAACCACTAATTTTCTGCAGCTTAACAACCATTACAATGGACGAGCGTGTTATCATTGCAAACGTAACAACCTAAATATAAATCCAAATAATGTAAATCTTCATCACAATCTAAAGAGGGAGGAAACCATCGAGCCAGACCATAAAAATCAGAAGAGAGAGTGATAAATGCAAATGTACAGAGCCTTCAGCAGAGACGTAAAGAGGGTGGTCTCTGCAATAGCTCTGCCACCCAGACAGGCTTTTCCACAACTCAGTTTTATGTACCAGAAAAAAAAAAGTACTGAGTGCCCCCTAACCTCCCAACTCTTGGTAGGGAATGCCTGACGTGTCTCCTGTTACAGCTAGAACCGAGATCTTTTATCTTAATACTCGAGACCTGTTCATTTTGTGAGCATTCTTGCTACACATGTGTGCACTGCATTTTGTTCCTTTCTGCTCTTCTGCAAAGACGATCCCATCCAAAGAAAACGGATAAATAAGATAAACAGATAAGAAGAGGTACAAAGGAGCAAACTGGGAAGTGTGGCTTTGGTTAAATATAAAGCTGTTGACAGCCGTGTCTGATGTGGCAACAGAGAATGTCCAGTGAGGTTTAACAAAATGAATGAGGAGAAGAAGAAAAAATATTTGCAGAGTTTAGCTATTTATATTGTGGGCTGTACTGAATAGCAGCATTACACTTTTAAAGAAGGTGCGACCGGAGACAAATGAGCCTAGAAAGTAAGATAAATGTCTGGACCTCACAAATGCTACAATAAAGATCTGCTGCTTGAACAAATATTTATAAAAGTTAGCAATTAAAAATAAAAAAAGTGTCTATTTAAATAAAAAAAAAAAATGCATACAATACGTGTTTTCACGCTCAGCTTTGGAGCCACAACATATTTTGACAGGAGCTCAAGCCCAGACAAATGTAGGAGCAATGAAAGAAAACAAGAGACACATGAGAAGGACAAAGAGCGATGGATACAGAAGTAGTGCAGGGAAGATGAGAGCAGAGAACGAGAAAAGAGGGCTTGTTGACAGGATCATTAGGTGGAAAATATTTCAGCTTGCCAAAACCAACAAAAACCAAGCATGCTACTTCCACACATACAATATGGCCACACCCAGTCAGTGGCAATATCAAGCATCTGTGCCTTCCAGCATTTTGCACAAAGTATAAAATAAGCAAGAGATTTCATGTCAAAGGTCCAAAGAGGAATTCAATTACTATTTACTGTAGGTAAGACGCAAGAAAGAGCCCATTATGAATGGCGATGCACTTAAAGCTTTTTTTCAAAGGAAATTTATCCACAATTCAAACTCCTTCAGTACGAAACGGGAATGTTTAGAAATGAACAAAATGGAGCCTGCCAGGAACATTAATCTACCACCCACTCTCAGCAAGACTGCCACTGCCACAACCAGTGTGTCTTCTTTTATATTCTTGTCTCCTATTACCATTTTTCAGTCACATAGCTGATTTGCCTGGTCTTGCCTGCCTCAATCATCTCAGCGCTGAAGTCAAATCAAAGCGCGACATAGTATGTGATTGCACAACAGCTGCTCACGCACTGCGAGGGAGCGAAGAGCTCTTAGGAAAGACAGGGTATGGTGTGCGAATGGTGTACAAACGGGCGCTGTTATGGTCACTGGCGGGCACCAGTGTGTGTGCAGCTGGCAACAGGGCAGCACGAGGGGTTTTCCGCGCCGCGGTTAAGGACAAAGGTATTCTCTCATGGGCAGCTCAGATCAGAGTCAGGGTGGCGTTCGAGACACTTTCACAATCCAAGTGTGGGGATGCCAGTGGCTTTCACTTTTTCAACTCTGGGCTGAGAAGCTGTTGTTTACCACATCCTTGAGTTTTCCAGCCTGTAGCCATGGCTACAGTGGTCACAAATGAGCATCAAAAGGTGAGGAAGAGCAACGGGCTAACTCTTTAGAAAGCTTTCAGCGTCACTGTGAATTTACTGCAGCGAGGACTCGGTGGACAAAGATTCAAATCGGGGGGAAAAAACCTGTGGTAACAAAAAAACAAACAAACAAACAAACAAACAAGAAAACACCACAGGGCTTTAGGGCACACTGCATCTCCACTTTAGAGTCACTGACATCTTTTATTTAAACCCGACAGGCAGCGACTCCGATAGCTAAGTTGGGGGAAAAAAGCAGATTTACAACTCGAAGCTAACATGTTAGAACAAAACAAATGAAATTATTTGTAATGAAGCGAGACTGATTTTGCTGTGAAGTGTTTATAAAGTTTTAAGTAGCGGATTGAAAGGCGCTCGATGAAAAATAATCACCGATCAAATCGATATACTTAAACGTGTTCCACAAACAGAAATTCCATCTAATATTTATTATGAGTCATAAATGCTGGAAGTGGCCACAATTTCAGATGATCAATCTGATGTCAACTATAAAAAATACATTAGGTAAAGCTTTAAAAGGACAGAGTGTGAGATATCCATATGCTCCTTTGCCTTCACCTTCAACAGCTGGCCCTCTTTTCCAAGGTAGGCCTGCCTTTGCGACCTTGTACCAGATATAGAAGACATATACCACAGCTCCATATTTGGGTCTTGTACTCACAGCTACAGTAGTGGCCAGCTGTTAGGACTAAAGGTTTTCCCTCGGTTATTCCCCGAAAGCCTGAAAGCACACAGCAGCCCTCCTTCGGTCATAAACACACATGCACACACACCACCCACACCTGCTGTATGTCCTGAAAACAGGCAACGCAGCAAGTGTGTTTTGTTTTAGGCTGCCCTCTGTATACTAACGATGAGTTCACTGTGAGTGTGTCATTGACTAAAGAGAGGCATTTTCTGTTTACACCTACACACTTAGGAGGAAATGGCTTCAACGCTGATGACACTATTGCTGTACCCACTACTCATACAGAGTCCCCGGTAAAAGAACTTACTCACCCTGACACACACACGATGAATACAGTTGCCGAGTGTCCAACAAAAGGAAGCAGCACGATGGAGTAATGGGAGGTTTAAGATTAAAGACAGCTGTGGCAACTAAACTATAGTACTGTTACTCTGAGCTTTACGCAACGGAATGGTAAATATATGTTCCTCTTGTACTCAAAGAGAATTTTAAAGAGAACAGAAGACACCCCTGAATTAGTCTGACCCCATTCTGAAACATGCCAGGTAAGAGTAGGAGCAGGGACTTTGTTTTAATGCGAATGAACACATCTTAAGGCAACTTAATGTCATTACTCTGTCGGCACATCCAGGCCCTTATGATGAAATTCATCATTTTTAGACAATCGCTTCTCCTCCGAGGTGCTTCTTAGTGATTTGTCAAGAAAGAAGAAGACGGCGCCCAGTCACCCTGCACAGTTGGGGTCTCCATCAGGGGGAAAAAAGACCACCAGCACAGCTGAGGAGGGCTGAAAGAGATTCTTTTATTATGCTATCAAATTAAGGCTCAGATAGGTTTGGTCCCAGGGTACTGGAAGAGTTAACAAAGCCCTGCACACAGCGAAAACCTTGTGTCACCTGCTCACATCACTCAGCTTTTCAAGTGTAACAGCTGCTTCCTTCCTCACACATAGCAATATCCTCACTCATTCACACTAACGGCTTAACTGTCCCGCATAACACAGTGAGATTACCGGACATTCTCAGAAGTCTGATGTGTTTGGATTTTTTATAACTTAGTTGTTTTTTCAAAGATCTGAGTGAGGACGTCCACTTATCGTCCTGGATCGGAGGGGATTAAAGTGAAGTGACAGATCAAGCAAAATATAATAATCCATCGAGGGACTTTTAGAAAGTGTTTTCTTTAACATATTTGACTCATTTTTCACAGATTCTGATGTTAGGATCCAACAGCTGCCTCTTCTCCAGGACATTAGCACGTAGTACATATGAAAGCCAATAACTCACAGTCCCTGTCAAAAAGCAATGAATTACTGACAGATTAGGGAGCTGATTTATGTTTTAGGTGCGAAACGTAACTTGTCTTCTGTCAGATTAACTTCAGGAGAAGCCCCCAAACATTGGTTAAAATCGATATACTCTAAGATCTGAGGCAGTATTTACAGATGTGCCTCACAGTGGTTGCTGTGGTTGGGCTCAGGTATGCATGTTGTGCAGAAGGTGCCAAGAGATCAGCAAAAGAATGATGGCATCGTTTCCAAGAATTTTCTTGATAGTCATGATAAATTATTCTTTCCCTTTGATTTCTGCTTCATTTGGATGTTACTGGAAGCAGCGTTCGAGTCCTCCACTGCCGTACGTATGCACTCATCCATTCATAACACGAGCTGTGTTCTGATCACTAGATGATGCAGAGTGTGTTCATCCTCTCGCGACGTAAACGCTTCCGCTTAGTCTGGAACTTCTCACCACACCGGATGCTGTCCACTAATACAAAAAGTCTTTAACAATAAACAAAAACAAACCGCAGTGTAGATGAAATGATGATTCTGTGAGTGCAATAAGAAAACAAGTGACTCACTCGAGCTGTCATAAGTCAAGTCGTAATGTCAGACAGCAAAACAAACAATCTGGTTTCATTTGATAAAACAGGTTTCTTAACACGTGAAAGAGAGGAAATGCAGATCCCGATTCTTTTTATATGTCTGGATTAACGGCTTTTGTAAATTTGCCTGCAGGCTGCTGCACGCAAAACTGTAGACAATGGCAAGCACGACTTCAGAAAGTTTGTCGTTTTACTTCCAAATGGTCAAGATCAGGATCGTTTCCTTCCGTTTGTGTTCATCGAAGAAATCAAACATTCAGCAGCGTTTTAAAACCACAGCAGTCTTCTATAAGGCAATGTGTTTGCCGCTATATGTTAGATTACAACATGCTCTTTGCTGTACAGAGCCCTGGACCTGATCTTGATATTGTGGAGATTCTGGCACAATCAGATGGCCACCTCAGAGACACGCCTGTCCAGACCCCCGGACTCCTGGATAGTTTTAAAAAAGTGGGTATGACTAATAGCCGAGCAGCTTGATCCACAGAACCTGACAAGCTGTTCTCCAGTGGCCTGTAAATACAGAGAGCTTGGCAGATGTGAAGGCCCGTTTCCTGCAGACATGGTTGTAGCTTTACCCGCAGCAATCAATACAATTGACCGACTTACAGATACTCCACATTCATCCGAGGCCACAACTAACATCCTTTAGCGTCACTAGAGATGAGTTTATCTTTTCGCTTGCGTAGTAGGATTGAGTAAGTTTTGCTTTTACTCAGTTGACCATCGAAAGACATGGAAGGAGTGAAGGAAGTTGTTGTTTATCCAGTGCAAAGAGGTACTTACTGTAATGATTCACTTACGTAGAACATATTAACTTACTGGAAGAAAACAGAAAAAGCTTTTTTTTCCTCGGTTTCGTGTTTATTGCTTTGTGTTAATCATGTCTTCTGTAACTTATAAAGTTGTTTTACAACTCGGGAAAATTTTGGCCTTCGGTTCCAAGGAATGGCTTTCTAAACGCATCGTAAACCTTTCTCTTTGATAGACTTTGATCAATGTTTTGTATCATCACCAAGCTTTAACACTGAATGTGAATAAGGGCTATCGGTTTATTTTCCATATTTGGTCTTGTTGTCCGTTTTAGCTAAGTTCAAATAACAACCAATCAGGAGCTTTTTCATATAATCACAACAAATCTATAATTTATATATTAGCATATTTTCTGCAGGTGAATTATGTGCAACAGCAAATGTGACGGAGTAAATGTAGCCTTCTGTACTGACTTGAGGTCAGATGCAGGATGACTGGGGTGTAATTGCTCGAGTTCTTGAGCCTTTAACAATGCAACAAATTGTAAATTAAGCTTAAGCTTAGTTCTCGTTTGCTTGCTCAATTGTTTAAGTTATTAAGAGTATTTGAGATTGCCAACAGCTTTTTTCCCCTCTTTTTGACAGCAGGAATGCAAGTATTTGATTTCAAAATGAGAAGCGAAAACACGCAAAACATTTACGCACATTTATATGTGTGTGGGGTTGAGGAAGGGGTAGGGGCTGAGGGGCATTGTGCATGCGTGCGTGCATGCGTGTGTGCGTGCGTGCGTGCGTGCGCAAAATTGTTGCTGGTGGGCCTCAGCAGGACTGTTGAGGTTGGAGGAATCGTACGTTCAGCTGTGATTTCCATCAACACATTCCTGGACGCTCACACACTCTCTCAGCGGAGCTGCGCACAGCACCCCCCAAGGATGTGACCTGCAGCCTGCAGACACAAATGGCTGTCTCACAAGCGCTTATCACAACACAGCAGCCTGTAGGATAATGGGACGCCTTAATCTGAAGCCACGTGGAGCTGAGCAAACTTTGACTAGTGTTGCTCCTTCATGCTGGCCCTATGGAAAACAGCGGATGATATACAACACTGTTCAGCAGTATGCCAGCAGGTTTCACCATGCCAAACTGATTACAGGGTAGAGGTCAGACCACATGGACAACAAATGGTCCCTGGCACTGGGGGTTGGGCATAAGGCGGAAAGCATCATGCTCAAAAAGACAGCAATTGTCACCGAGACTGTTTAAAGGATACATGATATTCCAAAGCACCAGGAAGTGCACAGTTGCTCATATGCTGCACACTGTTGTGCATTTTGTCAGAAAGCCAAAGTTGGCGCAAACACAAATAATAAAACATGTGGCCTCACAAAAGTATGCAAAAACTGGTCCGCAGATTAAACTAATGTTTCAAAATTCCCAGGAAGCTAAAACGGAGCCAAAGAGAAGGAGAAAGTATTAAATGGGACTTAAGACATTGATAACGAGCAACTTAAACACTCAACTCAGCAGAACCTCCGACCATCTGTGCTGAATAACTGTACAGTAACTGGCACTTAATCGGTGTGTGTTTCTCTTCTGCTGCCCTAACAAAAAGACATGACTAAAATCCCCACACAAGTCCAATCAATCAATGTTATTGGCAAACTGCAAGGCTGGCGTGAAGCCACAATGTGCTGCATGCCTCCAAATGCATAAAGGGGTTCAGTTTGAGGGAAGGTTCTGCTCACAGCAGTTTCTACGCCATGGTCCACATCTCGACTCGAGATTACACAGGTCTTATATTTGTCTTATATTGATATGGTTTGTGATGAGTCATGACCAGCTGTTCTGTGTAATATGGGAATATATACAGACTGCTTTTTCCTTCTATGGCAAGTGGAAGCGGTTCTCCTAAGAATAATTTGAACTGAACAGAACAATAGCTTTTAACTTTGGCGACACCTCAGGGGAATGCGTCATATCCTGGCACTCCTTCTGTACCTGCTACTTTGCATATCAAGTCAAACACTGTACCAATAAAGACGGGTTGAAAAAAATGTTTTGTTAAGTGTGGTACCGTAGCGTCTTCCGATTAAAACCTTTGTGGTGATCCACAAAAGCTTTTTGAAAACGTTTGAAAAGGTCCTTTCATTTACTTTAAAACATATTAATGTATAACACACAACTGGCAAAGAATAAGGTGCGGGAGTTACTGTGAGCTGCTGAGATAAAGATGGGTTGTGGTGGCCTGTGTTCACCATGTGGTGGAGCTGAGTGCTGGTTTCCCGAAGTGTCTGTTCACCAGAACAGACAAGCAGGCAGGCAAAGCCCGGCGCACACTGTATCCAAGTGCGAGCGCTCGAATGACGCTCTCGTGCTGAGCTGCTATTTGACTTTATTATCTATGCTCTACGGATTTCACTTTCTGTCTTCTCCTTAATAAGTTCAAGAAGTGTTGGCTTGTTTGCATGCCAGATACTGTTAGAGACACACCACAGGCAAGGAGGAAAGACACCCTGAATCTAGATGTCAGGTACAGTACGGAGGTGCTCAGGACAAAAGCTGGAGAGCAGTAACTGCATTCTAAAATGGGTGTGAAACCCTCCTCTGCAACAGAGCGGACTCATGTCTTCCTCTTCATACTTTTCTCTCCCTCACTGTCTGCCTCTCTTTTCCACTGGCTGTATCTCCCTCTTGCCCTCTACCCTAATGTCTTTGTCTGCTTTCTGTCATGCATTCCCTCATTTTGCTCCCCCTCCCCACAACCCGCCCTCCTTCCTTTATCCACGCTATCTTCTTCTTTAGCTCACTCTGTCCATCTACATCTGCACCCCCTCCCCTCGCTCTCCCTCCCTGGAAGGCACACATACACAGATAATACTGCGGCTACATGCTGCTTCTGCAACATACTGCAGCAGGCGAGCATACTCCACTGCAGCCCTTTAACACAATGGCCATTTCTCTTATGACCTCACAATGAAAACAGCTCTCGGTCTAAACAGATTGCATGTTCTCTGCATCTCAATCAAAATCACACAGTACATTTTTTGGGGAGGAGGGAAATACATTTCACAGAGACTCCCTGCAACATGCAATGCATCATTTTTTTTTATCTGCATCTGCTAATATCAGCCTTTCACAAGACCAGCATGTTAATCAAAGCAACATGCCCTGCTTGCTTCCAATTCCTTTTAATACCATATGTATTTTCAGTTAAGCACTCCCACTGCCTATGGACATATCACCCCTGATTCGCCCTGTCTTGCCTTCTCCCCCGAAGCATGACAGAACGAGACGTGCTGTTGTAACACAATGGGACTTTTTTTTTTTTATTGAACCATGAACAAACACATTCACACAAACACACACTCCCAATCACACACAAAAACAAAACACACAGAGACAGACATCTAGTGATCGTGGCACATGAAAGGACATACAGTGATGCCATTGTTGGAATATCCAGGAGTGATTTAAGGAAATGACAAAGTGTCGACAGATAACAACACAAAGAGAACACAAAGATGCTTTTACACAAAGACAAAAGAGCGACAAAACTGTGAAAAGGATGACTTGAGATTCAATGAAGAAGTATGCTTTAACCTCAGCTTTGACACATGCAGATACTATCGTGCTTAGCTTTAAGTTGGAACTGTCGGGTGTTCGGTCATGTTTTATCCATTGTGGCTACTGTACATCTCAGCCCACATGTTCATTGCTTTGTGATATCATATTACCTTTGATATTGCTGCATTACCAGCTCTTTTCGTCTGCTAAGGTCATCATATACAGTTTCATGTGCCGCCAGTCACATGTTCGCAAGCTCGATCAAACAGGTGCTACCACCAGGGGTTCCTAGGGTCTCAAGCACGATCTGACCTTTCTTATTTACTTGCCATTAAACTGACTACTGTTTATCGAATTAATTTTTCATAAATGTTAGCGCAGTATGTATTGCATCACTGACCCTTTAAATATTAAATGCACATAAGTGCAAAGGAATATATCACTGCACTGGAGAAGAGCCAAATCTCATGACAAGCAATATAGTGAGAGTCACACAATCTGTCTGTGAATCTCAAATGAAGCCTTTTATATGCAATATTAAAGATACAATATTAAGCCCCATTTAAACACAATACGGAGGACTTCTTTTCGGCGCAATTGTTTGCTGGAAATCAAACTTGCATGCTGAAACCCCTGAGAATCTCCGTGTTTCCAAACACAATGGGTCCTTTCTTTATCTGAAAAGGCTCTAATAATGAAGCTCAGCTTAAGTCTGTTAACTGTAAACAATAGCTCTAAAAGGTGGCCTTGACAAATGCAAAACAAGAAGGTGGAGGTGATTATTGTGCCCTGAGTGCGCCCAAGGACAGGGTGTGATGGATAAACTCCAATCCCCCTCCTTTTCCCCACCATTTACACCTCCATCAGCGTGGGATGAGTACAGAAATCACCTAGTTGGAAGGTCAGCAATAACAAGAACATCTCCACTGGTGTGGCACGAGGAACCTTACTTTTTAAGTCACTCATTCTTCAAAAATAGTGAATATGTGGATGTTGTAAAATTCACGTCGCATGCTCATGCCTGCACAGTATCAAAGTCTTGCGCCATTACTCAGTGGTCTACAAACAGAAAAGCCGGGTGATCTCAGTGGAGGAAGTTGGATTTCCTCAAGCACATCCAACAGTTTCTGACTCTTGCATGCCAGACAACCATATAGATCTCTGACAGTCCAGCACCAGATAACATCAAGTCCTTTCTTGAAAGGATGCAGAGCAACATAAGGTCTTTAAAACTCTTTCTTTCTTTCTTTCTTTCTTTCTTTCTTTCTTTCTTTCTTTCTTTCTTTCTTTCTTTCTTTCTTTCTTTCGATATATAAATGTATTCGATTCATCTACTCAAAAAACAAGCTCCCCACAGCAGCTAAAAATTCGCTACCCATACTGTGAGGAACAAACATAAGCTCACTAACCCACTGAATGGAAGCAGCTGTTATCAAAACTCTTTCATCTGATACAATACTTTGCAAAAATCTGCAATGCACACACACCACTACCACTACTAAACAAGCCTGTTAGATTCTATCACACACACTGAAGATACTTTTTACAACTCTCATATTCTGTCAAGCTATGTTTCAGATCTAAATCTGTAGTCTGCTGCTTTTGCTGCGTGTCGGTGACGGTCAAAGACACTGTGCAGAACAGTTTTGTGGGGTTTTGCATTGCAAGCGAAGAATGGTGAATGAAAGGAGATAACACACCATACATTGCATTTAAATTCCATTCACCCCAAAGTGCAATTCTGTTTCCACTGATTAATAGGCCAAAACCACATGTGTGGACAGTTGCTCTTCATGCGTGTTACTCTTCTTGCATGCCTGTTTGTAATGGCTCCTTTGGATCTCTCAATTGGCAGGAGAACAGTTATAACAACAACAACAATGCCAGTACATCTGTGCCGCTTTGCCTGTTGCTTAGGAGTCAGTACTCACTGCTTTGGACGTTAACAGTGCCAGTGGAGTTGTCCTTTCCCAGCAGGTTCTCCACCACACATGTGTAATTCCCAGAATCCTCCAGTTTTGCTCTGCTGATCTGGACTCTGGAGTTTTTCCTGTGGGTGACAACACTCACATAGCTGAGTCAGGGGAATCAGGGCAGGGAGGAAATAGCAAGTGAAGGCAACAAGTGGAAATACTGAGGGAGGGGTGCCGGTGCATGACAGGGCATGGCACCAGCTCTTCTGTAATAAGGATTCATGATTACTTGCTCTGGAGAGTGGGATGACTGTTTTTAATAAGAAACCGTGGAACAATATGTTAGAACTAGCTGCTGTGTTGTTTTGTAGCTTTGTTTCACGTCGATATTGTTATATCGTGGCCTCCTTAAGTTTTAACCTTTGCTCAACAGTAGCCACGGTGAGTAATTACTGGACAAGGACACAGAAAACTGTCATATTTCCTTTCTTTCCTTGGGTATTTCTTATTTTCTAATGATGTTTTAAATCAATTAAAAAGAAAACATAATTACAAAAGAACCCCAGACCATCAGGTATTTTTGATGTTAATTTACAACAAGGTAATAAAGCATCCTCCCCCGCCCCTTCAGGGCGACCTGAACCCCAGAGCTAGTTTTAACTCTGAGTGTTCCACACCTTTGATCTGTTCAAAAGCTAATTTATGTGTGATCTCCAAAAATAGTCTAAAGGCTGGCAGTAACAAAACTGTGGCTACACAGCGTGCAAAAGAAAACCAGAAACAAAGAAAATTATAATTTGTAGGGTTTTCAAAAAAGATATATATATGAGGGGCACTATATCATACTCTTGTATTGCTAATAATAATAATATATTCTTTGAAGAGGGACGAAACAGAAAACAGCTACTGCAGACGTAGCTCACCCTCAGTTTTATCAGGTTTAGCTGGTTTAGCTGAGAATAAGTCAGCGACATCACCCTGTATGTTTCAGCTTTACATAAAACATTAGCCCCCGGTAGCACTCCTCCAAACCAACTTGACTAGTGCTAACTTGCACGTCTGCCACATTGAGTGCTTAGATATATGATCTATTGCTTTGAAATGCAACTTTTTATTTGAATGAGAAAGTTAAATAAAAGGAGGGATCAAACGCTAACTGAGTCATTACAGTGCACTTCAATGAAGGAATTATCCTTTATAATCCCAAATACTAGAAAAGAGGAGGAAAACTGCATCAGCCCTGCCTGCTGACAGTAACGTCACCCACGGAGAACCTTTTACCGTACCGCCTATGTTGGGTTTACAGTACTCAGTTTTTGATTTGTACTCACTTGCCGCTCCTTATTTTGACTTTTTTGCTTTTCTTCAGCTCGTTGCCATCTTTGAACCATCTGTAGGTAGGGGCAGGGTTTCCTGTGGCCTCGCACCTAACTGTGAGCTTGCTTCCCTCGTCCACTATCATTGGATTTTTCATCGGTTTTAACTTTGGAGCCGCAGCTAAAAATAGAGAAAGACAAAAAAAAACAAAAAACAACAAGTCAGTGATAATATATAGACATGGACTTGATTATGGTTTGGTTTGTGTGTAATTGTGTGTTTTAGGAGGAGACAAAGAGACTGCAACAGAGGCGGTGATTGTCTCTACGGACTGAGCCAACAGCTCTCTCATGTAACCTCCAGATGTTGTCACCAGAGACATGATCAGCTTTACCTCAGACTAATAAACAGGCTGATTTTCAATCTGGCATCGCTTTTATAAAAACACCTGAAGCAATATTTAGCAAACATCCATTGGCTGATCTAGAAAATCTGTAACCGCAAACTTTAAAGCCAATCTGTACGCAAGAAAAGCCAATAACATTATGACTGCATAACAACTAGTCTGTTGTGATGATGGGAACAACAAAAACAAAAAAAGGGATTTAATTATAGCTCTTCTGTTTGTTACAGTATTGTGCTTTGCAAGAGCACAAAACCCTTGTTTTGCCCAGAAATGTTAAACTTTGAGTGAATTTCTTGTGTGTTCATTTCTTTCTCTGTATGCTCATATCAATGATCAGTGCCTCGGCAGTACACTCTGTAAATTCTTGCAACTTTTCTTTCCCCTTTCTTTAGTCCCCAGAAGAGGAAAAGATTTTAATTGAAATATGAAAATGATCTGCATCCAAAGCACACACAAAACAGACAACACAGACACACTCACTCATTCACACAAACACTTGCCAGCTGACAGCTGCACACATGTTTAGGAGAAAACTCATCCAGGGCGGAGCAAGAGGAAAGAGGTGAACAAGGGTCAGCCAGGGCTGGCCGAGAGCCCCCTCCAAACCCTAATGCGCACACGCACGCACACACACACAATTTCCTGCTCCATGTGTAACATTTAAAATTTCATGCATTTGCTGAGTTGAGTGGTCCCACAAATTGCAGCTATTTGTGGTGCATCAAAGGATGACAGCTGAATGAAGACAAAGCATGACAAGCAAAATGAAGTACACACAGGTAATGACTTCAATTAAACACTGAAATAGCAGTGTACCGAAATTATCCCTTGTTGTCCTCTTTTTTTTAAAGAGACTGTCCCACTTCACTGACCTGGTTAAGCGACATGTCTGCACAGAGAGAAAAACTCTAATGATGCTGCAGTTTTTATGTTCTGTGTGTGTTTAAGTGGGCAGCGGGTGACAGTGGTGGGTTTTGATGCAGCTACAGGTATATCTGTAGATTGATTATATCTACATAACAGCATTTTCACATTTTAAAATGTGGCATTCCAAACGTATACCGTTGTTAAACAATAACCACAGGTTTGTGCGCTACTTTTGAAGGTATTGTTCCTTGTCAGTTCTGCAGAGGTCACTGTTGCTTATTACTGATCCTACCTCAATATACTCTATTATTCACAGGAACAGAAATGCAAGCACTTTCCGGTGCCATGTAAGCCAAGCAGATGTGACATTTAGGAACTCTGTTGCAGCCAAGCTTGTCAGTGTGTCCTACAACTGACAGTGTGTCCTCCACTCTACATCCTGACACAGACCTGTGCTCGATCTCCCGGTCCACTTGGCGCTAATTCTCCTGACAGGAGCCGGAGGTCAGTGCTCATGGTCCCAGTCATGGATCTCTCAGTAACGGACATGAAATGATTCCTCAGCTGAAGCAAAAGTATGATGTAGACAAATAATTCATTCTCGTAAATAGAATTTTGCTAAGAACACTAACGCATTATAATTATTATTTATAATTACACTATTTATATTATTACATAATTATTACTTACAATAATAATTATTATACAGTTATTACTTTATAATTAATTATTATACTTGCACTTCAAAAGGTTTTTCAGTTATCTGTTCACCTGGCAGTTAAAAAACCCCAACAACAACAACAACAACAAATACAAACGTCCCTTTTTCTTCCCCTGCACTCCTGATACAATCAGCTAAATTCAGTTTGCCTGCAGGAGGTGTACAACTTTTAAGGAGTAAAGATACGGACATTTTTTTATTTTTTTTGCACTAAAGGACAAGAATGCTGAAATACTGAAAACCGCCCCCAGGACAGAAATAGCTGCATTATACTTACATAACACAACTTGCAAGCATCTGCACAGATAGCATGCTAATGCAAAGCTAGCAAAGAGTGTATGCCGACTCCAGCCCAGCAGCCAGACCCTGAACTTGTTGCTCATATTTTGAGCATTGTAGCCTCCATTTCTACCTGTAAATGTTCCTACAGTAGAGTCACTGTGGCAACCGCATTAAGGTCTCTTTTGGCTAGCTATATCTTTACTTCATGTTCATATATAAATGCTAAAATGAAAGATCCTGTGTTGGTCCTCATTAGTATAGAGATGTGTGTTGGTCTGTGGGACTATATCCTCAGGTTTATAAGTTACCTGGTCATTATGAGACTATGCTTTTCAACTCATTTAACAGAGTAATGTGAAAGTAATCTAATAAGTAGTTTGACAAATTACTGAGTAATTGGTGAGTAATTAACTTACTGAATTTAACTGCGTTTGAGAAAAGTAACAAGCAGTGTATAATAAATTACTTTTTTGAGTAACCGTTGTTACTCACGTTTTGCCAAAAGCATTTCTGATATTTAGTGAAGTAATCTTAATTGCTGAAGGTTATTGTTAGATAGCTCGAGTTAGGCCTCAGAAACCAGTTTTAAACATAAAAGAATGTAAAAACCACGATTACTCTACAATAGTGAATACTATAATTAGAAAATTGTGCTTGTGTTGCACACACTGCTTTTTTCAGGGATCAAAGAGAGAAAAATGTCAGATTTAAAATAGATCCCAACCAACAGAGATCAATGGAAAAGCTGGTATTTTTAGTTCAATAGCTGGCATTTGATACTAAAATTACTGGAGAAAAACAAGGAACTTTTATCTGTGAACAACATCCTGCTGGAAAAGACTCCTACACAGTGGAGAGTCGCAGATGTGCCACTGTAAGGTGGCACGTACTAACTTTAATGAGCTTACGGTCTCAATATGGATTTGTGCGCTGCAACTGCTTGACACATTCGGTTCAGTTCAGTTCAATTTCATCCAGTTCAGTACAGTTATATTCACATAACTCCATCTCACAACCACAGTCATCTCAGGGCACTTAACACTGTAAAGTAAAGACCTTACGGTATTATAGAGAAAACCCAAAGATCCCCTTTGAGGAAGCACTTGGCGCGACAGTGGTTTGGGACAATAAAACCTTATTTATGCAGTAAGACATAAATGTGGCTTTGCAGAGAGTCATAACGTTATATAGGCTTCACATATTGTATATTACCATTCAAAATCAACTCTGCTAGTGGGGCTGGTTTATCGACAGCCTGCAG
This sequence comes from Copadichromis virginalis, assembly GCF_057382275.1. Taxonomy (NCBI): domain Eukaryota; kingdom Metazoa; phylum Chordata; class Actinopteri; order Cichliformes; family Cichlidae; genus Copadichromis; species Copadichromis virginalis. Next base: position 15,704,736 of record NC_140627.1, on the reverse strand, counting down.
CAAGACCATATAGTGAGTGCAAGACTCCTGATGCTCCAGATGTACTTCATTAAGCATTTATTTATTAAATCTAATATATTACACAGGACTGGAAACTCAATGGAGATAAGACTTCACAATGTAGGCTCCTGGTACTCTTCACATTGCAGAGCTAATGGAAAATTACCAAAAATGAATCAGCTGTGCTGTAACTGCATTGTTGAATACAGTAAAATAGAGTACACGTGTCATGTTTAATAAGCAGCTTACTCAGACACTCTCAAGGACTTTTATTTCAATTTAATTAGGATATTATTCTCTACTTTTCTATTTAGTGACATACAAAGCTTACAGAATTTACATGGGTCCCAATTCTACATAAATGAAAATACTGTGCATGATTTCCCTACACACTCAACTCTGCCAGACCCAGCACATTGCCTGGGGACAGCCTTGTCAGTCATAGCGCGGAGCGGGAATGAGGCTGAAACGTATAGAATGTTTAGTGCTTTGTCTGGACACGGGCCTGTCCTTGCCAAGCAAATTAAACAAGTTTCGTCCTTGACTGGAAAACTTCCAGGAAAACAGAGCTGCACTTTTCATCAAACAATAAGCCAGATGTGTGAGAGGGAGTACTCCAGTATACCGTGCTAATGAAGACGCAAGGAATCTTTGATATACATTTAATGGTAACTTTAAACCATGTATACATTAGCACAAAGAAGGATTTAAAATCCATGTACTTTGTGATGTAGTAGCTCAGTTCTGGAACGACACATGGAAAAAAAGCACTATTCAATCAACAGTTTAATGGACATTATTGTGCAGGCTGTGCAACAAAGTAAAGCCCAACATACATTTTTTTTAGAGAGCATGTTCATTTTACCAAGTGCAATTAATGTTTTCCAACAGGATAATAAAGACTCGTTATCCTTGAAAATAAAATAATTTCTTGGGGACAAGCAGTTGCCTCATTTTCCATTACAGCAGTGGAAAAAGTTTCAGGGAGTAATGATAAACCCTCGCCTCAACAACAGCCTGATTTTCTCAATTTGAAGCACAGGGGCAGCTGCAGATATGGACTATAAAAACCCAATTTGAGAATAGAAGCCTATCCGGTGTGTCAACGGCTCATGTCTTGGGTAACAGTTGGAAACCTCAGCCCAGAGAGTTGTTCAGAAACAAAGTTACTTGATGAATTAACAATACAGTGCTCTTATTGAGTGAACGATTCTGTTTTACTTCCAGGAGCTTAGACAAGGAATCTGAGGCATGCCTTTGTGTTTTCCTTTCTAGACAAAGTATCCCTGATTACTCTGGTGTTATGTCACTTCACCGCACGTTGTCAAAAGACAAATTACATGGTGAGACAGCCAGAGAAATGGGTTTTGCATGTGGGAATGGTCTTCAAGCACCTCACACTAGTCACTGTAACTCAACATCTGTTCAAAGAGATCATTTCAACAGCCTCCCAGCACATCTAGTGCACTTTCACCAAATAATTATCTGGGACATTGTTTATATGTGACCTCTCTCTTACCAACACTGCATGTCAGATTTTAATTGTGACTACTGTTCTGAATGATGAACGTTTGACAGAAGTGATAATGACTGCAATTCAAAACTCTTTTGAGTAAATGAATCCTGGGTTTAATCACTTCTCCTTTCTAGTAATTTTCCTATGAATTCAATGCTGACACTTGAGTTAAATATAGTAGTCAGTCAGTAGTCATCAAGACTCCAAAGCAGGGCACAAAAATAGACTAAACATTGAAGATGCAATTGTGAATTCAAAAGGTCTTATCTCACCCAATCTGTATTTTGGATTATCGCACTGGTTCACTTGGGACCAAAAGAGGTTCTTCCATTTAGATTTGCTTACAAGCAGCAGAACTGGCTTCTATTTACAGTTTGTTGAACACACAAAAGGTAAACTTTTACCAGTCCATGTTTCACAATGTTTCCTCCATGCTTGCCAGTGCAGTGCTTGCAAAACCATGTTTGTTTCAGAGTCCAAGTACTATAGAATTTTGTTTGCAACATTAAAATATATGTGTATATAAAAAAACTAAAATTTCTTCTATCATGTCTATAGCACGGTCCAGGATCATCGCTTCATTATGGTTCAGGTCTTGAATGGTTAAGAGTGCCACAGCCCACCTTAAAAACCAGGATATCCCATTGGGCATCCCTAATCTAATAAGAAAAAACTGATGTATGTTGTTAAAATTTATTCAAAAAACAAACCACAGAGGCTGTCAGCCAGAAATTGCTAATGCTACCTAGTCATGCGCAAAATGTTAAAGCCAATGTGTGACCCACCTGCCACTGGGACATTTTGCATTAATGTTTTATTGATTATTGCATTAATTGTTGTTTAGTTGTTTTGTACTGCTGAGGTTTTATACATTTCAGTTACCGCTAATTAAAGAGTAGTAAAGTAGTTTATTTATCATTCTTTTGTAAGCTAACATCACAAAAGCCACAGTGGGTAGTGACGCAAGTGTGACTTGGCAAAGGTTTTACCCCAGGTGCCCTTCCTGACAGAGTCCCAAAGGCAATAGTGTTTCCTCCTGGGATCCTGGGAATCTTCCGCTTGTCATGTGTAAACCACTACACTATTAGCATATAAATTTGAAAAAAATAAATAAACAAAATTATAATTCCATGTTAGGGCCTTACCCTGTGCTTATTTAGCTGTAAGTGACATTTATGTTCAGGAAGTTTCCATTAATATAACCATAGTCGTTACTGTTATGTTCAATGCCCCAACTGTGCCACGATAAGCGCCATGCAAATGCTTTACACAAATCAGAATTCCTTGGTATTTGATTCCCAGAAGCTTCCGCCTTCTGTGTAATTTAAATATGACATGGCATAACAAATTTAAATAAGACATTTGTTTATTCTACCAAGAAGTATTTTTACATCGATATGGGAATGAATGCGAAAGGGATGCTCGCATCAACACCTCCCTACATGGCTCCACGAAGCTTTCGACTACTTCCGGCCCTCCATTCGACGGTTTAAACCAAGCTGGGTATTTTTGGTTCTTGAGTCTCTATCTATAGCGTTACCTGAAAGGGTGAGGAATTTTGTTTTGTTTTGTTTTTTTTAAAAAGGGGGAAAAACGGTCTGGGGGGTAACTGACGAAACCCAAACAGCAATAAAATGAAAGCAAGACAGAAGAAAGAAAAGCTTCTCGTGTGTTGGTAGATCAAACAAGGGCAGCAGCTGGAAAGAGATTCCAGCAGGATGCCCATGATACTCTGTTTCTGCTAGATGTGTAATACACTTTCAAATGGCTGTAGGGATTTGACTACAGCCATTACTACAGCTGCTGGTGTCCTAACCCCAGCCACTGAGATTGGTGAACAAACATTGTAAAGACAGAGAGGGACAGAAAGATGGGATGCAGAGGTCTACTTTTATGGGAAGACAGTTCTGATATCCCACAAACTTAAACTTTATCATAAGTTATTTTTAAGGTATTTTCTTTCAGACAACTTTTCCATAAGACGTTTGCAGAATGGCAGCGAACCTAACATAAACACAGGCACAGTTATTGAGGATTTATTGTATTCTATCATCTAGAATCAATGTCGTCTTACTTATTTTCTCAATCCTTTTCCTGTTTCCAGCAGGAGCTTGTAATAGCACATTAAAATAAATATATTGAGTAAGAGCTGTAAGAAGCAAGATCACACCTGAATCAGAAGTTGAGGCTGTCTGATCTTTCACCATTAACTCCTCTGACTATTGGTTGCCATAAATTAGATTACTTGATGTAAACTCTGGAATTCTTCAATTTAAAGGTGTGGTGGGTGTTAGCACATGGCAAAAAACACTTTGCACAAAAGGAAGGAATAAGCTCTTCACTTCCATAACTAATTATTACCACGCTCACTAGGCACGCAAGCCAAAAAAAAGAAAAAGAAAAAAAAGAGCATGCCTTGTTCTGTCTTGGTATTAGAAGTAGGAGGAAGTCTGTGAAAAATAAAATACTTTTCCAGTTTTCCCCTTGCTCTGGTGTCTTACTTGCCAGCGAGGACCAACGCTTTAGCAGAAATGTCTTTGTCGGGACCTGTAGAAGTTCTGCCTTTCCCACCCTAGACCTGCCTCATTAGAAAACTTGTGCAATTTTCTCCAAAGAGTGTCAACTTACAGACACAATAAACGTAGCCCTCAAAGGCAGAGATGTGAAAGGAAGTCATCATGTAACACTGTAGCAGGAGTATTCCCTAAAATCAACACTGAAATATTTTCTAGTCCAATTGCTGAAAAAAGTAATTATAGCTGACAAGTACCTACTGTGAGATGATATGCTTAAAATAAAATGTAAAATTTCATTTTCAGGGAAGCTGAGGAACCCGGGAGAATTCTGTCTTATTTTTTTAACCCTGTAATGTCTGTGATTGATTGAGGACAGTCACACCAAGACCAGCCGTTATCCAGCAATACGTGACCATATTCCAGTGAGTGTATAGGCAGCAGATAGGTAATCTACAAGGCAGTCTTAGCGTTACATTACAAGTATGCTGCAAGTGCGCTGTAAGTTAGCAAGCTGGAATATCTGTATACTGTACTCTGTTTTGAACAAAACAAAGACAAATAAAGTAGAATAGATGACAACATACAGGTCTGATAATAAAATGGTTATTAAATGCTGGCAAAATTTCATAAGGAATCATATCAGACTGAGGAAATTTATAGAAGCTGATTCTCTCCAAGTACAACAGAAAGGAGTGTGTTTTTCATTTTGGAGCCAAGGCTCATAAAACACGTCTGATGTTGTGCTAGTACCTTTAGTATGTATACAGTAATCGTCACCCACGTGAATGTATTCATTTGACCTACTTTGAAAGCTCAGTTTTAAAACAGGTGAACGCGTCACCTCACACAGATGAATCAAGTTTTTACCAAGAAAATGATGATTCAAAGATCAAATGATTGTGCTCTGGGGGACTCATACAAAACGGACATAAGACATGTATCAACACGTGACAGCTACAAAAAGACATTTACAGTAACATTAAATGCTTTGTGCAAAATACCACAACAGGCAAACACAGTTTGTTTCCATTCATTTTGTGACAAGCAGAAAAAATAAACTAGAAGATACACATTACATGCAGCTGTTTTCTGTGTGCACAGCAGCTGTGCGGCAAATTCTCTCACACACACACACACACAGATAATCTGCAAGTATTCCAAGTCCCCTTTCGTTTGGGGAGCTGTTTACCTGACATGTTTATAGATCATAATCACACTTGGAATGACGACTGGGAATTATTTATATGATCAGATCTGCATGTGTAATAGAACGATTATATAAAGTAAATAGGACAAAAAATAGCTACGATAGCATATTTAGGATGAAAGGAGTGCAATTTAAAGAATTAAGTGGTGTAAACACACTGTTTTGGGGTTGTTGGGGTTTTTTTGGAAATCATATGACTAGTCTTGATGGTTATCTGTTGGAAGCTGACAGAACTGAGATCAGTGGCATCAAAATGACTATAAAGATGAAGAGACCGAGCCTAAAATAGAGTATCTGATCAAACGGAAGACGACACATTGTGGCTATAGTAAAAAACAAAGTTTTGTTTTTGGATGCCACTAAAATAGGGATTGCGCTTCCCCATGACCTGAGGTCAACCTACAGTGACATGCTGCAGCTTGTAGGATCCTCTACTGAGCAAGCACGTCGCCACCTTAGTGACTCTGAAAGACAAACAGCTTCCATTTTATTCAAATTTCATAAGTGGCTTCGAGCAAAAATACGGAGACACTTTCACACTGAATGACTCACCACGGACTAAAATTCTGATGAGCACTGAAAACACGGCTAAACCCTTAAATTGTTAACCCCGTTAAAGACTGTGTAATGAAACATGATTTACAGCTACACGCACTGCTTTTAAAAGTATAAAGCACTGTGATACAGCAACAGAACTGTGACCTAACACAAGCGTGTTGTAGCCAGTCACCAGTTTTCAGAGACCTTTTAATAAAACGACACTTTGGTCGTGTGAGGTGCAGGGATTAATTGAAAGCTTATTCTGTACACAAGTCCTTTCATTTGACTTCCATGCAATCCCGAAGTGCTGCCAAAACCAGATGTTTCTCTTTCAAGCTGACCACCTGAGAAGTCTTTTCCATGTGACAACCTAGCAGCAAGCTTTGACAAGCCGAGGGAATACTTACTTTCCCACACTTTTGTAATAAAGCTGCAGAACACAAACTTAATCTCACTTGTTCCCGTTCTCCAAATCTTTCTCTTTGTCACTCTCTCTCTCTGTCTGACACACACACACAAAGCGGAACACACGTTACACAGAAATCATCTGCCATTTAATTTTACCTTTAGTGGGATCACCTTCTGTCTCCTTTTGTCCTTTCTTACCCACCCTCTTTCTCCCTTTTTTATCTTTCCTCTTTCCGTTCTCTGTCATGCTGTCAGATGTTAGTAAATCCTTAGGAAAAAAACCAGGTAGTCCTTTATGGGAACGTGTGGTAAGTGGGCACCACCAGACTCTGAGCCTGTTAGAGCATTTCTCCTCCTATATAAACTGGCTCCAATAAGAGGAGAGAGGAGGGAGAGAGAGGAGCAGGAAGGGGCAATACTGTAGAAGGAGGAGGGAAGAAAAAAGGTGGGGGAGGCAAAGAAAGCATTTCCCATTGCTTTAAGGCAATCAACTGTTGTCTTACTGGATCTATCAGATAAGTACAGCGTCTTCCAGGCCCAGAAGCCAAAGCTGAGGACAAAGTGAGAAATCGAGTGAGTACACGTGAAAATCTGAAGTCAGCCCATTCAAGCTCCATGGCTCTGTTTCTCCTGTCCCAGCAGCATCCTCTCATTTGTAATGAAGCGTGCAGAAAGTGAAGTGAGACAAGTTAAGCTGTCCACTTTGCACTGCTGACCTCAGCCACATAATTCAGGCGGAGACTTGCCCCTTACCAGGTTGATGTTTGGGGTCCCAAAACACTTCACATCTGTTAAACATTTGTTGAAAACAGATTCAGTGGATGCGTGTAAGAGAGCGGTGCGTGCGCGAGGTGCCAAAATGTCAGATCCCAATCGGCGACAGACTGCTTCTTGCAGAACTACACAGAAATCGGCTCTGCCGGTCTGCTCCCCTTCCTCTCCTCTCTCTGTCTGTTAGCACCTCTAAGTATTACAGGCAAGTTTGAGCTTGTCTCCGGGTGTCTTTCTGCCTTTCACTGCCGCTGTTAGCCCGGTGTCATCAATGTCCACACAGCAATAAGTATTAGAATGCCAGCTTTTACAGTAAAAGTAAAATTTTATTCGCACAGCGCCTTTCAAGATAAATATCACAAAGTGCGTCACCACAAAAATGCTAGAACGTCAAAATAAAATGTCTGATATTTCCTTATCTCTGAAAGTTGAATGTGCATTTCAGTTTTTCATGCCTCTGTTGCATTCTGTGTATTCAAAGAATTTAGGGATTCATAATTTAGAGGAATTTAGGAAAATGGAGAAAGTTGAAAGTCAGTAGAGGTACATGTGTGGCTCCAAAAGTGGCAGAAACTTAAATATTAAATAGGCAATCACCGTCCTGCCTGACTCTAATATAAAAAGGATATTTTTTCTCTTTATATTTGTGTGAAACAGCATTTAAAGCGAACATAACTACAACATCAGTTAATCTGTTATCTTTAGTTGACATAGCTCAAGATGTGACTATGTAAAAAAAAGAAAAAAAAAAGAAAAATGTGCCTTCGAAACAAGAGCACAATGACTCAATGAAACTCATGTTTTAAAAAAGAAATCTGTAGATGAGTCACATGTGAGACCATCTCAGTCAAGCCCTCAGAGGATTCCTGACGCCGCTTGGGAGTAGGCGGCAGCAGCAGGGATTGAAAGGGGCAGCCGAAGGGTCATGTCTTAACAGGTCAGCTCACTCAGTGGCATAAGCTGTGGGCAAGGAACCTGGAGGGGTCGATTCAAGGCCAGTGTTTGACATGCCAGTAAGGTTCAAGGTGGAGATTTTTCTAGTTCAAAAACAACTGGCTCTTTCTGCTTTCCCTCTCTTGTTCTCAGTGACATAACAAATCAGCAGTTGAAGCTGTGTACTGTTAAGGGGATGCAGTATCACAGAAAACTGCCCCTTTACCACCTTTATCCCCCCCGCTGCCCCGCAGTCTCAAAACGCACTTTCTCCGCCTCTATCCTACAAGATGAGACTTGCTCAAAGTACTGCTTGAGTGTAGGTGGGATGGGATTGCGATTCATGCATCTGTCATGTACGCGAGGATTTGTGACGTCGGAACAAAAAAAAAGAAAAGCGTGCCTTTTAGGATGACTTCATGCAGATTTGGGAGAAGATTAGTCTCTCAGGGCATCGCTCATCATGCTCTTCTAAGATCTCAAAATCTATTCAAACGGAGCCACGAGATGTAAATGACACAGGATGACATCACCTATGAGGGTGTACTGTATTTAGCTATAGGGGCATTTGTGTGATGTTGATCTTGAACAGCAACATGTACCTTTAGGTTCTGTAAACATTTCTTTTAACGCGTGCTAAAATCTGCAGCGTAGAGTGTGGATGCAAACGAATGAGCTTTACAATCGCCTGCTTGCCACAAGTGTCTCCCATTGGGACGGTTACATAAAATATGCAAGAACTGCATGAGCATGCACATGAAAGTGAGGGGAGGCGGACTTGTAGTAGACAACACACTGTGAGGAAATTAGGTTTTTAAGAACCTAAGCTCTGAACAAGGTCTAGCGTTTTGTATATGACCTTGTGGAGTACAATGGAAGTCTGAAATAAACTCACATTTTACACACCCAAACTCAAATATGGTCATGAACATGTAGATCATGAACATGTAGATCTCTTCTTTTTTCTTTTCTTTTTTTCTACACTACTCTAAAGCATCTGCTGTTTTTCAGCAGCCGTGGGCTGTCCTTGGATTAGGGTCTGTAGGTGGAGAGACACAATAGACCAGTGTGGGAGTGGCAAAACTTTAAGAAATCAAAGAAAAAAGGAGCCAACCTCTGTAACTTCATACATAGATCCTCCATAGATATATGCCCTACCCATAAATGCTTCATAGATCCCATCTCTGGTTGTCTCCTAACCCCTTCATTGCTTCTCCCAGAAAAGGGAAGATAGCTTCCCTGCATGATGGAGCTGAGCTCCAGCCTCCTAACAGCAACATACCTGCACATCATCATTCTGATACTCCTTAAAAAAGCCCTTTCATAAGCACAAGAGTTTATCTCTTTAGACATAATGGCTTTAAACAGCCATTAGGTTTTACTGTTTACATCTGTCAGCTATTTTTTTCCAGCAAAGTGTATACTCGGGACTTAAAGCAAGGTAAAGTGCCTGCTTTTAACAAACATCTATATTTTTGATTGACAGAGGTGAGGCAAAGGCAAGGGGGAGAAGAAAGAGGACCAAACCTTCTACGAGAAGCAGAAGTAAAAAAGAGCTAGAATAAATAGAAAGCATGGGAAAAAAACAGCAGTAATGGAGGAAGAGAAGGGAAGACAGGGTTAAAAAAAAAAAAGCATGAAAGAGGGAATTTGTGAGTGAAACTAATGTCCCTTTCAACAGATGACAGAAAACAGCCCCACCTGCTGCATTCACCTTTTTAACAAGGCATCTGTTCCTCAGCTGACCACACGCTGAGCTGTGCTGCTGGAATAAAAAACACATTGTGCCTGAAATAAAGACATGCTGTGTGGTAGTAACCAAAGAGTTTGCAGCAAACCCAGATTTGTCTGCATGAATTTGACAGCTGCTGTTTGCTCATGTGCATGTGCAACAAATGCCTGCACAAGCGGACAACGTGTGGCCAGCAACAGCCGAGGAGGGTCGAGACGCCATCGATTAATGTCACCTTGCGAGCTGCTGAGTGGAGTGGAGACGTGACACAAATCAATGTCGGTGACATCTGGAGTTCCCAGAAAGGGGCTGGTTTCTCAAGGTCAGCTGCGCCAAGGTCAACGGAGATTCCAAATCTGAGTGTTACTAATGAGTGTGCTCAGCAACAGCTGGGATCGGGATCACAGAAAAGAAGCCACAAGTTGCTTCTGCTGCCTCATTTACAGCATGGCAAAATGGTTGGATGCATTCAAATCAAGCGTGTCCGTCTGTTATTTAAGGGGAGCTGCCAGAAACCAGAGGGAAACGACAGCAAAGAACACAAGTGTTAAAACAAGGAAGTGATCCTGTGTGGATTCAGCTCTTTGACGTTTCTGCAGCACATAGCTGTCACCATGGCAACCGCAGTCTTAAAGGTAGCAACTAGAGTATGTGAGAGAGGGATGTGGAGGGGCGGAGAGAGGATGAGAGACCGGGAGAGCGAAAGCAGAGAGGATGCTAGTGAGAAAGTAGGAGATAATGTGCGAGAAATACAATGGGAGGAAGAGTGAGGGAGGCTGAACTGAAAGACAGGTAAGATAAGAGGGCGTGGGGGGACGGAGCAACACCGAGAAAAAAAAGAAACGCAGAGGGAAGCATCTTCCGAGCAGCTGCAGCCTGGCCACTGTATCGCTCTATAAGAGAGATGTCCATGAGTAAGCCTGTGCCAAGCCTGCTGGGAAGCACTGCAGTAGCATCTCAGAGAGGGAGAGATGACAAACATCAGCACTGAGCATGCTCCACTCTCAAGGCCACTGAGAAAATGAGATTTCAGCTCTTTAGCCTCCCAGTTTGTTCAGTTCTCCCGCTCTGTACCAGTCTCCATCCTTCACTAGCTCGCTCTGACAGACACGTGACACCACCAACACCTCTCACAGCTTTAGATGTGGCTCCACAGTGGACAAAATGTGACTGGTGTGTCTGATAACTGATTGATTTAATGGCAAGAGGCATCTTCCCCACTTACGGCCACGCTGACTCACACTGTGACAGGTTTGATTGCGGCTGAGAGGAACAAGAGACGAGCACAGCAACTCATCAGCCGGTGGGGCATGATACTGCAATAACAGTCCAACCCTGCCACCAGATTTGATCTCTGTGCCTCCCAACTCTAACCGACTGTCTTCCTAATCTGGACGGCTGCCAGAACGGAAGAGGAGAGAGAATGGCAGCCATACATTAGCGTCAGACCTACCATTAAGCAGATTTTGATTTATGTTACGTTTTGCTCTTAATGCCTGTACTGCAGGCAGACAAACACCTACTCACACAGATGTACTGTTGTGTGTGCTTTTCCTTTGTTTCACAACTGAAAGCTGATTCCTTTTTTTTTTGGCCTTGCTCATGGTAATGTGATGAAGTGTGGGGTTATGTGTGCTTGAGAGCAAGAGAGAGACAAAAATTGTGCGTGCATTGAATGTGTTGCGTGTGTGTGCAGGAAACTGTACAGAAAGCTCTACAGGATGTCAATTGCCTCTCGACTTCCAGTGGGGCTAAACTGACAAACTCTGTAAAACAATTTTCTGCTCCCTGATGATGAAAATAAATATTAAAGTCATTGAATTTCACGTTCGCTAGCCATATCCTTTCAGCTGGATTAGAATAGCTCATTGCTGAGATTAAAATAGAACAAACATTTTAAATGACAGATGCTGTCTGAGTAGCTGAGTATGACTTTGATCCTCTTAAACAAAAAAATCCGCTCTATCTTCTTAAGGTTGCCTGATTGAATCTCTCTCCTTCTCTCCTCCTCTTGTATTCATCCACCATTTAAACATATTTATTTTCTGAGTCTCTTTGTCTGTCTCGCGCTCTCTTTCTCTCTGCCCGTCTCCCTCCCTTCTGCCAAAGGAGACATAAAGAGGTTTGTGTGACGGAGCAGATTGACTTGAAGATAGAGGCTGGAAGCAGATCTGCTCTTCCACCTCCTCATTCTGCTCTATCTCTCCTGCTCTCACCCAGATGAATAGACAAACAGTCTCCCACATGCTCTCACAGTTTATCAAACACACACCCACATAGAACGAGGTCTTCACGCAAACACATATGTGCACTCTCGCCAGAGAGAACAACACACACTCAATCTAAGTGTCCTCAGGCTGACAAAGTATACACTGTCACACTCAAATACAAACAGACCCCCTCAAACACGCTCGTACGCATACGCACGCAAACACACAGGTGCATCCGCATGTAAATAAAAGATGCACGTGGGCCACTGATGCATTTCAAATTGACCTTTTTCCACTCGTAGTGTAGTAAATACAAACCACTTGCATGTAGTTTACTAAAACGGACCTTTAATTTGCCACATCTGAATCACAAGATAGTGGGGTTTTTCCATTGCGTACATTTTAGCTCTTAAACTGACAACAACAACAAAAATTCCCCATCTTACATAGAATTATGAAATACATATAGAGCTATTAATAGTATACCTGTTATATCTGTTTCTATAACCACACAATAATAACACCAATACCCCCAAATTTCCATGACTGACAAACATTTACATTGCGGATTTAAATAAATCATGTGTAAACATATCTGAACTTTTTTTTAAGTGAATCCACCAATGACGTTTTCATACATGGTTTAAAACCGAAACATAAATGTACACATGGGAAAACACGGGAAGGTTGTTTTCTTATCAGCACCCCCCCTTGAAAAACATACGCTCATCCGTTCTCTGCTTTGCATTCTTCACATCAAATCAAATTCCTTTTGTGCTCTGCACTTTTCTTTATCTCCAGAATGTGCTTTTAGAGAAGCACAAACATGTCACAATGAGGACACTGTGAAGTGTTTCACACACACTGAATGCAGCTCCTTGGTCAAGTCATTTGCGATTCTGTTTTTTGCCTCGTGGCTGAGCTTGGGCTTATCGAGACTCTGTCTTATCTCTTTGTTTGTTTTTCACCAATCTAGGCTTTTCCTGGAAAACAGGCCACTACGCATGTGTAAGCTTAGATCGTGCTTTGGCGGCATGAGCCCAAACCAAGGTGGTCTCAAATTGAGTGAATTTGATAAGTGGGCAAGAGAGCTGGCCCAGCTGATGGTGCCTCACACTGAGCTCTGGCAAGCCAGATGTAGCTGACAGGAAGCCAAGGCTGTGGTTGGGTCATCTCGAAGCGACAAGATGACTGCAAAGGCACACACACACACACACACACACACACAAACACACACACAGGAAAAAAAACCCTCTCTCTAACTCTCTACAAGCAGTTAAATCCAATGCCGAGCACAGCAGCGACTGACAACCCCGGCACTAAGAAGGAGGTCAAAGCTAGCTAAAGCTCAAGCTCAAGGCGAGCCACCACCAGCTTAGTGATGGAGGTGCGGTACCAAAGCTTTAGCTTAAATTCTAATAGTTGAATTTCAGCCAAGAGTATTTACTATTGCTCAAAAAGCCAAGTAATAATAATAATATCATGCTATACCAGGTTTAGATGGATAAAAATGAAATGCTAAGACACTGGAGACAGGGTCAGAGTTTCACTGACTGCAGTGCAAAACTAAGGTCAAATAATTACCCAGTATTTTAACCAGAATGACCTTTCACAGTTTTAACAGGGCAAACAGAGAAGTCATCTACTGGGATATTTTTCAAGGTACGTTTTATGTTGTTTTGTATTGCTGGCTTGCCTACAGTGGTTTCCTGGCCCATGGCCATTTGCAGTATGATAACTCCTCGCTTCTAAGCCTAATGTCATGAAGACAACAAGGGAAGGAAAAGAAACATGCCTAGACAATGTGTAGTAAAAGTACACATCCCAACAGATGTGATGGGGAAAAAGCGGAAACGAGGCTACGGGGCTCACACTGCAGGGACTTTCTGTAACACTGATCTTACTGGCTTTTACAAGTACAACAGACCACTGTGAGGAATGCTGCGTTCTCATTTAGGGTAAAACACCCCCAGAGTTAAGGGGTATCAGTATCACAAGGGAGATATTTCCTCTTTTGTCTACATTTGCTGCAGCGAGGTGATGGTAGTGTGCTGGTCTGTGGGCCAGCTGGGACACATCTCAGTTTCCTTCTGCACACACACACACACTGAAGCTTGCTCTACGCTGCTCGCTATCTTTCAACAACAAGCTGAGCAACGACCAGACGGAAAGAGGTCCTATTTGTGCAGGAAGATAAATACACTTCTGCACCCAGTCCTGTCCCCTCCAGATTAGAGCAACACAATAATGAGCAGGAGCACTGGTGGAAGGTCAGAAGAAAGCAAGGCTAAAGGACAGAGGAACAGCCAACGACAAAAACACACGCCCTGGCATGCATCACACACGCAGGAGTAATCACAAACAGACATGCTTGCTTTTTACCTTTTTAGAATTTCAGAAATTTTTAATGATTGCCTAAATTTTCTGAAAAACCTTGGGGGTTGGGGCGGGGGGTGGGGTTACTATCCTACGTCATACTTCCCAAATCATTCCACTGGAAAATGTCCACAGTTTACAACTTGATGGCGTCACAGTTTGTAGACCAGTTCTCGGACGGCACACAAGGACTGCTTTGTGCATGGGCGTCAAGTATCTAGTCATCTTATGGTGTGATGAATGAAATATCCGTATATATATATTGTAAATACTGAGGAATACAATGGTTGAGTCATCGACATGTTATTGCTGGTCGAGTCAGCAGCGTCATAATCTTCTATCAGCTCCTCCTCGGTATTACGTTCAGTCACAGAACACAGAATTAGGCAATTTATCTCCAATCTGCAAATGATGCATATTTTCGTTAGTTTTGTTGTAAAGTAAACATCTGTCCCAAGGTCGGAGACCCCTGTTGAGGGAGACAGGATTTTATCTTGGTCCACTTCCAAACACCGCTAACAAGCCATTCCATTCTGTGTAAAGTTATTTCATGTTAAGACACACATCAATCCACACCTACAACATACCTGAGGAAACAAACCTTCTCTCAGGATATGTACTGTGTGTGGGGGGTGAACATGGCCGGACACGTCCCTTAAACACACCGGGAGGCGCCCAGCAGGAGTGCCAGCAGCCCCTCTTTTCAACACTTCGGCACACAAACACCGTTGCCCTTCCCATGGTCCTTTTGTTCCCTATCATTTTGTTTGTTTATTTTTGGTTGAAGTTCCTGTCATGGACACCATCAGCTTTCTTTGCTAAAATGCATAATTGGCTGTCATATTACACAGTTTTCGGACAAATGTTTATTTCAGTCTATTAAATCTTACAGAGGCTGCATGTCAGTGTTCACGCTTGAATCACAACGCAAATGCAGGCAAGGTTTGAAGCTAGCCATTCTACAACCAGCTGACGTAGGAAAGCATGCATATGCTTGCAGACTCAGAATTATAGCAAATGTATTTAGAGAAATTCAGCCAATTATCCAAAAGGATAACACGCACAAGCACCGGCAAGCAACAACATCGAGCTGGGAATTTCTTTTTTCCTCGATCTGCATGCATTCCCCATAAAAACAAAACAAAAAAGTGTTCAGATTCAGATGAGGAAAGGATGAACTATTTCTGTATGTACCTTTTAAGAAGGTGGACTGAAATGTGAGATATCCAAATTAACAAAACAACTAAACTACTCTGAGAGTTATGTGCTCCACGTTCTAAGCAACACTCTGTTCCCAGTGACTGAACAAATTTTACTACCGTGACATGACCTAAAAAGAAGTACAAAACGCTGGTACGTCTGTCATCAAGTAGTGACTAAATAAAACCTGCCCGAATCTACTGATAAAACCAGCAGACTACAAGAAACTGATGCTTGATGAGAGTGAAGCAGTAGCCCGGGGCCTATAGTAATTGAAGGCCAAAGAGAGAGAGAGAGCCTCAGTGAAAGGTTATCATCCGTACTGTTCTTTATTGCCACGTTGTTTCCTGTGAAGCTACCGGACAATTTGTTGAGGTGATAGTGTAATGAAGAATCGCCCAGAGCTACAAATGGTTAACTGATGAGTAGGTTAAAAAAAATGCTGCTGCAATAAGTCAAATTAAGGCTGTGAATACTAAATTACACAAATCACAAATGAAGTCATGTTTGCCACTCGTTAATGCAACCTGCTTCTTACTGTTGCCCAATAATAAGAAGCAATAATAAGCTGTACTATAATTCTTCCAAAGACTTGGCACTTTCTTGACATTTTACACTGTCAGTTGATACTGTTCCTCTCCTTTTCCAGCCAAAACAAGCTACACGGCTTTGGCTACATCGAGTCATAATTTCCAATGAAAGAGCGAGAGTTGCATTTGTGTTTTGATTATAGTGTTTGTGTTTTATTTTAGGGATTAAGTAAGACTGTGTTAACTCCCGTTCTCCACCACAGTGTCACTGACATTACAAACACAGTGCGCACGTATGTATACTTAAAAACTTGTGTGGTGCTCTACAGTAACCGAAGCTAGAGCCAAAGCTAAAGATGCCGCCGAAGACGTTAAGCTGTTTACACAAACCTTTTATACCTTGTGATTGAGGAGCTCTATTCTCACCTATAAACCAGTTTATGGAATGTTTATGGAATGTGTTTTCTTCCATGATACGCCTGCAGCTACGAAGATCGACAAGCGAAATGTGTGCCTGCCAGCTATGCCCTCCCTCTGTGGACTGAGCAATAGTAGACTACTTCTGCAACATGCCAAAACAGTGTTGATCTCAAGACTAATTTGTGTGAGCACAATCATGACCACAGGCCTCCAGCTTTAAGCAATTATTCTGTTCATAAGAATTATCAACCAAAAGTGAATCTAGTGCTCTGTCGGGCTGCAGAAACAACAAGTATCAGACGCCGGGAAAAGAGTAACCAGTTTAGTATTGGGGCAAACCAAGAAGCTTCACGAGGCTTCCGATCAAAAAAAAAAAAAGGAGGTTACCTGAGTAGTTTGTGAGTTATGCCGTTTACATGTATTAATCCAAAGTGATATTAATTAATATGTGATGTGATTAACCTGTTGATCGATGTAAAGAATGCAAAATCTGTATATAACAAAGTTAATAGCCCAGAATTATTTCCCCCAATTTAGTTGGAATGATGGATAAACTGTATGCAGTGCAGATTTCCAACATTGATCTACACTCTATGCCATTAATACAGATGGGCCACATTGTTTTTTTTTTAGTGTCAATGAATAATTAACTTCTAATGTTCTGTTGTTCTTTGCTCCAAACAAAAAGACTAGTCTGCAGTCTAATCTTTTTCATACTGAAATACAGCGTAAGTTAAAAAAAAAATCATGTTTGTTTTACATTTATGCATGTGCAAAAGTCTTTGCTCATTTGTCATTTCTCTATATTTAACTTCCAAGGAGCCAGACTTTCTTATTTGTCTTTAAAAGTGGTCTTGAGCAATAATTCTGAAGGTCTTTCAAAGTTTTTCTTTGTACATTGGCTGCTTTTTCACTCATTTTCAGTCCAGTCCTTGTACCTGACCATTTTCAGAGGAATGTTTATTGTTTGTTAAGCCACTTAACACGGACCTGTGACTCATTCAAGCATGCAAAAGGCACATAACTCAAGGGATGAACCAGTGTTGTGTTGACACGTAAGAGACAAGTTAGGCACTTTGTTACTAACAGCCTGTTTCAAAAACACATAATTTGTTCTCATTTCTTTACTTTAATCTATGAAACAATCCAAAAATAACGCAGTTTTAACAGGCATAAAACTGGATTTTTGCACTAACAAAGTGATTCCCAAAGAGCTATTAGCTGAAAACGTGCGTGTCCTTACAAGATTTGAGCAAAGTAGAGAACAAAAGAAGAAGTGGGAGGCCTAAAAAATGATACACAACAGATGACGAGTGTCTGAATGTAACGTGCTTAGGAAAGAAGGACACAGGACCTGAGAGACGCATCGGTCCCTTCAGCTGATCCATCTACTGTTCAATGATGTCTCATTAGAAATGGTCTCAGTGGAAGGGTAGCTGTCGAAGAAACAGTCTCAAGGAGAAATGGCTGATGTATGCCAAATTACACAACTGGACCAAAAATCTGGCAAGAGGTGTTAATCCATATTTGAAATTTGTGTTTCAAATCATCAATATGTACTGAGGAGGTCAGGAGGGAGCTAAAACAGTGAGTATCTACAGCCATCTATAAAACATGGTAGAGGCTCCATCATGGTTTGGAGCCAAAACACAGTGCCAGTTCAGTAAAAACTCATATCAGTCATGGATTGGCCCCCCAGATCCAGGATTTCAGCATTTTTGAAGCAGTGCAGGATCATCTTGACAGTGAACAGAAGAAAACTCCAAACCAGATAACATCCAATGAAGAGCTTTGCATGTCCTTCAAGAAGCCTGGAGAACTAGTCCTGAAGACTACATAAAGGAACTACAAGGAAACTTCCCTAAGGGGTGCAGGCTGTGTTGAAGAATAAATGTGGTCAAATACTCACATTCAGGCTTGTTAGAAATTCTGTTTTGCCTTATATGCTGCATTTCTGTGTGCGTTTGCATATGTTTCAATAAATTCTGCAACTATTTCACATTTTCTGAGAGAAACAAGGGGTGGTAACCCACAGAACTGTATATGTCTCATATTTAGACTTCACGTTTAAAAATAGGATCGTGTCTCTTTTTATTTACTGATTTCTTATTTAATGATAATACCAAAGGAGTTTAAGAGGTTATTTTTGGTGACAGCCTTTCATGGCGTGCACAATATAAAGAAAAAAAAACCAAGTTTTAAATATTTAAATACGTGCACTAGCTGCAGCCTGTGAAGGAAGCGTATTGCAGCCCAAGATAGCTGCAAATTACTGAATAATTCAAAAGGCTGAGTAAACTTGAACTGCCTTCACAAAGCAGGAGGATACAAGTCATAATGATCAGGCCAACGTAAACACACTAAATAGGGGTCTATGGTGTGGAAACATGCGCTGCAAACCAGGTATATGTGTGTTTTTCCATTTCATTGGCAATTTTGTGTTTTTTTCTTAGTCATTCATCTATAGTATTTTTCTTTTTCTTTTTAAATTTCAGTACATGCCTTATGTTATTCAGTGCTAGCTCTGAAGTATACCTGTAGTAATACTGTAGTATTTGAAAGAGTCGATTCTTTGTATTTTAGGAATGTCCACCCCAGGGCATTCAGGGGTGGACAGGAAAAACAGATTGCCTTTGTCATCAAAGTAAAATCCAAATGGCTGTGAGTTTCACAGTTGTTGTGCTGTTGATATCTTGCGGACTGTGCGGCGATTGTGGCCATTTGAGCGCTGCTGACACTGCTCCAGCTGTAGAGGCAAGGAGCCTAACAACTGCTGGGACATTCCCAACGGACTCATCCCTTTCAACTTTTTGGTGTTTCTCCCACTTCCTCGTCCTGATCCTGATCATATACTGCCTCATTGTGGTGAAGTCAACATTCTTCAGTGGGTTGAAAAACTCTAACTGCTAAAAAGTCCACTTGCAGGGTGTAAACTGTAGTTACAGAGGCCAAAGTCTAAGAACTACAATATTTCCAACATTTGTGTTAGACTAATGTTCTCTTTAGTGCCAGATGTTCTTTGATTTCTTCTTTTATTTATCTAAAATGTCCCTAGCAAGTGTTATATACACATTTTGTTACCAAACTTCTGGCCAGCAATTTTAGGTATTCAGCAAAAATAACTGAATTTATAAAACTGGTAAAATATGATAACACCTAAAGCCATTTACAGTTTCCCTATGCTTATAAAAGTTCCCCTCTTATACCATCTCTCAAGGTAGTCCAAAGAATAAGCCACTGGTCGTTTTATAAATATTGACCTACTTAATTTTTTCTAATGCATAGTCTTAATTTACACAAATCACAAACAAATACCAACCTACAAATTTTTAACTTGTCAGGTTTATTACTGACGATGTAGTCAGTAGATATGTATTTTTTTAAATGCAGATCCTTTTATGTGGCTCTAAGAGCTTGAGGACATCTGTTTATGAATGAACTGACACATCCCAACAATATAAAAAAAAAAGGTTTCGAGCAGATTTTCATTGTGTTGTCGTCGTTTAAAGAAACTAAGCACATCTTCCCAGTTCCAAAACACACACACACAGAGAAAAGACACATACAGTGAAACAGGACACATGAGGAGAAACTGTAAATGAAAGTAAGGACTGAAAGTCACCGTCACACAAATATACAATAGAAATAACATATCAGTCCTGTGATAGACTGTCCCGAAATGACCCTGAAAAGAATAAACAGTTAAGAGAATGGCTGGCTGTCTGGATGCTCAAGGAATGCTGTTCAAATCGTGCTATGTGCATTATTAGCAAAATTATTTTACAAGGTTGGATGATTAGTCTACACTGCATTATTTTCAGCTAAGAAACTGCTCAGCATCTGGTACTGAAGAGATCCATGGCTTTTATTCCATTTGTTTCTCTGGTGGGGTGGGATACGCATTCTCAATAAATGCCAAAGACAGTAATAATTAATCTGTTTATGACGCCATCACTTAAGGTGATTAAACAGAAATGGGAAGCTTTAACAAAAGATTTAGTGAGAGAACAGTGAGGTTGAGATACACTGCTTAACCTTTGCTAAAACTTTTAGCTGTAGGCCCAGCTTTTAGTCTAATAAATAGTGCACTGAACACTGTGACTATTTAGTGGACATAGTCAAACATTGTGCTCTCCACTACCACTGCAGTACTACAGTACTTGTACAATAGGAAACAAGAAAGTAGTGACTGAAAATCACAGAAAAACACAGTAAAGACCACCATACAAAAATATAATAGGAATCATATATTAGCCCTGCGTTAGGGTGCCTTGAACTGACCCTGAATCGGATAAGCGGTTGTAAAGATGGATGGAGTGAGGATTGTTTGATTCCCTGTTTGGGTTGAAGGAGTCTCCAATAATGCCACAGACAATAATATTTAATCTGTTAATGACGCCATTGCTTAAGGTGATTAAATGGAAATGGGAAGCTTGAAGGAAAGATTTACAATAGTGTGGTCAAGATGACGTGCTTACTTTTTGAACCTGAATGAACAAAAAAAAAAAAGGGGGGGGGGGGGGGGGCGCTTGGTGACTCACATTCTTCATTTAAAGGTGACCTTGGCCCTTTGCAAAAACAAAAACAAAACAAAACAAAACTGGAGGTGATCTTTGATGGCAGCGTCATTTAATAAAGAAATAAATTCTGTTGTTAAAACCAATTTCTTCCAGATGAGAGCCCTCGCGAAGATTAAGAACGTTCTCCCATCTGCTGACTTTGAGAAAGTAATTCATGCCTTCATTTCATCCGGGCTTGATTATTGCAATAGCCTTTATTTCGTAATCAGCCAGGCTCTGCTTTGTTGTCTACAACGAATGCAGCAGCTCGACTGCTGTCAGGCACACGTAAATGAGACCATATTTCCCCTGTTTTTGGCTTCTTTACACTGATGCCCGGTTACAGAATTGATTTTAAGATTTTATTGATTGTTTTTTTTAAATAAATGGTTTTAAACAGATTAGAATCCTTTTACATTTTTGAACTTTTAACTATGGATATTCCTGATATGTCTTTAAAGTCAGCTAATCAGATGCTTCTGGTAGAAGCAGATTAAAACACCTAAATGTGACTGAGTTATTGTTTGTCTTCCCAGCTCGGTTATACTGCTTTTAGTTGTACAGCACTTCGGTTATCCCTTGTCGTTTTTAAATGTGTTAAAGAATAAATAGGTTTGACTTCTATAAATGTTGGCAGTGGTTGGGGGGCTGTAAGCTAATCTAAAAGCCCAGCTCGGTCCACTACATAGTCACAGTCCAGCACTACACTGTAGTGTCTGAGACGTCAAGGCCCATGAGATTCTGCTGTACCGTAAAACAGGTAAAGAGAAGGAAATGGGGCATATTAGTGGAAGGTTCTTCGTATCAAAAAGCAATGCATCAGGTGCAGGAGGCTTCCATGCCATGTTACAATGCCTCACTGATACAGTGGGGCAAAAAAGTATTTAGTCAGCCACCGATTGTGCAAGTTCCCCCACTTAAAATGATGACAGAGGTCAGTAATTTGCACCAGAGGTACACTTCAACTGTGAGAGACAGAATGTGAAAAAAAAATCCATGAATTCACATGGTAGGATTTGTAAAGAATTTATTCGTAAATTAGGGTGGAAAATAAGTATTTGGTCACCTCGAACAAGGAAAATCTCTGGCTCTCACAGACCTGTAACGTCTTCTGTAAGAAGCTTTTCTGTCCCCCACTCGTTACCTGTATGAATGGCACCTGTTTGAACTCATCATCTGTATAAAAGACACCTGTCCACAGCCTCAAACAGTCAGACTCCAAACTCCGCCATGGCCAAGACCAAAGAGCTTTCGAAGGACACCAGGAAAAGTATTGTAGACCTGCACCAGACTGGGAAGAGTGAATCTACAATAGGCAAGCAGCTTGGTGTGAAAAAATCAACTGTGGGAGCAATCATCAGAAAATGGAAGGCATACAAGACCACTGATAATCTCCCTCGATCTGGGGCTCCACGCAAGATCTCATCCCGTGGGGTCAAAATGATCATGAGAACGGTGAGCAAAGATCCCAGAACCACACGGGGGGACCTGGTGAATGACCTGCAGAGAGCTGGGACCAAAGTAACAAAGGTCACCATCAGTAACACACTACAACGGCAGGGAATCAAATCCCGCAGTGCCAGACGTGTTCCGCTGCTGAAGCCAGTGCATGTCCAGGCCCGTCTGAAGTTTGCCAGAGAGCACATGGATGATACAGCAGAGGATTGGGAGAATGTCATGTGGTCAGATGAAACCAAAGTAGAACTTTTTGGTATAAACTCAACTCGTCGTGTTTGGAGGAAGAAGAATACTGAGTTGCATCCCAAGAACACCATACCTACTGTGAAGCATGGGGGTGGAAACATCATGCTATGGGGCTGTTTTTCTGCCAAGGGGACAGGACGACTGATCCGTGTTAAGGACAGAATGAATGGGGCCATGTATCGTGAGATTTTGAGCCAAAACCTCCTTCCATCAGTGAGAACTTTGAAGATGAAACGAGGCTGGGTCTTCCAACATGACAATGATCCAAAACACACCGCCCGGGCAACAAAGGAGTGGCTCCGTAAGAAGCATTTGAAAGTCCTGGAGTGGCCTAGCCAGTCTCCAGACCTCAACCCCATAGAAAATCTGTGGCGGGAGTTGAAAGTCCGTGTTGCTCGGCGACAGCCCCAAAACATCACTGCTCTCGAGAAGATCTGCATGGAGGAATGGGCCAAAATACCAGCTACTGTGTGTGCAAACCTGGTAAAGACCTATAGTAAACGTTTGACCTCTGTTATTGCCAACAAAGGTTATGTTACAAAGTATTGAGTTGTATTTTTGTTATTGACCAAATACTTATTTTCCACCCCAATTTACGAATAAATTCTTTACAAATCCTACCATGTGGATTCATGGATTTTTTTTTTCACATTCTGTCTCTCACAGTTGAAGTGTACCTCTGGTGCAAATTACTGACCTCTGTCATCATTTTAGGTGGGGGAACTTGCACAATCGGTGGCTGACTAAATACTTTTTTGCCCCACTGTAAAGTATAATTAAAGGTTCAACCATCCTTTAAAATGTCCTTTGGTGCTGACACTGTACATTAAATCCAGTGCTAGTGTTTTACAGGGAGGTTTATAAAAAATAATGGTGTCTTCCAGGGTGAATGAGCTGTTTAACTGAATAGCTGATAACATGGACGTGGATGTTTTCCTCTGAGGTATGCCATGAGATCTAATAAAGTTGAAGAATAAATTAAGTATTTAGACTGAACCTGGATCATTTTATCAGAACACACAAATCTGGGTTATGTGGAGGCAAGGTTGCCCTTTTTATTCTCCTTTTGATATTCTGATAGCGTTTTTATTATTATTTGTTTTTTAAATATTATTTTTATCTTTTTGTCTTCCTTCGGATCTTCCTGGCAGCAGCCAGCAGGCAAAATTGGGGCGATAGGGTTTGGGGTTATGCAAGATCCTTGTGTGATAGAGATGGGTTGAGTGAGAGCTGATTTAATGTGCTGGTCCACATTTTCCTGCAACTTCTAACCATATCCTCTTTTTTGTCCCTGTTGCTTTAGAAGGACCAGTAAACTTTTTTGTACCAATTCATTAGCACAGTTTTAAAATATAATAAAACTGTGACAGAACTGACACTGAATATTTCTGACTGTTAAGTATAAAAAACACAGGTGGAAACCCTTTCTGTGACAGGGTTTCCACCTGTCGCAGAAAGTATCAGACAGACTATCCTCGTGTTCTGCTCTAAATAGTTTTGCCATTTCAAACGCAGCCTTCATCCCAGTTTGTGAATTCAAGCAGGCTGGAGATTAATGGAGATTATTGTTTGCGAGATTAGGTTCCAACTGTAAGACTAATCTGCATTCACACCACTAACCAATCCAAATCTGCTTCTCTGTCTGATGGTAGATTTCAGCCAGCTGTTTGCAAGCTGCAGTGTTGCAGTATAACAGCCATGACACAAAGATCTGTGGCTTTACAGTTAAGGTAAATGCTCTGGATAAAACATGACTGTTTATCTAATTATACACAGAAAATATTGACCCGTTTGTCAGAGACTTGCGATGCAATGTTTGATAAAAGCTGGTGAAAAGGTGCAGTTTACCTGCAGCAGAAGGTGCATGCAGTATTGATCTATTAACAAAAAACCTTTTCCATAAAATTACAAATACATGAATACAAATAAAAGCAGACACAGCTATTAAATTACTGCAATTTTTTTTAAATCCACATTTTTGCCAATGATATCACATGCATATTTTGCTTAATCATGTTTAAGCGAGAAACTGAACAAGCAGGCAGTCTATCATGTTTGTCTACTATCATATCTACCAATATGGCATCGTGCAGGCTGTTATTTCCCCAGTCTCGTGATCTTACGAAATACTTTTAAACTCTCACTTAAGCAGTTTGCACTTATGGAAGCAAATAATAAACCAGATATAAAATTGAAAGTTTTAAACTGCATGGCATTGCAGACTTGTTTTCATAGTTCTTATCCAGCTGAACTTAGAGTAAGCCCTCCATGAGCCCAGACATAATTCTGTATTACATGGAAATTTATAATCGTCCAAAGCATTGCTTTAGTGTGTGTGTGAAATCTAAAGCTTATGTTAACAGACATTTAAACTATAGCAAGTATCTCTGATGCTGGATATGTTAAACTGCACATAAGTAAACTGTCAGCATTTTGTGGATCGGGAAGAATTAGGAAGTGATAACTCCATTTTGTGCTTTGTCCAGAGCTTTCCTTGCATCACAAATGGTGCTTAACCTTAATAACCGTAATACTGTATGAAATCCGTTAGGTACATGACATTCTCTAACATTTGTTGTCTAACCAGCAAGAACCATTAAGCAAGCTGAAAACCTGAATCTTATTTCTCAAATACCTGCTACCAATCGGTGCCCATCTTAAATTACTGATATGAATATAATTTGGAAATCAAATATTGTGTTTGCAGCTGATAGATAATTTTGGCCCGTTTTGTATCTTTCATATACCAAAATTGTCATATATTTATGTTTACTGTAGTCATATATATATATATATATTGGCTGCTTTTTCACTCATTTTCAGTCCAGTCCTTGTACCTGACCATTTTCAGTGGAATGTTTATTGTTTGTTATGCCACTTAACACTGACCTGTAGACCTGCACATAACAGACGGCTTAGCAAAGAACCAACTTTAAATTGCACCTTTGCATTGCACTTTGTTACTACCATCCTGCTGCAAAAACACATTTTCATTTCTTTACGTAAATCTGTGAAAAATGCTCCAGTTGGTATACTTATACAAACGCAAGCTAGTATTTTTCCACTAACAAGGTAATTTTCAAAGATCTATTAGTTGAAAACTTGGTATGGTATGCAGTGTGTCCTTAAACAAATTTGAGGAACCTGGACAAGTAGAGGACAATAAAAAGTGGCAGGTCTACAAACTAACCTTTCAGCATATTTCAATACTCTTTACTGGAGCCTCATCATTGGTCTCAGCGGAGGGGCGTTGTCAAGAAGCTATTCTTAAGGATGGGAAAACAAGGAGAAAAGACTAAGGTATGCCAAATTACACAAGAACTTGACCAAAAATCCATCAACGTGTACAGAGGAAGACTGGAGAGAGGTACAACAGTGAGTGTCTACAGCTGTAAAACACTGTGGTGGAGGCCCTGTTTGGTTTGGGACTGCGCTTCAGCCTGTGGTGTTGGAGAGCTTGCCAAAAAACAGAAAAGTATCATCAGATCCACCACGCAATATGGAAATATGCAATACGGAAAGCATCTAATTGGCAATAGCTTCAATTTTAGCATGTCAAACACCCCAAACACACTGTCAGTGCATTAAAAGCATACCTGCATAGAAAACCACACAGAAGAACACTATCAGTCATTGATTGGCCTCCTTCGAACCAGAAGCTCAACATTATTGAATAAGTGTGGGATCATCTTGAGAGAGCAGAACAAGAAGCAAACAGCATCCAAAGAAAAACTCTGAATATCCTTAAAGAAGCCTGGAGAACTAATCCTGAATAATCCTTAAAGAGAGTACAAGAAAGTTTGCCTAAGAGAGCTCATGCTGTGTTGAAGAATAAAGGTGGCCATACCAAATATTGACTTTCAAGCACCTTATAAATGTACATACTCTGTTTTTGCTTTATATACTGTATTTCCATGCGTGTTTGCACATATTTCAGAAAATCCCGGCACACATTTCCCATTTTCCCAGCAAAGTATAAAGCAATGATAGGTGGCTCAAGACTTCTGCACAGTATTGTACAGTAACCGTATTAATGTTCTAAATCATGGAAGGCAAGGAGTAACACAGTACATTTACATAATAACAGAAAGTTTTTAGGTGGTAGTAACTAAAGCTAATATGTTCCATCTTCATCCACTGTGATTTTGAGTATTTCAAATGACATTGCATATCTGGTGAATGCCACAACTAGAGCAGAAAGGAAATTGACATTCCTCATTGATGAGATAATTGTGTAACTTTCACAAACATGCATCAGCGTTAAGAGCTTCACACTGTTTTAAACAATAAATGGATCAACTAACACTGTAGTTAAAGTACTGGCTTACTCAGTAACAGTAATAACCAAATATGTGCCTCACCTCCAAAAAAAGAATGAATTCTGCTCTAAATCATCATCTTTTTCTAACTCTTATTTCTGCTATGACTGTTCTTTCTTTTTTTCATATCATGGCTCTATAGAGCTCATTACGTAACGCAGAAGAGCAACAATTACAACACACGAGCTGGGAAGAATCTGATTTGAAATTTTAGGAGTGTAGAGGAAAGGCTCGAAGCACACCGCTTGCTCACTTGCAATAGCTCTGCTGTACAAACAGGTACAACCATGACCCAAATCAGAAAACCTCAACTGTGCCATGACAGCTGCTCTGTTACTGGGGCAGTGTGACTTATGGAGACGCAAAAGATAGATATCCTAAATGCTTACCCTGTCACAATAATAGCTTTTAAAAATCTGTCTCTAGAAACGTGGAGCACAAGTCTGAGTGATTGTGAGAAAGTACCTAATGGACAAGAAAATGGGCACCCAATTACTGAAAATGGTCATGCCTTTTTCCCCCACAGATCTTGTGACTATACATCAAGCAATCTTGTCACTGTAAAATAGCCAAGATGAGATTGAATGGGGCAGAAATTCTTCATAAATGACCACCATGTGAACATAGAAAACAATCCTCACACAATCGCATAATATAAAGTGTAATCTCAGTCACGTTCAGTTGGAAGGCCACAACACTGACCATCGAAAAACGCTTCAGTCATCACCTAAACAAGCACACATCCTTTGCATGGCAATAATTTTTGCTGGTGAAATACAGTAAATGAGCACCTTTGTCACAACTGTTTGCTAAATGGCCCCTGAGAGTGTCATTGGGGTGTAATGACCAACTTGTAGATGCATGCTGATTAATGCTGCCACAAGACTAAATTGTGGGGTAGAAGCAGAGCCCAGTAGCCATCAGCAGCTGTCATTCTTGTTCTATGTCTGGCTCTTCTAAGGACCTCTTCCAATTCACAGAAAGATATAGCTTGCAGGCAAAATTCTGCCTGTCTACCACCTCAATGCAGCAGCTGTGACCTGCATACAGTTGGACTTTGCAGTGACAGATTAGTAACAGGGTGTGCATTCACTGCAACAGGTTTACATTGATCAAGCTCAAAAAAACTAAATGGCCAGAATGAGCACTTTAAAAATACACACAAGTGACAGTGATTTGCATGTTTGATGCATTTTGCAGTACAATGTACAGCTTTTAAAATGAGAGCTTTTTGTCATAGACATTGCACTGATTTGTACTTCATTTTACTCATACAGTGCTCCCACCAGCCTGAATACACCCACACACATGCACACGCAAAATACAGCTATGTAGGTCTCCTCAATGAGTCTGTGGATAGACAAAAAGCTGGGGGGGGGGGGGCACCTACCACATTTGTTTCAGTCTGCACACTTTTGATTTAGGCTAAAATAAATAAATAAATACATAAAATAATGAAACAATCCTGAGATGTGATCTCTGAAAAAGGTTCTGAATAGACAAATGGATGACAATGTGTGTGTGTGTGTGTGTGTGTGTGTGTGTGTGTGTACAGAGCAGTCTGCCTCCTACTTCAGTACTTGTGCGCCAAGTCAACTGACATATGTTCAACAAGCTTAAAAAGAGATGTAAACACAAATTGTGTACTGAGGAGTAGGTCACTGGGCCTTATGGTGCACTAATACTGACTATGGTCCACTGTGTAGATTTCCTTATTCTGGAATACCAGTATATCTGACATGCTTGTGCCTGCTTTGTATAATAAGCGAACTTCCTTTTTAAAAGTGATAGCATCAACAGTGACCTGTTGCAGAGCAGCACTAAACTCCAAGGAAATACTGGCTGTCATGCAATGATACTGAAATGTATACTTGAGTGAGATGTTTATATGTCTGCTAGCTTACTGTATAACTTTTTTTATACACAGTAATGTCACAGATAATGCTACTGATTCAGCCAGACATGGACAACCAGTGTGAGGGCAGCATTTTCATAGCTAACATGAACCTGTGTTTGTGCATGCTTTCTGTAACCTGTAGCATAAGAAGTGTAATTGTTGCTGATTTCATCTCTGCTCTGACAGAAACCCAGAGCACCCAGCTGACTGAGTCCTGCAGCCAAAGTGCAGGTGTTAACAGGGAGTTACAGTGGGATTTTGCAGGTGAGGAAACGGGTGTAGCAGTGCAATGTGGGCATAAGAACCACTTTGAAATAAGCAATTATATTTTGCATTGTGAGATCCAGTAAAATTTTCCTTTGTGTATAGGCTGTGGTCTGGTGCTGCTGTGAGAGTCCCTGCTCTTTGTGGATTTTTGCCACTTAACTTTCAACAAGATAGACGCAGATGTTGTATGAGCTATCGTCCCTGATCTGAAACCACTAGATGATATAAAGTTCAGATAAAAGGTAAATTCCACTGAGTGAAACTTATCAGCATCATCAGCTTACTTTTGCATTAAGATCTGCTACCCTTGATGTAAACTTACATTGACCATAAATACCACAATCTGCTCTGCACCTGTCCAACATAGCACATGACTGTACATTCACCACAGTACTGCCAGCTAACCAGCCT
Source organism: Copadichromis virginalis (assembly GCF_057382275.1). Classification (NCBI taxonomy): domain Eukaryota; kingdom Metazoa; phylum Chordata; class Actinopteri; order Cichliformes; family Cichlidae; genus Copadichromis; species Copadichromis virginalis. The sequence continues at coordinate 15,675,220 of NC_140627.1, read as the reverse complement.
GTATGAAACTGTACTGAAGTACCTAGTATTTCATTGCAAACTTTGAATACAGCACCACAAAATTATGATGCTTTGATTTCCTTTGCAAGATGTTTCACAATATGAAAAAACACAACTACAGCATGTCATGCATGTCTGATTAAAATCTCCAAAGTTAAGGCATTACAAGTAAACTTTAAATTTCCAGTTTATCAAATATCTGCTCAGCAAATAACCGGTTAACTTTAACTAAAATTATGTTTCATCTTCCTCCTTTGCCTAACACATTTCTCTATTGTAAATAGGCAGCACATGTATATTTAGCCAGCATGACACACTGCAATATAAACTGCATATAAACAGCTTGTGTGTGATCATATTTGTTGAATTTATTAAGCTTGTTTCCACTTATTTTTAAGTGGGAAATCATTTCAAAACGTACAGAAGCTTGTTTTGCCACTGAAAAAAAAATGACATCCATTAATCCAAAACTTCAAGTTAAATATCTCCGAATTTGGGGTTTCTTGAGATATAATAACTTTAAATTTTAAGATAATAACCTGAAGTTCTGATTTATCGATGGCAAAGAAATTTGCCTTTTTTCGTGTGGTCTTATTTTAGTGTTGTTATTTTTATTTGGTGGTACAGTGGTTAGCGTTGTTACCTCACAGCAAGACTTTCTGCATGGAGTTTCCATGTTCTCCTTATGTTTGCGTGGGTACTCTCCCATTCCTCTGGCTTCCTCCCACAATCCAAAGACATGTTAGTGGGGTTACGTTAATTGGCATTTCTAAATTGGCCTGAATGTGAGTGTGAATGGTTGTCTGTGTCAATGTGTTGGCCCTGTAATAGACTGGTGATCTGTCCAGCGTGTACCCTGCCTCTCGCCCTACAACAGCTGTCACTGGCAACCCTAAAATTGGATAAGCAAAAGAGAATGGATGAATTGAAGGAAGCATTTTTTTCAGTGGCAGAAACAAGATTCTATACATTTAAAATTACTGCCCACCAAAAAATAATGTTTATGAGCAAAAGTATAAACAACATTTATGCTAACTCCTCTTTTGAAGAGGAGTGAGCTAGATGCTAAATTTCCACCACAGCAGCTTCATTTACATCTGCACCATTAACACTCAGTAGGGATGAGACGAACAAGGGGATGTGACACGAAATCCCACAATGAGGTTGTGGGATTTCATGCCATTATTTTCTTATTACTCCATCCTTTTGGCTATAAGCAAGTACAGGTAGAAAAAAAACATACTCAATAGTAATATGTATTATTCTGCCTATCAGATTTACTCTTTTACTAAAGGTGCTCAAGCTCACTTTAACACCTGTGTTAACTGCTGTAGGTAGCCTGAGTTTAAGGCAGCTCATAGGAAGTGGAAGTCACACAACCACATAATTTTGAGAGTTGCACAGTATATATGTTTAACACACTAGACAGCATCTGTACGGTGCCAAAAAGGGATTAAAGGCAAGTTTTGGGGAGGTCCTAAGAAGACCTGGAATCAGTCTCTGGGCCTAAACAAGATTTGTTAAGCCAAAAAAATATGAGCAAACATTAAGAGATAGTTAAATGCCTAAAACAGTCACCATAAAGTTGGTGATCTTTGGTTAGTGCTGAACAAAGAAAGGAACTGAAAGTATCACGAGGATATTGTTACTGTTTGCATGACAAGCCATAAATGGGGAGGAGAGGGGGGTCAGAAAAGAAACTCTGGGGAGATCTTAATATCCATGTATAACCACATACTTTGATGGGTTCTTTGAAGTAAATAAAAGGCCCAGGAACTGGGTGTGGTAACTCAAAGTGACACAATAGGTGGCTGTGCCAGTTTGATCACATCACTGACAAGCTTTGATAAGTGCCAGAAAAACTGACAAGGGCTGTTTGGGCTGTTCAGGGAATCCAAAAGGGAATAGGGTCCATTTTCTGTTACCTCTCTAACAAGATGATGAGTTTAAAAGCCACAGTGAGAGTGGCACAATCAAGAGGAGAGGGGAGAATTTGTGTCTCGTGAGTACAGACTAAGTGGATTTAAGACAGCAGCAGTACAGGACACGCATCACATTTTAGGCCGCAGTGCTTCAATGGAAGTGCAAATGTGTGTCCTAAACATTGTGGAAGAAGTGTGGAAGACAGGCAAGTAAGATTTTACAGCTGAGTAGCAAACACCATAGCCTAGACACAATGAAGGAACTATGTGGCCTTTAAGTTCACGTTACAGACACTTGCACTACTTTCTAATTAAAGTAGTAGGGGCTCATTTTAGCCTAGTAAAGGGCATTGAAAACAACATTGCTTATGCAAATCAAGTGAAAAAGCAAAAATCTGTGTCCATCTACATATGTACAATAATTCAGGATTTGAGTGCAGCCTGTTGCACCGCAGTTTCCTTTATTTTTTTGTACTCCGTAATTTCCACATCCTCAAGAAAATAATCTAACAAAAGAAGAAAAGAGCAAAGTTATTTTCCTTTGAAATATCTGCTGTCAATAAACCTGATTCTCTCAATGGCGATTAACAGGGTCATGATGCCTCACTGCAAACATAATGCCCTGGATATTGTTTTCAAGTTACTCTCTAAGAACAACATCTACAGACCAAAGTTATTTCTTAAACTACTAACAAGAAAAGGAAAATGCTTGAGTGTGACGTGGGAAAGTTGTTAATTCGACATTTTCAATCACAGCATCACGTTTCAGGATTCAGCTACAGCACACTGCTAGCCCTTAGCATGTGAGCAGGTCTGTCTGCAAACAGACAGACCTGCTCTGCTGCTGCTACGACAAAGTGTGGCATTAAAGCATTAAAGCAGGGCGGTAGCCTAAATATAGCCTAGGAGCCAATTTGCCTAGGGCAGCGTGATTTTCAACACGTGATACCGGTGATACAGGCCGCTGTCCCTGGTCCTGAAATTGTGCTCGCTCCTTTAAATGTAAGCGTTTGACGTTTCATAAAAGAAGCCACGAGGATATTTGGAAAACTGCAATGATTGTATGACTAACGACAAGTAAAACGTGCACTGCAATGTGTCTGAAATGTCAAAGAATAAAGCAGCTTTCCTGGCTGCAGATAGTAAAGTACACATAAACTGCAATTCCTCACTAGCAACAGTGCGAGGCGCTTGTCTATTGCAGTTCAGGGAGAATGGGAGAGAGAAAGAGAGTTTGATTGATCATGTGGGCTATGGGAGCCTGCGAGAGTTGTCGAAAATTGCTGCATAGACGCCCCTTAGGCACCTATTTGGTACCCAGTGACTCCAAGCCATGCTGTGGCCACAATAACCACAATTCACCAGAGTGCCTGTTACCAAAAGCCCCAAGCCCGGGGCTGTTAACACAACGTTGATTCTTCCGGGTTGGACTTCACCGGTATTCCACATTAGGGCTACATTGACTTACCGCAGTCCTCACACAAGATCCTTCCAACATCCTTTTTTAGGTTCTTTCCACTGGTGTCAAGAGGCGCGAACGATGCCTTAAAAACCAAGGGCTCGTCAGTGGGGTCCATGAAAAAAATGTACTTGTGGTTTTTCTTCACTTTGGTGCACGGAGCCTCAGATCCAAATTCCCCCACGGTGACGAGCTGTTCTCGCTCCAGACCCCCGCTGTTTAGGGGCCAAACATCCAGCACTTTGACATTCACACGGTACGGCTCCGCAGAGACGTTCACAGGCGTAGACTGCACCTTGCCCTCGATCACCACGGCGGATTTGTAAGCCTGGTCCTGCAGGGAATTCAAACTCGGGGAGTAGCAGGCGAATGAGACCCCGATGACCAGCATGGATAAATGTACTGAATCAAGCCTCATGCCGCCTGCTTTGGCTCGGTGGTCGCTGGTCGCGTTGCGGCAGGGCTCTCTCGGCTGCGGGGCGATGGCGATGGAGCTGGGTTGAATGAAGAGACAGCAAGTAGGCTCCAGTAGCACGACAGCGCGGCAGACCTTGCATAAGTGTCCATGCCATCGGGATCCGCTGCTTTTTCGGGTGATTTTCAGTGGGTAAACAGTAGCTCTGGAACCGCGGGGTGACGCTGGGTTTCAAACCCAGTCACTGATTTCTACTAATAATAAGGCATCGTAGACATGCTAAGCAAGGAATCGGCGGTTTCACTCTCTCCAGAAGATGCTTCCTATGCTGCCATAGTAGCCTTAACTGCAAGACGACGCCACTCTTATCTTTGCCCAAAAATTGCAGTGGTGGGGTACCGCTATGATGGTTTTCTGTATCATCTGCAGCGGAGAGAAAAGACGCAAAATGCTGCAGTGAACCACAAGTTTGGTAGTCCGCTCGCAAAACAAAAGCCACGTTTCATTCCCCCCACCCCTTCAAAAAAGAAGAAAGAAAAGAAAAGAAAAGAAAAAAAATTAAATTAAAATAAAGCAATTATTTCTGCTCGGCAGCTATAGCGCTAATACGCCGCCTTCCAACGCGGCTCTCTCTCCGCCTCCCCTACGAGCCACAGACGGACAGAAAATAATGCCGATTGCCAAGAGGCTCCCTCAACAGAAAAAAAACGCAGAACTGGAGCTCTGACACGGGCAACCGACGCACCGAAGGGTCGTTCTCCTCACTCCCCAAACCCCGCTACTGTGTGCCGATCACTCCATGGTCTTTTATCGGTGTCGACCTCACGTTATAACGAAACAAACGAAATCCAAAATCCATGACTGTCCCTCCTCAAAATCGCATTTCACTGTAGCCAAGGCATCGCTCCAAAGACCGAAACAGGTTCACACGGAAACCCGCTGAGCCCAGAGAAATCATATGGCTGCGATGACTAAGGCTGCGAAAGCATTTCGGAGTCTTCAAGAGACTGTTTTGAATGAGTTTTGCGTCTCATCCCATTAAGTCATGCCCTGCATTCAGGTCACATTCACTGCTCTGCCTCTAAAAAAAAGAAGAAGAAGAAAAAGAAAGAAAAAGAAGAAGAAGAAGAAGAAAAAACGCTGTTGAAAGAAGACCGCATTAAATCTATAGAGCTGCAACACCGGGGTCCAAACCGCAGATGAACTATTTGTTAAAGTGTTGTTGTTTTTTAAATATATATTTAAACGTGTTCATTCAGGGTAGTTCTGACAGAGCACTTTGACAAACGTCACGTTACATAACTACACAAATTAACATAGGAATACTGATTATCGTCATACCAAATATAACTAAAGTTGAAATTTATAATGGTTTGGTTTTAGCCTGAATGCGGATACATGATGTTCAAGTAACTGCATCACAAAGAGCGACATCTGCTGACCAGAGAGTAGTTGAGAGACAGTAACATACCCTAACTGCTGATGTTCATCAAACAAGCGACACAGCAGGGTGCTAGATTTGAATTTGGCTCAAATGAAAGGTGCACAAGATTAAGTGAAATAACCTTTAAAAGGTAAAAAGGTCAGGGTATAAATTCTATAATAAATCAATCTAAAACCAGGAAGCCAAAGACTCTCAAAACCATACTGTAACTTATAATAACACAATGGAGTTACTTGCGTGCACCACCTGCCAGCTTGAAACAGACCTGGCTGCTCTCCGTGGTGCTGAAATTTGAATTAGACCTATAGAGTGTTAATGTCAAACACGCTCACAATAGACAAGACATTACTGTGTGGACTAAAGTCCTCCTGTCAGCACCTATAATTGAGAATGCGATTTTTAAACAGCACTCTGCAGACCAGTGCGGGATAGATGCGATGATGTAGGAATTGGTGGAACAAGCATTTAAGGAGCAATCACATAATAGGTAATGGATTTCCCCTTTAAGATCAGAGCTACTTTATCAATTCTTGGCTGGGAATTACTATAAATAGTCACTTTAGTTTTTCAGTGGCTGCTCAAAGAGCCAGGACATAGGACTTTGTACAGGGGTCATATGTTTTTGAATATATTTTTGATAGGAAAACCAATAATTAGAGTGATTAAAAGTTTCTCCCACTGAAAACGCTGCGTCCAGATGAACAGAATCAACTTTTGGAGATCATTCATTCATTCATTTTGCCACTGGCAAAGTGGGACACACAAGTTCACAACATTAACGCAAAAACTACGCTCGGATTTCACTTCTTTAGACGCTACCCTGCATTACAGTTCCCAGAAATGTTGCCCTATACCTGTTACAGTCAAAAAGACAATACTGTAATTCCCCAGTGTCGCCGAGAAGTGGCGCCCTTGAACCGAGTTTCCAACATTTGCGTGTTGACATCATGCAACGTGCAGCGGCGTTGAATTGTGCGTGTGTCGCTCTTCGTGCCACGACTCTCGGTTTCTTGTCCATCTTGTGAAGCAAGCAGGAGCAGTCCGTGTCGCTGTCACGCAGGAGTCCGAGCGCATTCACATGTGTCTTTTGCCTCGTCTCGCCATCTGCGGCAGACCGTCGAGGTTTTAAGGCGCTGCGCCTGCAGACTGAGCGGGGTAAAGGTAGGTTATGGAGTCTCGCTCGGTGGAATGACGCTTTATTTACAAGTCATTCGCATTGTTGCTGTGCTGTAAGTGTCCTGACGTGCAGCCAAGCATATGACATTGCTTAGGAGAGTTTACAGAAGCATGAATACTTCACTGTACGACCGATCTGTCTACAAAAAACGAAAAATTAAAAAAAAAAAAAAATGGAGCTGCATTTGGAGCGATGCCACCTATGCTGGGATGTAGGGAGAAACTTTGGGAGGTGATCACAGCGGCTGTCTTTTACCAACTGCGACAACACTTTCTGAGGCTGAAAACTGCGTTGGATGCGATCTCGGGATCCGAAAAAGACCTGCATGTATGATCCACGTCCATAATTTAAAATTGTCAGAAAGAAAATAGGCCAAGTACCGACTGGTGATGAATTTATTGCTTAACTGATAAGTTATTCATCTGTCTAGTGGGTCTTCATAAATCTGCGTATATAGAGGCGTATATAGTGTTTTAGGTGTAACTTTGTACAGACAAAGATGAGCTTGTCACAGTAAACGCTTTGATTAGAAAGTCTGATGAAATTCTAAATGAGTGGTTCCATTGCAATCTGAGGCCCAGAGAGGTAAGGCCATTTTAAATCCGACACATTATTCACAAACGAGGCCTGTAAGTTTGCAGTGCTGTTCCTTCATTCAGTGCAATAGGAATGACTTACCCATTTCGCGTGCATCCACAGCGGTGTTTATTGGACTCATCTATTTAGAAAAACTAACAATAAAAAGAAAGGGCACATCATTAAAAAAAAAAAAAAAACAGCATAGAGTTGACTTCTCTTCAGCAGAAACACTTAATGAAAAGAATACAAGCTTGTACTCAGAGTTTCCTGGGGAGTGGCAATGAAATAATGAGAGAGGTTCACTGCGAGCAGGTGCGGACAAACTTAGTTGATTTTTTTTTGCATAGAAAACCAACAGGCCAACCTCACGCTGAACATCACAGTCATACACGTTACACGTTTAGACTCTAAAATTGTCATTGGTTTAATCCTCGCGCAGTTGTTAGGTTTTTAATCACAATTTATTCATTTATTTTTTAATCAAAGTGGGAATTACTGGGGAATGAATCACCCTTTGAGGCGCAGAATAGGTCATATTTGAATGTTTATGTGTATAAAAAATATAAAAGGTGGGTAAAGATTAAGAGAACGTTTAAAAGAAGGAGAAAATTAGTCAAGTGTATTGTTTCCTCTTAAGGCCCACATGCTTCTGTCTCCTCACCTGCAGCTCTGATTTACACTATTGATGGACAGAGTAGAAGAGCGACCTAAATTCTTCTTCAGGGAATTTTAGAGGGAATAATTTTCTTGAACGCGACTTCTCTCTTAGCATCGTCCGGATATTTCAGCGTCCTCCTGCTTCACATTTTATTATTCATTATTTGTTTAAATTAATTATAATTTTTAATATTTGTAACTTTTTAAATTACCCAATATTTTTTTCACAGCCCGGAATTTTCTTTTTTAAACAATAAGCATTTGAAATGATTACTATAAACATACAGAATGCATACAGCATTTTAAATGTAAAGCATTTCAAATTACTGCTTTAATATTTAACGCCTGAGAAATCAAGTAGTATCTATAAGTCAAGATGCATACATGTTTATTTTTATTTTATTTTACTTTATTTTTAAGTTTCTGCGTTGGGTTTGTTTGTATGACTGGCTTCAGTCAGGCCTAACAGTCTTGTGGAAAGGTAGAGAAGAAAGGTCAACTTTGAGAGGGAAATTAATCACGTATCTCAACGTTTCCATCAATGCAGTTGATATTTTCTATTCTAAATAAAAGTTTGAGGTTCAATTCTCGGTCTTGTTTGTGAAGTGAAGAACGAATAGTGCCTAAAGGATACCCACAGTTAAACATCTTACCATTTTCCCTTATTTGGACTCGGCAGCGACACATAAACGAGTCTGCAAGAATGAGCGGCGGGGGAAACAATTATGTTTTAAATTCTGGGCTTTCTGCAGTGTAATCATATAGACGAGGCCTAGGACAGCTGTCTCACAGTCACTGACTGAATACTAAATTTTATTTTCTTGTAATAATAGGCCTACTAACTCTTTGTAGTGCGCTTGAATAAAACTCCGGAATCACTATTTGAGCGATTTTTACATTTAAAACCTATTTGCGCTGTTTATCTTTGGTCGTAAAAATGATTTGGAGGCAATCTAAAGTAGTTTGAGGTAAATATGAAAAAGGAATTAGAAAAGGCGGAAGAAGGGCAGAAGATTTATGCTAAATAAAAAATACAGATACCCTATACAGGCTCATAGATGCCTTGAGTGAAAGGTCTTGGCACTCTTTTTTAAAAAACAAAACAAAAAAACAAAATCGTTTTCCAGGTAAATCGGAAGTAAGACTAAAAAAAAGGTCCTTCGTGTAAAAAAAAAAAAAAAAGTATCGCCAGCATTGATTATTGTATTTTATTTTTTGGGCAGAATTTAAGTTAAGATGGGTTTATTATTTATTTATTTGGGGCTTTATTACTACTTATTTTTATGCTCTAAGATCGTCATGGTCTAGTCAGTAATAATCTGTGTAGGCCCAGATGGGCATGCCTTGATCTTTTCCCATTATCAATCCATGCAGTGGCTTTACTTGAAATGCGCAAAATATTACCAGAGCAAATGAGCTGAACTATCATAGCCCAGGTCTGCCCATCAAATTTCACATTTGCGCAAGTAAAAAAAATAAAATGAAAGAAAGAGCATAGACCCGGAGCAGACATTGCCGCCGCTGAATAGCTGAAGAGAAGGAGGCCCGAGTACTAATGAGGCAGGCCTGCGAGCTGCAGGGGGCTCCGCTGAGACAGCGTTCAGACCTTGCTCGGACACCTGGGTGACACAATTCTATCTTAAGGCGTGAATAAGTGGGTAAGATTACCTTAGAAATAGTCGCCACAAAGTCAGAGTTTAGAAACAGCACCTTTCTTTCATGAACGTAAGCTACAGGAGGGGTTGCTACACTTTCACGCCTTCTGTGTGTGTTAGCCTTGATGTTGGCAGCTGTTTTGCATGTCCCGTAGGCATACCGAGCACGCTCATTGGATGTTTTGCTACATAAAAAATGTAACCTTTGTAAAAAAAAATTTGCACCTTTACAGATTTCAAACTGAGGAATGACTGGTGGTATTAAAGCTAGCCTAGTTGTTCCGTCTTTTATCTAAGCAGAGGTAAGTAGCCTCTAGGGTGGGGAAACTTAGCTGAGTTGCTGAAACAATGTTGTGTGAGACCCACCTCTGCTCATATTATTCCCACACAGTTAACATGGCGGCTCTCTCTCCCTTTCTGACATGATTTGGCGTTATAGAACAAAACTGCTCATTCATAAAATAAAACGGGAATCGGAAACTAAAAATTAATATATATAATTTTTTTTATTTGTATTATTAGCTATACATAGCATATATTTTAAACTAAACTTCCTTCCTTCCTTCCTTTCTAATTCTAATGCTGATATCAGTGTTTAGTATAGCCTAGAAATCCAATACAATGTATAAAAGGTAAGACGTATTATAAATTATGTAATAATTGACTGTCGCCTAGAGTGAAAACTAATTATTCGTTACAAGCTATTCGTTTTATCAGTCCTGCTATTATTTGTATTGCTGCTGATGTGGTCCTGTTAAATAATATGTATAGACCGATTTTCTTGTGACTTGTAAATCAAAAAAAAAATTTAATTCTTCAACTCTTTGAGAGCAAACGGTGATCTGTAAACTCGTTAGCACATCCCACGTAAACAGATATACTTGTGATGTGAAGTCGGTGATGCATTAGAAGGCTATTTTCTTAGATAAAAACTTGAGGGCAAGCTTGGGTCTTTCCAGGTTGGAAAAGCACCTGGCTTTTCGGGAGTTGTACAGACGAAATGAAACTTAAGTGGGCTGGTAGACGCATTTCCTCCAACAACCGTAGGTTTCGCTTTCAATGTTAGTGACAGCTTATGACATTAGTCGTGCGGTGTGGCATAAAGGGCATTAAAACCCATGGCAATCGCTCTGCGTTAAGCGCCCTTCTCGTTTTATTTTTTTATACTCTTGTGTAGATCTCGCGAGAGCTCCGGCTCGCTGTGGCTGTGCAGCAGACAGAGGGAGAAGGCAGGCAGGCAGCATCATGGCGGACAGAGACAGTGGAAGTGAGCAGGGAGGAGCAGCTACGGGCCCAGGCTTCGGTTCCATGCACCTAGCGACAGGAGGGGCGGGCTCGGCCTCCGGGCTCCAGCATGAGACCCAAGAGCTGGCATCGAAGAGGGTTGACATCCAAAACAAACGTTTCTATTTGGACGTTAAGCAGAACGCGAAAGGCCGCTTCTTAAAGATAGCAGAAGTCGGGGCCGGTGGAAACAAGAGCCGCCTCACTCTCTCCATGTCCGTGGCGGTTGAGTTCCGTGACTACTTGGGGGACTTCATCGAACATTATGCCCAGCTGGGTCCGAGCAACCCGGGGATGGTACAAGACGAGCCCAGGCGAGCCCTCAAAAGCGAGTTCTTGGTCCGAGAAAATCGGAAATACTATATGGATCTGAAAGAGAACCAGCGAGGACGGTTTCTGAGGATTCGACAGACCGTTAACCGGGGGCCCGGTTTGGGATTCACGCAAGGCCAGACGATTGCTCTGCCTGCCCAGGGACTTATTGAGTTTCGTGACGCTTTGGCTAAACTTATTGACGATTATGGTGTAGAGGACGAACCTGCAGAGTTGCCCGAAGGGTCATCGTTGACTGTGGACAACAAACGGTTTTTCTTCGACGTCGGATCCAATAAGTACGGTGTGTTTATGAGGGTAAGCGAGGTGAAGCCAACGTACCGCAACTCAATTACAGTGCCCTACAAAGTGTGGTCCAAATTTGGGAATACTTTCTGTAAATATGCCGAGGAGATGAAGAAGATCCAGGAGAAACAGCGGGAGAAAAGGGCATGCGAGCTGCAGCAACAAGAGGAGATGCAGCAGGACGATGGAGACGAGGATTGATAGACAGCAAACAAAAAAAGAAAAAAAAGAGAGAGAGAGAGAGGAAAAACATGCCAGAGTAATGAAAATAACAAGAGAATTATAATTAAAAAGAAAACACTCTACTGTATAATGAAAGAAATCTAAAGATTTAACTGTATTGGTTTAACCAAGGGAGCATCACCCACAATATAAGAAACCTCCACGACCTGACAGTTATGACATGTTGTCACTCATCGCTGGATGTTACCCCACTTAACCACCATTAATACAGTAACAGGCTGCTAAACAAAGTAATAACATTATATTTGAACATTGTTTCCTACTTGACAAACGATATTGAACTGTTTATTTCCCTTATTAACAGAAAACTTTTGTACCAGTTAAAGCTATTGTAAAGAGGAGAGGAAAAAAAAGTGTTTGCAATGTTCAAATTGAATTATTGCCGAGTTCAAAGGAGAGACAAAAAAGTTTCCTTCTCATGTGAGTTAAATGACTTCAGCACAAATCAGATGTTTTAATTTTTAGACCAAAATTCCAAAACTTTGTAAAAGGTTGTCACATGTACTTGCCATCCTATTTACCTTTACCTGTGAGTAGAGAGGTGTTTACACATAAATCATATGAGGGCTAGGCCTGCTTCGGAAACTGATAAGATTTCATGCAGTACATATATATATATATATATTAAAAACAAAACAAAACAAAGGAACGTGTAGGCATTTTCATGAAATGAAATAAGTGCTCTATTTATTGTGCAATATGCATTGCATATAAGGAACTGGTCATTGGATCTTGACATTTGCCAGAGGCATTCAAAGATATATTAATATTGTAACTTTTGTTTCAGTTGAAATTGTTGCCATGCAGATGGATATATAATAGACTACCTTTGTGTCTCGTTGTTAATGCAATGTGTTCAGTTTAAAGGTACTAAATGTGTATTTGATAGAGGAAATGCAGAGACAACATGTAGCAAATGGCCTGAACTGCAGATTATTTAACAAGGCAAAAGACCCTGAATATACTGTGTTGATTGGCATAGTAAAAACTGGAAGAGCGCAATCGGTTAGTACATATGAAACAAACTTTTTGTGATCTTGTTTAGTCATAAAAGTCTAAATGGTGCCAAGGAGTGCTGTTGCTGCATGTTTATCTGCACTACGATTTCGTTGGTCTCCCAAAATATTGGCTCAAAGACCCTTCCATACGTATCTTTATCTGCCTATGTTGTATGAATCTCAAGTTCGAGGACTGGGGGGGGGGGATTACCATCCAAAAGGCTCGGTGTAGTTCTAGTGGAAGTTGTTTCAAAGCATGATTGTAAAAGCAGCGACCTTGTGAACAGTAATCGAAATGTCACCATCACACTATGAGGACGGCCACTGAGGCGCTTGCCTGGCTTAGCCGAGGTGAAGACGGCCTGGTTCACCTGTTGGTGAATGTCTGTTATGTCATTGGATGTGCACATTCCTTTCTTGCGTTTTAAGATCTGAGGGTGTGAAGTTCAGTGTGGGGCTACTTTGGATACATTCTCATAGCTCTGCTTTAGATTTGTAAGCCCAAATACCCACCTGGGGTGATGAGATTCTGTTCTGGTCTAATTGTAAATATTTGGGCTGCCACACGGAAAACAACTGGTTCTAATCCAGTTCAGTCGCATCTCATAGATGTGTGATAGCAGTTTTATAAACTCTGTCAGTAAACTCCAGAGAAACTGGCAACAATCAGATACTGTCAGATTTACCTCAGCATTGAATTAAATGATTGCTCCCATGTTTAGATTGACTGGAAACCAGCAAACTAGACTGTCCTTGACCACCTATTTTTGGAGCCTTTGGTATAGCCTAAATGATACCTGATTGGGAGCATCCTCTTCAGCATATAAACAACCTGGTGCCTTACACACTCCGCATGCTTACACGCTGGCCTGGTGCTTTGGATCGCAGTTATGGCTTCTTTTTGTTTTCTTCTTCTTCTTTTTTTCAAAACTCCTTTTTCTTCTATTTCTTGTGTCTCAGCCCCCTTGTGTGCTAGCGCACGACTCGTGGTGCTAAAAGTGTCTGTTACAAACTCTTTAGAAAAATAGGAGCAGAATTCTTAACTTTTTTCTGCTACCTTTCAGCCCCCCCCCCCCCGACTTTATTGCCATCCCCATTCCCTAGCCATCCAGGTATCGGCCTACATGTAAACATGGAAGGGGGTGGTCACCTAGATGCAAGACGATGCAGAAGAGATGGCTCTTCACCAGCCATATGCATTAGCAGGGAGAGCAGGGGCTGATTGGGAACATCAGTAGTGGCCTGAAATGGTATCCGTTGTTACGGGAAAGCCCCACCCCACCCCTTAAAATGCTTGTTTCATGGCTTGGGTTAGTTATGTGTAAGTTGTAAGTTGCTCAATTAATGGGGAGTAGCAAGCATGTCTTGTTTTGTTTTGTGGGGGTTTTTGTTTGTTTGTTTTTTGTTTGTTTTTATGTAGTTTTACCTTTTCAGCATTATTCCACATTATTTGTAATTTTGGAATGTTTTTGCCCACAAAAATATCGTTTTGTTTTTTTTTCTTTCTGTGCAACATTTCATCACTGTGTGCAATATCATATGTGCCAATGGTGGCAATATATGTATATCAATTAAATATATGATTACTATTTGAAAGCATATGGCTGAATTCCATGTTTATTTCTCATGAAGGAATTGTATGCCTTTATTTGCACACAAAGCTCCATCCTGGAGGAAAATATAGTAAACCAAGGTCTTAGCAGCCTGTTGAGTCAAGCAGTTCACGTACTTACTTTAACTTGAAATCGAACATTGTCCCTGCAAGTATGCCCCTCTCAAGGAAAAGGGTAAACTTGGCTAATGGTTTGTTCAAGGTAGACTGTAAACATACAATGGAGTTGTTTTTTTTTTTTGTTTCTTTGTTTTGTTTTTTCTTTTGTTTTTTTGTGAAAAGGAAAATTTAAAAAGAAGAAAAAAAAATCCCTGGAATCTCCATTTTAGCTTTAAGCTAAGAAAAGGTGCTTCAGTCCAATCCTCATTAAGGTGTATGGTGAACTGTCTTCAGTGGTTGTTGTGTGTAGCACTTTGCTTTCCCAGGTTAATGAAATGCCTGACCAATACTTGTTTAAAAATGATCTCAACAAAGAATGTTGTTCTCTTTTCTGTTACCTCTTTTTATTTAAAAAAAATGAGGTTATTTGATTTGCTCATTTGGTTTTTGATGCATTAAATATAATTTATGTACATTTGACAAATTATAAAAAAAAAAGAATAAATTTAATTTACCCATGAGGGTGAAAAAAATCTATATTCAAAATGTATGTGTTTTTCATGTTTCATTTCTTGTTGTGGGATGGGGGTGGGGGAAATCACTGAAAAGTCTGTTTAATTTTTATGTAGTGCTGTCTACAATGTCTGATTATACATTTGCAATGATACTAATTGCTAAAGCTTAATTTTACAGCCTATAAAATGCAAATTTTGCAATGGCGAGTACCTGATGACTCATGTCTTCTTAGAGATTTCTACAATAGTACTGTATGTGTAAAACCAGGCTGTAAAATAAAGCGTTACTTTGTTCTCTGACTATCCCGACTATGCAATTTGTGATCATCTGTATGCAACAATTGCTCTTCTGTGAGTTTTTCTGTTAATCTAAAACTAAAGAAATTAGACTTTATTGATCGTGACCCAACAGAACCTGCACATGTTTCAAGTTACATTTTTGTAATGATTGTTTTTCTTTCTTATTTTTTTTCTTTTTTAATACGTTTGGTGTCAGAGTTAAGCTAAAAATCAAAGTTTAAAAAAGAGCTTAAAAAAGTTGCTTCCAGATGTTTTTAGGATGCGTCTCACTATCTTGAGTTTATAGCTATTTATAAGTAAAACTGATTCCCTGTAACAAGTTGAAGTCTTGGTTTAATTCTGTTAATAAAATGAAATGACATAGAAAATGTTAATTATCATTATGTAAATTCTGAAAATTGGCAAAGTGATAAAGCAGCACCATTTGGGTTGCTTCTAGGTTCTAAATCATGGAGCATAGAGGCAGATTTATTTCTGGGCCATCCACACGCGGTACCTTTGTATTGCTTCAACCATTCTCCTCCTATCAGAAGAACCCACATAAGAGTAAATACAGCATAACGAGCTGGGAGGTCCATTCTCTAGATATGCCCAAAGGTATTTCTCCAGGACATATATATGTTTGTGTTTTGTTGTTAGTTCATAGTCCCAGCCTGCCAGAGGGGGATGGAGGGTGAAAAAACTGAAGTGGATGTGCTATACCGAGATGGACTCCAGCCCAGATGCCAGCTTACACTCCGACTTTGCTCCTCATCCCAGAATCTACACAGAGAACTGGTCTCTGTCGTCACAGCATGATTAAAGCATCCAAAAAAAGGATAAACCCCATTTAATCAAACAAAAATTCTCTTATTAAACATAAAACACATTGTAATGTGTTCTGATGTGTTTAGTCTGATCCAAGGTGCCACACTTTGAATCTAGAGAACTTACATTTTATTAATTTTGAAGCATGACCATTCTCACATGAGCACTTTGCCACCGCTGACTATAACAAATGGCTTGCTACAAAAGCATCCTGCCCCTCGTTACGTTTTAGGTGCAGGTGTCTGCATACATTGTATATTTACGCTGTTTTGCAGTGGAAATTTATGGAGCCATGCGGTCAGTGTGCATAAGTGCTTATACACAGTTTTTATTCAGCTTTCGTTTAGTGCTGTAGTTTAAGGTAGTTGAGCACTGGCTTGGGTGGTGACGTAATCCATGGCAGGCTCCTTTTCTTTTTTTTAAATCACAGCAATTGCCTTAACCAGTAGAGGCCGCTCTTTACCTAAAAATGAGTGGCTCATAAGCAGAGGAGGACAGTTAGCTGAGAAAATTTCCTCTGGCTCGAATGTGCAAACTATCAGCAGACATGGTAAATTAAACAGCAAACAGTTACTTGCATAATGCTAGAAGGCACATCGGTTGTTTCACATAATGCTAGAGGCTGTGCTAAAGTTTTGGGTAATACTAAACGCGAACGTTAGCAAATAGCATTTCTTAATTAAAAGGCGTCATTAAAATGGAAGAAAATACAGGAGGAAGAGAGCTAATTTTTCTTTGCTGTATTTTTTTTTAATATTATTTGTGTAGAATTATATGTGTAAGCGAAAATGTGTGAAGATGTGGAAAATACGTGTGTTATGAACATGAACGCATGCCTTTCTTTCTAGCTTTTTAAAGTGTGAGTTCAACTTCCTGAGACCAACTCAGGAAGTTGAAATGTAGCCTTAAATGTAGCTTTAGTGTGTGTGTGTGTGTGAGAGAGAGAGAGAGAGAGAGAGAGAGAGGAAGGGAGAGGGAGGTAAAGAGATTATGGAATGCTGTGATGTCATCAGCTCAGTCATACACACAAAGACGAGGTGGACCCACAGGCGCTGTGACTCCCTCAGCTCAGTTAGCATACTCTGCTGTGGAGCGGCTGTCTACATCCCACTGTGAGTACTTCAGCAAATTCTAACCTTCTCCTACAACTCCCTTTTTGTTTTGTAGCACTCATTTTCTCCACTTCACCCCCTCCCCCCTGTTTTCTTTGGTTTCCTTCTCTGCACCCTGCGGTGTGTTTAGCAGACACCAATCTGTATTCCACCAGTGTGATAGTTTTCAGTCTGAGACGAGCTTTCTTTCCCTCCAAGTGCTGCCTATGTGGTAGCCATTGTTTAACTACCCACTGTGACTGGAGGAGTCCATTTCAATCCTCTTGTTAGACAACCTGGCTCTCGCTGTCCAGTGCTATGACCCAGATTTTTATCCCTCATTACAACCAGACACTGGCCATGTTTTTTTACAAAAGGAAAAAGAGGAGGGGGCCGCTATCTTGTGAGAGTTTTAGAGAGAAACGAACATGGTTTTGGGGAGAGGAAGGAGCAGGGTGGGACACTGATGTCAGATGCAGTCCCATTCCTTTGGAATCTCCTCCCATTCTGGGTAGCAGACTTTCTGTAAAGTGTTGAAATTGGCTTTGGGCTCTTCCGTATTCATGCACGGAAGGACAAGACAACTGCTTTAAACAGATATTTCTAGGAAATAAGAAAAAAAGTTTCTTAAGAAAATATGTAAGACACTGCAGCTTTGAAAATCATGCAAGATGATCTTCACTGTGTGTTTTGTTTTTCTCATAGATTGTGCCAAAGATGACCTCCAAAGAAATCTGACATCTTGATGGGGAAACTGAGCACATTATAGAAAGGAAGCAGGATTTGTGTGTGTGTGTGTGAGAGAGAGTGTGTGTATGAGAGAGAGAGAAAGACAGTCTGTATGAGTGAGATAGTACAGCTTGTACAAAAGCATGTGTAGAAAGAGCAAGAACCTTAATTCATGACTTCAAGAGTGACTTTAGAGACAAATAAGAAGCTACAAAAGTCCTCTGCTGACATGAGACCATAAATCATCCTTACACACTGTGCACTACGAGAAGCAAGCTTCAACTGCTTGCCAAGTGGTACCAGGTTAACGTACCAACCATTTGGCCGCCAACATGCTGCAGCAGATCTTAAAGGACATGTACATTGACCCTGAGGTGCTGGAAGCCCTCAACGAAGAGCAGAAAAAGACACTGTTCCTGAAAATGCGGCAAGAGCAGGTGCGGCGCTGGAAAGAGCGGGAGGAGAAACTGGAGAGAGAGGGGGGCGACGCAGAGTCCAAGAGAGCAAAGCCAAGAAAAGGTAACCACACTGAGTAAAGACTCTTCATCAACAACCACAGCCGCCACCTCACCTTTTTTAACCTTCTCTCTTCCTGTTTATCTCAAACCTGAAGCTGCAGGGTGCAGCTTCAGGTTTTTCAGGCACTCCGACTGTCACGTTTTCACAAAGGTTCCACAGAAAACCATCTGTTCTCTTCTGAGCAAGCGCTTTCAGAGTCCTTGGAGTTGAGATATTTGCGTAGTGTGCTGAGAATTACCCGATAGAGCGTTACAAAGCTTGATAAGGGAACCACTGAAGCATGTGTACGTTGGCTGTGACAGAAATCCTAAGCTTCTGGAGTTTGCATGCTCCCAATTATCTGAACAGCTGTTTGTCAAAACATGAAGTGAGCATCAAAATAAGTTTTTTTGTTTTGTTTTGTTTTGGTTTTTTTTGTTTTTTTTGGGGGGGGGGGTTACAGCTTAGGTCCTAAACTATTGCAGATCTTTATTTAAAGATCTGTTATAATTGCACTTTTTATTAAATGCTTCACCCTCCACAAGGTGAAAATAGTTTGACCGTATGGTCTAATTTCCTTGTCTTCTGAGCCTCATTCACACAGACAGAAACTCTAAATTAGATCATTTTATTTCCAATTGAAACATTGCAATGTGAGGTCCCAGATGTTGCTCATATCTGGAATTCTGTGGTTGATGGCAAATAAATGTCAGAAGAAAACATCCACAGGACAGGAGGAGATGGCAAAATAACAGCCCTGTCGGGAAATTTACAAGTTAAACGAAGAGCACATGTGTTTATCAGAAGCTGACATAAGATATGATTACAAATACTGTCTTTTTCCTCATATTTGGTAAATTCTTTTGCTCAACCTAGGTGGTGAGAGTATGCATGGGAAAAACAAAACAAGCAGAAACTCAGGAAGCTGCAAGCCGGTCGTGAAACTGGTTTGGCAAAATCTTGCGTGTCTGCATTTTCTCTTGTACGTCTTTTGTATTAAGGACTTCTGGAAGAAGGGCGTTGCGTAACGACGCGAACATAACAAATTGTTCTATCACCTTAATCCAAACATCAGAGGCAAAGTTAATTTATTTGGATGAGTGCAGCAGTTACTTAAACTACAATGATATCACAGCATGACTTAAAGCCAGTTGATGATTGACACAGTGATGTGTTTTGTCTGGTCTTGGTTAATCAAAGCACTTTCTATCAACTGTGGTACAGAGCGAGAGAACAATGCACTGTGTCTTAATGACCAGTGCAGTCATCTCTAGGAGGCTGTAGGTTGAGAACACATGGTTACAACTCTTCTCCACAAACATGGCTTTTTTTTTCTTTTTCTGTCTTGCGTGTAGAGGAAATGGTGGATAATTGATGTAAAAATGTAAAAATAGGACATGAGTCAAGACTCAGGCCTTTAAACAATTAGCAGAGTCTGAAATGGGAAGTTGGCAGGAAATGTATGTGTTTGAAAAAGAAATGGAGACTTTGATTTTTATCTGGATGGTCTTGTGGGAGAGCTGAAATGCCAAATGGGTTTTTAGCCACAAAATGAAGCTCATATCCCACTCAGCAGTTGCTCCTGCACTTTTGTGTTTTCCATTAGTTTTTGTTTTTCTTTAGTTTTCCGGTTTTGCCTGTCGATTCAGGTTAGTTTTGGTTAGTTTTCCAGTGCAGGATGTGCTTGTTTTGATTTTGTTGTTGTCGCAGGTCTAATTCGGTTTGGTGGCACTTTTGAAATGTCTTATTGTGACAAGGAGCGCACTTGTCAGACTGGAGGATTAAAGAAGCTCACAGAAGTACATTAACACAATACAACAACACAAACACATGACTCACAGTCACATATAAATCCTAGTCCAAAATAATACACACGCAGCAGTGCCTTATTGGGCTGTTTGTTCTGACGTCAGACTGAGAGAGACTAAAACTAAAGACATTGCTATTTTTTTTACTTTTCTAAGTACAATTTTGTTTCTGGAAGTACTTTTTTGGTTACCACAAGGTTGTCCTCGTGGTAATGAGTGTTTATGTGCTGACTTTGACTTTATGCTGCCCTGTTTCTGTGCCTTTGTTTATGTTGTTCTTAGACTGCTGACATTTACACGAGGCGGGAAAAACTGATTAGAATCAATGATCTTGTTCTTCAGCAACAGATTGTTATTTCAAATACAGATATATTCTGTTTATAAGAAAGTGCAACACATTCTTGGTGAGGACAGTGGAAATGCCTCTTGTACATTCTGTCCATAAAATGTAGCATCCTTGTACTCAGATGACAGGGTTCATGTCATGTGCGTCTGACAATTGTTTTGTGGCTTTTGCTGTCAGTTTTTTGTTGGAAATGTGTTTAGAGGTATGTTCTGACGGTTGCGTCATGCTGGTATGCCTCGCAGGAATGTGATCCACAGGGTTGGCTGGCAAAACCAGTTCACTATGAAAGTAACTTCTCAGTGCTCCAAACATAGTTACAAGGATGTGACATATGGACCGATGACAAATTAAAGGAAAAACCCAACTCTTGACGTGTACTTAAATCCAGTGTCTTTGTTTTCTTGGTTGGCTCACTGTGGGTCCATGTTTTCCCCTTACACAGATGGGTGACTGCAAATCAATACAAAGTTGTTTTGAGTGGTCACATTTAGCCTGTGACGAATATCATTTATATTCTGATAGCAGTCTCGACCCCAGGATAACAAGACAGCCCCAGGGCATAAAGGATCAGTGAGTGGGTTGATGAGTGTGAGAATAATGTGCGTTTCAGTTCAGCTTTAGTTATATAACACCAGTTCACAAACAAGTCTTGTATTGTCATTTAGACAATATTAGAGGGAAAGAGAGGGCCTAATATGAGACTATCCACTATGAACTATGGTGGGGAAGAAGAACCATCTTAACAGGAAGAGACCTCCAGCAGAACCAGGCTCTATGAACTATGAGGTCTTTAAGAAGGCAACCTGAATTTTATAATGTTGCCTAAAGAGCTCATGTACAGGATGAAAAGCATCAGTTCTAAAACAAGTGTAAGTGTTTGCAGCTTAATAACCTTTTATCGTGTGAGAAAGACTTGTCATTTACACACACACACACACACACACACACACACACACACACACAGACAAATATGTATCTCCATCTAAGTAAGCGCTACAAGTCTGTTAAATGTTGTGATCACTGCAATAACAGAGAGCTGCAGTAAAATCAGTGAAGACAAAGCGATAAGTCAGAAGCCGCGAGATAATCACAGGTAACTTTTACTAGTGATCTTTTAAGTGAGCCGCGTTACCATACAACACAATCACGTATATTTAGACTTTTTTTTTTTTTCTTTCAGGCGTATATTATATTTGGTTGGAAGCCGCGGACCCCATCTAGAAAGCAAAACAGCAGAGTGAATATAATAAATGAATAAATAAATGAATAAATCATCATTTATAAATCTATAAATTATTCTCCTTGTGGCCTTAGACCACAAGGAGAATCACCAAGACTGGACTGTGATTTAGAATGTCTTTAACCAGCACTACAAGTTGTTATGTGAGGGTCAAAGTATGCTTATGTTGATCACTAGTTATCAATGTTAATAAAACATTTCAGAGTAATCGTTTGAAAAATCAGGGGTGGGCCTTCTAAATAGTCTATTCAATATTTCATCATTTATTCTGTTGTGTTGTTTTGATATAGCCTTATAAGATTTGTAGGCATATCCCACATTTTCATTTTTTTTTTTTTTTGACAGGTTCACTGAGGGAAATTCAAAAGCACTTTCAGTTTTGTTTCAGTAGCTAGTTGACTTGTAATGTTTAAGTGTGTTCGTGTTTTTAACAGCCAACAATAAGAGTGTCAGCTGGCAGCTCGGCCGGGATGGGGACGTGGCGGTTGTTGTGATTGGGGAGGTGGATGAGCTGAGCTCCAAATTAATCTGCTCAGGATTTGGAGAGAAGAAGACTCCAAGCCTGCAGAACAACACGAGGTAATACACATTTGTAATACAAAACAGACAGTGATGTTTTTTTTTTTTTTTAAATAATTAAGAATAAAGGCAGAGAAAAACGTGTAACAGAAGAATCAGTGTTTCAGTTTTTTGTTTTTCTTTTTTTGTGTGCATGTGTTGCTAACAGACTGTCATTTAAGATTTGGTTGGGTTTTATACGTGACACATTCTGTTTATGTTTTCCAGCCATCAAACTATACTGAAGGACAGAAAAAACACGGAACCTGTCAAGACTGAGAGAGAGAACCTCCTTTCTAAAACGCAACCCGACGTCTCCCTGAATCTAAAGGTGTGTGTAGCTCTCTGTGATCCTTAAAAATCAAATCATTTTGGTTGGAGAAAAAAAAAGTCATAATTATTTTTTAATATTAAACACTGCTATCGCCTCTTGATTTAAATAAAAACATACACCTAATAAATATGTTAAAGTTGATCAAAACATCGTGTATAATAAAAATGACTGAGATGGAGTGGGCTTTCAGATCGACATAAAATGAAGTTTCACGGTGCTCTTTATCTTTTATCCATTCAACTCAATATTTCCATCTCAATCTCAACACTGTGGTGGAGTCATTTTCACTTCTCATACCCGCAGAGCAGTTTGTGGAAACTTTCCATTAGGTTCTTGAGCATAGCTGGTGAAAATCAATCGCTGCCCTGTTTCTGTGTCAAAATAATGTGCTGATGATTTCTGACCTGGTGATATTTTAGGTGTGTGTGTATGTGCACAGCAGTGTATTAGTTTTGGTGTGTGTGTGTGTGTGTGTGTGTGTGTTGGGGGTGCTGGTGGGTGCCTCCTTTTTTTTTTTTTTTTTTCCTTTTTCCATGCTATCTCAAAAAGAGATTTGCTGTGTTGTCATGGCAACCATGCACACACTGAGCCACAGCGAGCCAGCGTACACAGTCTCATCTGGCCTGACCATGATGTTTCTCTAAAGCTAAAGCTGCTTGCTGCTCATTCAGTGGAAATAAGAGCCCATCATTGTTTTTCCTGCAGAAACAAAACCACCGCACAGATGTTTTTTTTCTTAAAAGCAACTTTTAATTTGAAATATATTCACACAATTAAGTATTTTATCTCATCTCTATTTCTTAAACTCCTTTAAGTATAGATTTAAGAGCTTATTCCAAGCACTGAGCTCTAAAAGTTGAGGAAGATGACGAGTCGCCATCAGCACTAACTGTGTCTCTTTCTCTCCCAGCAGGGGAAAAGTGAGGAGGCGAGCACTTTACTCCCTCTGCCGGTGAGTTGGAGTAACTGCCTGCACTAACAGAGCTGTGTGCTCTCACACTGCATCATGGCCTAGATCACTCATGTAATGTCTTTGTTAAACCCACAGGTGTCAGTGAGCGAGCATTCACCGCCTACAGCAACTGCAAAGGTATCTGTGAATTAAAGTCATTGCAGGTGTTTTGATCTCATTCTAGCTTTTTGAAATATTTTTAAGAAAGGAAATGTTTGCATACCTGTGCAGAAAAACACTTTAAAAGACATGTTTCAGCAAGGTGCTGTATACGATGTGCAGTAAAATCTCTAGCTCTTTGAAGCACAACCACCACAGAGTGCCTATATGACTTTTTGTGGCAGTCCTACCCTCTGAGTCACAGGAAATGGTGGTTGGGGCCAGCTGTCCCCTCGCTCCCAGCCTCTCTGCAGATCATCTTTCTCCCAGCATTCTCCTTCTCTGTGCTCCCGCTTGTCTAAGCTGCCGCACCCCTCACAGTTCTCTCTCCGGGGAACAGCTGAACTGTCCTGTCCTCCCACTAGCTCCATCGCCGCTCCAGCCTTGTGTCGTCTGGGGAGTAGGCTTGCTATATCCCCTTGCTTTCTTCTGCGTTTATGTGCATACAAGTGTGTGTGTGTGTGTGTGTGTGTGTGTGTGTGTGTGTGTGTGTGTGTGTGCAGGTGACACGCTTTGCAAGAACAGCTGAATCACAGAGACAAGGCAGGATTTCTGGACTGCCCTAGAACAGATGGTTGATGAACTTGATCAGGGAATTAAAACGCCAGAGATAGAGAATGCGTCAGTCGCAGATGGATGGGATTGTGGGATAGTCTCCTGAGGTTTGGGCGCGTGAGCTCTCCTCTGTTCCATTTTTTTTCTTCTTCTTTTTTCCCCTCCTCTTTGCCACAGACAGAAATTTCTCTCCCTCACATCTTATATCCATACCAGCCTCTCTCCATTACAGGCCCCAGCACATCTTTGGCCCACCCCATGTGCACATGGCAAGAAAGCATTCACACCTTAGGAGGTTTGGCAAGTGTGACAGCCAAGAATTCACAGCATAAGCCTTTCTTTATAGGATTCATAATTTGGTTGAATGCCTTGTTTATAGATTGAATGATTTGTTCCTGGAGGAGAAAGGAAACGGGGGCGCTTTGGTGATGTGGCTGTTGCTAACGCCGCTGCAGCTTTTCTCCAGTTGATTTAGAGAGCGAAGGAGTCATCGTGAGGGAGGAGGAGAGAGTGAGATTGTTGATTAAGAAGGCGTAAGATCAGGAGGCAAGATTAGCAAGGCTGCTTGATTTTCAAGTCACCTTATAATTTTCTCTCCAAACATCCTTAAACTCTTAATCAGTGGTCATAGTTCTGCGTGTTTCATTCCGGCACCATGTTGTCACTGGAGGATTCTAATTTAGTGAATCATTTATCCAATGATTTAATCAAACATGACAGTAATTCCACTGTATGTGAATTAGCTGTCAACACCGATCGCACTCCCCGCTTCTCTTTTGTCACTCCTCACTCTGCAGCTCGAGTTGAAGTCAGCCAATGCAACCGAGGAGAAGTCAGTTCCCCAGCCCTCCATCTGCTCCAGGCCTCCCACGAGAGCTAACGCTGTCAAGACGAGACCGGCTTCTGCAAATGCAGCACCAGACTATGTCAACACGAGACCTGGCCTCACAAATCTGAGGCTGGCTACCGCCGTGCCATACTCTTCTCCCGGCAGCGCTGTCAAAATAGACTCTGGCATGACGTCATCAACCAAAGGGAGCCTGCAGTCAAAAGAACCCCAGAAGCCACAGGAGTCACCGGGTGGTAAAGGTGAGTGAATTTAACTCAGAGTTAAAAGTACATGACACATCTAAGGTTGGAGTGAATTGATGACATGGTATTGTTTTAACCCCTGTGATGTACTGGGAAAACTGTATGGTGTGCCATCCATCTTTCACAGTATCAGGTGGGAGGGGCTTGTACCCCTTCTACCTTTTTATTTTCTCGGTTTTCCTGTAATCCAATAAGCAAAAGCAACCATACTGATTATGATCAGTGTCACCGTGGATAAACTAATCTAGATTCGTGGGAAGTCCATGATTCTTATTTCTGGCTAAGTTTCATTTGTTGCGGAAAGCCTGGACTCCAGTTTTAAACATATGGGTTTAAAATTGAGTTCACAACATGGTTACTGCCTTACGTGACAATCACCACCGCTCTCTGAGCCAGCCGCAGCTTTTTCTCTAAGAGTAATAATAGCTTTGGAGAGCTGAGCAGAACCAGTCTGAACAAAGTTCATACTAGATAAATTTCTCTGTGCTGCAGCAAGGAAGAAGGATTTATTTCCTGAAACCCAATGTGCTCGCCAAATAGTGCCTCAGCCCCCTGGAATCTTTATGGACTGGCAGAGTAAAAGAGGCCTGCCTAGAGGGGAAAAAAAGCAGGGGAAAACGTACGCGACTGGGATTTGTCCCCTTGTAACATGTTGCTCGTGCACACCTGCTCTTTTGATAGCTTCTCTATTGTGATCAGTTTCTGTCAACAATTAATTTGTCAACAGCCGTGGCAATGCAGTCGACATTTGGTGGGACCAAATCTGCTGGATTTGAGGGTCCAATTCCCCCTCCCCCCCCCAAAAAAAAAATCTAAATGTGAAAACCAATTTCCTGATGGAAATTGGTGGCCAGCAGGGGTGTTTGCTCTGCTCTTCTCTCCTCTCATTTTTTTGCCTCTCATTCCATCCTCTCTCCAGATCCTTTATTCTCCAGTCTTTTCTTCAGAGCGTCGTGCTAAGTTTGTGAGCAAATACAAAAAAGAAGAAAAAAATTTTTTTTTTGACCTTGATGAAAAATATCATGAAGTCAAGGAAAAATGTGAAGGAGAATTATCTGCCAGCAGTAAAACTAAAATATTAGTTCCCTAGAATGACTACTTAAAACTCAACTTGTTCTTCTGTGTTATTTCATGGAGGCAACATAAATGTGGATAAAAGTGTAAACATATGCCTTTGTTAAGTGGTAATTTAGTAATAACAAAGGATACCAGTCAAAAAATTAAAACAAAAGGTTTTGTAAATAATGCCCTATCTATCTTTCTGTGTCAATCTTGGCAAAGGTTGTTCTTCAAAGCTGCATTACTGTGCAAAAGTCTCGAGTCACTCGTCATTTCTTTATATTTTTCTAGGAAAAAGGGAAATGGGTTCAGCAAATTATTAAAATTCATCATTCAAATAAAAGCCTTGAAAGACCTCCAGAAAGCATGGAGAAGTCTGGCTTGTTGCAACCAAAATGGAACGAAATAAGGTGTGAAACGAGACTTTTGTACAGTATTGTGTATATTATATTAATTTTGTTTCAATTTGGGCTGAGATGAGGTCTTCCTGTTAGGGTAATGTATCAGTGTTTTTGTTTCTCTTTTATGGGTCTGCTCCTCCTTTCCTTTTGTGCCAGTGTTAAATAAAATGGGGAGTTTTTTTTTTTATGTTGTAGAGATGAACCAACTTCTTGTTTGAATCTTTCTCGAGTTATCGTTGTAATATCTAATATACCTGTTGGAAGCTCATGTACCACACAGTGACCCAGTTAAGTATAAAAATGGTCATTGTAAGGGTGAAGTTAGCACCATCCAGTGGAAATCAGTGATACTGTAGGGAAAGAAAAGTCCAGTTGAGCAGAAAATCTCATCTCCATAAAGGTCCCTCTGCTGGAAATATGCTCTCCCTACACCACACGCTCACTGCAACATGAACTTGAAGGCTGGCTTCCTCCAGAACCATTTTTTTTAAATTTGGAAGAAACAAAGAAACCTAAATAAAATCACATTTTTCCTTTCAACGGTGATTGCAGCAGTTTTATTGGGTCAACTTAAGTTTATACCAGGCAGATGTCGACAGAGTCAGTTTCCTTTAGAAAGCCATACAACAAAACCAAGTTCCTAGCACCTTAACAGGAACTTCCTCATAGCTGTGTGACTGTCTATTGGTTTAGCCACATGTTTTTAGCATTTTATATAAAATGGGTGGGGGGAACAATCCTGAAAATATTTCCTGCCCCCCGCCCCTTTTTTTTCTGATTATTGTAAACATTCAAGATCATTACAGATTTTTGGCGGTCAAACCCACACACTCGTGAGAATGTCGCAAAAAGACAAAGTGTGTTGTTGTTTTGTTTTTTGTTTTTCTTGTTTGTTTTTAGTTAAATGTGGATCTGGCTGCAAAGATGTATTGTAGAAGTTTGGTGGCATGTGTGTCTTCACCCACTTTGGTGGTTAGATTAGTGGCTACATCTATGCTCCCTGGGCGCTAGCACGACAGTGAATAAGAGCAAAATGTAGAGGGAAGAAAGGGAAAGGAAACCCAAAAGAACAGCTGGTGTGGTGGGAGTTGAGGTGGGTTGAACACAGTGCTGAATAAATGTGTTCGACTCCGGAGCAAAAATACTGACACAGTGTCTGTCCTTGACAATGGCAGGAAGCTTGTTCCAACAGGAGGAGGAGGCCAACAAAGATGAGGCTCATGCCTCAGCTGTTTTCATTTGAATGCGGGTAATGACAAGGGTTCATGCATCCTGAGCAGTTACCGTGGCTCACGCCTCGCTTTCCCAAAGAATAACTAACTTTGTATTAGTGACAGTATAAATTTGGATTTACAGCTACAACGAGGAACATAAAACTCTGAAATCTAACACTGGAGCATTCATGCTGTAAATGTTTTACACAGGTAGACTGGATGTCATGACAAGCCAGTATGGTTTAGGCTAACCCAGGAGGATAAGACGAAATCCAATTTAAAAGTCTCAGGTTCTGGATATTGACAGGATGCCGTTATCCCATCTTTGATAAATTTTAAATGGCTTAAAAAGATTAAAGGTTTTACATTCGTCAGGTAAGAGGTTGGGTAAGAACAAGAGTATCCAAGTCCGTGTATCTCGACAAAAGCAAAAGAAAGTCTTGCTATACATGGATCGAGTTCCTGGATCCAAGAGGATATGAACGCAGATCAGTTTGTGATATTTTCTTGAAAACAATAAGACATTAACCCCCCCCCCCATATTTCAATTAAATACCTATCTGTGAAGATGTGGCATGAAATTTTGGGCCAAGTCCCACCTCTGCTAAAATGTTTGAGTAATCCTCCTAATAAACAGAGAAACAATGAAACCAAACCAACCACAAAACCTTCTTGGCAGAAATTGTGAGTGAACAAATAAAATGGCAATTAAACCCTGGTATTTTTCACAGTGTTGATGTATTTATAACAAATAATCTGGTAATTAATGTTGGTGAGAAAAATCCATATTTCTCACCAGTTTTCTCTTCAGTTTCTTTTGGCAGGAAACAGACTTTTTTGGAAACAAACAGGTGTAACATCTGCGTGGAGAAAAACAAAATCAGTTCATGCTTGAAAACGTAAACACTGAAAGCCTGTAAATCTGAAAATGAGTCTTACTGTTAACTGGGACTCTGCACAAAAAGTGAAACCTGTGTTGCCTCACAGAAAGAGGTTCCTGGGTTTGGACCTGTCCTTCTGTGTGGAGCTTCACCCTGTGATCGCGTGGGTTTTCTCCTCTTTTGGCAGCAAAAATAAATCCTGAATCTTGAGATTTTTATTTCTTAGTTAAAGTTATAGAAACTGTTAACACTCCAGATAATGAAGGTAGGATGGCAGAGCCGGTGCAAGAAATAAACCTATATATGTTGAGACAGTCCATATGATTTGAGGATGGTTTCAAGAACATCAAAGTCTTCTGCAGCTAATACATGCACGCGTGTTTTTGTGTTTATAACTCTTCCCTGTGTCTCCGTCCGCTCTCCTCTGACTTCACCTTCAGAGGGAAGGACACACATTCCAGCGCTGCTTTCCGACTCTAGCCCTGGGCGACGCTCAGCCAGAGCTGATAAGTGACAGGGGCCCCAGCCCCCATGCAGGAGCTTGCCCCAACGCTTACACACACACACACACACACACACACACACACACACACACACACACACACACACACACACACACACACACACACACACACAACAAGCGCACCTACACCTCTCCTCCTCCCCACGCTTCAGTCCACAGACGTGCTGCTGGGGAATTCTGCCCTCTGCCCCACTTCTGCCCCCCACCTCCCACCCAAGTCCTCCACCCTCGCACCCCTCCTCTTTCTCTGCGAGACATGTGGACGTCTTTAAAGAGATAGATTAGTCTTTAATTTTTGTGCTAGCCTGATCATTGACACTTCTTCCCGCCCCTCTTCTTTGTCCTCTCTGTACATTTACGAGCTGCCCCGGGACGTGATGGGTGGCATCTTGAATGCTCGATTGGGAGATTAATCAATCTCAACAAGCAATTCGTTGCAGAGGTTCTCTTTAATTTAAATAGGTGTTTTCGCAGGTAGCTTTAATGACTTGTTTCGGCGGACAGACAGAGCTCGGGGTGCAGCTGCTGAGGAGAGTTTCATTTAGTCCCTGCCCATACACCAATCCTCCCTCTCCTGCTCTTTCTTTCTATCTCTCTGTCTCTATTAAGCATTCCACTCCAGACCTGCAGGAAGGCTCTGAGCTCAAAAAACTCTCTGGCCATGAGTGTGTGTGCGTGCCCGCGTCTGTGTCTGTGTGCATCTGTGTGTGTTCGGTGCGTGCCTGAATGTGTGTCAGCCTCAATTGCTGGAGCCTATCCAAGGTTTCCGTGGTGACCACACAACACAACGAGACAATCAGAGGCAAGCCCACGAAACGCAGCGAGAGGACATTAACACAGGAACTATGGGTCAGGGGGCAGAGGAAGGCAGGGCAAAAGGAAGGTAGAGGGGAGGTGTTGGAGCCACGGGGAGAGGTGCACGAGAGAATGAGAAAGAGGAGCGAAAGCAGAGTAAACAGCAATAAACAATAACACAACCTTAAAGGCTACTTTAGGTCTCTCCCTTTCATGCCTGCAAGACATCAAGAGCTTTAAAGGTTTCCCGGCCTCAGGAGTGCCCATGTGGTTTTGGCTGTACCTCACCTCTTTGTGTGTGACTGTGCGTGTGTGCACACTATGCCGTGGCGTTAGTCAGCGTTGGCTGCATGCGTGACTGAATCCATGTGCAGTGGGTGGGGGGGTCTGAATCCGTGTTTATGTGTGCGAGAGCATGCACGGACCCGAACGTAACGTGAGAATGTGCATGTCTTTTGAAATTCAGCTGTTAGAAACTCTGTACACGCCTGTGTGTGTTTTCACTCTATTTTCTGCGTGTGCGCACGTTTGTGTGTGTGTGTGTGTGTGTCTGTAGTCACGCACACGGGTGCTCTCACATATCTCTGTCCCCCGGGGATGACGCTAAAAATATGTGGCTCCTCAAGCCTTCTGGTGTCTGAGCAGCGTCTGTCTGCTCTCCATTCCCGTCCCTGCGGCCCTCCCTCCCCTTCGTTCGTTACTCCTGTTCCCTCCATTCCTCCCTCAATTACACCCTCTTCCAAACACAGTACCTCGGCAACACACACGCACGCACACAAAAGCACAAACTACACCCAGCTGTGTCCCTGCTACACTTCCACTGAGGATGACCTCTGCTCAGCCGTAGCGGGATAAAAGAAAGCGAATGAAAGGGAGAAAAAAAGGCAGAAAAGGGTGAAGAGCAAGCTAACATGGCATTGCGGGAAGGGTAGTGGTTGATTCCTGCTTGCCCAACAGCTACTGAACATAAAATCCTAAATAAGTGATTTGCAAAGCATTTAAGCTCCTATATCTAATTGAAAACTGAAGACGCACACAAACATCCCTATATATATATACATATATATATATATATATATATATATATATATATATATATATATATCTCTTGATACCTGGAACATGTGACATGTTTACCACCATGTTGCATCATCTCTCCTTTAACAAAGCTTTGTAAGCATTAGGGAACTAAAGAGATCGTGTTGCTGTGGTTTTAAAGGCAAAACGTAAACTGTTGTGTGTTGTTTTCTTTTTCTTCCAGATATCCGCGAATCAGAAAAGCTTCAAAAGGCTAGCTCAGAGGAGCCTTGGACGTCAGGGAGTGCACCAGTCTGCGCAGGGCGTGGCCGCGTGGCTCAGCTGATGAAAACCTTCAGTGTCGATCGCGCTACAAACCCTGCACAGACCCCTTCCCGTGGGATTAAGCCACCCCTTCCCACAAAACCTAGCCACTTGCGTCAAACGAGCACACCTACTGTCAGGTAATCCGTACACTGGTGAACAGGCACCCACCCAAGCTTCATGCATCTCTGTGATTCAGATCACCTACTGTGATGCCTCATTCAGAGGCTTAATGGGATGGACTCCAAAGGTGGTTTAGAAGTGGTAACGTTTGCATTGTTGCTGTCACTCTGAATGCACAGTGATGGAAATGCTTGAATGTAATGGTTTTCTTTTATTGTTATTATTATTTTTGATGCTGCAGTACTGTAAACACTCTTTAAGTCAAAAGAATTCCAAAGAAGTGGATTGCATTTGAAAGTTTTTAAACATTTTTGCCAGGAAAATGATGGCGCACATATTTTCAAATGAATTTACTTGTTACTGATGCTTTTCACTTCATACAAGCATGAAAAAATGTGCTATTTTTCTAAAACACAGTTTTTACCCTAATTCACAAAGTCCGCGCACACGATATTTACTGACACGTTGCCTTTTCTTTTGATTGCTTATAAGACAGTTTACATTCGCTGGTGTGCACACATGCCTGGTTCTGTTTTTCCTCCTTATTTCTGTCTTCTTGAACAAAAGAATGGGCATGGGGGGGCATGAGGGTGTGAAAGAAGGCACAGTAGAGGCCTCCTTTATCTTGCTGTCTCCTCCCTGGGAATAGTGTAGAGTTGTTTATTTGTGATAATGCAATGTATGTCTCCCTCTGCCACCTGGCAGGAGGCTCACTGCGACCTGTTGTGGACCAATGACAGTGCCAAATGCACTCATCTGTCACTCCCAGTGGATCAAATCCTGGCAAGTTAGACAGTTGCTGCCAAATAATCCAGCGTTTCTTGTTTTTGAGCTGTGTGACTGTACTTTTTGCTTATTGTTTTTTTGGTTTGTTTTTTAAATTTTTCTATATGAGGAGTGAGATTTTGTGATGGGATATTTAACATTACAGCAATGTTCACTTATAAAATGAGGGACATTTTTTTTTTCTCTTTTTTGATGTCAAGGTTTTGTGGTACAGTCAATGAAACAATAAAACTGCATAACTTGTATACCCGAGTCTTTTAAAGTTTGTGTGTGTGTGTGCTTACTCTCTTAAAAAAACCCTCTCACTCTGTCTCTATTTATTCTGTCTGGCAATCCTTCAGCTAATTTGCTGACTTAGCCTCTGAGAGCAACAGCCAATTTTTCGGGGTTCTGATGTAGCCACCAGATATTCAAGCCAAGAATGTTGTCCATTAGTCACTGTTTGCAAAGATAAAAAAACAAAAAACAAAAAAAACAACCACTTTTAATGAAAGTTTGTGTTCAGTCTCTTTTTGATGTAAGCTTTTCTTTTTAAATCTGCTCCAATGTGATTGGTCAGTTGAACTTGAACTAGAAACTAGCTACAACAGGTAACCAGTCAGCTCAAGAAGCAAATAATCTTGTCCCTTTCCTACCAATTCTGAACTACCGGATAATTCTGTTCATAGAATTTATAGTTTAGCTAACTTTCATCACTGTAATCCCAATAAAAAAGAAATTAAAAAATGTTTTATGTGGCGTTCAGAGGGCAAAACATTTGAAATAATTTGATTATTTACTGTAAAAAAAAAAATTTAAAAAAAATTCTGTAACATGTAGGTTGCAGCTGGTGAACTGAGAATATCTGCCTCTTTTAGATGTCCAGCCTCAGCAAATATACTTGCATGCTTCACCAGGGTCAGTGTAAAATTTTAATTTCAGCAGCACAACAGATACACCCACATGCTTGGTATCGCTGTGCTCAGACATTTCTTGCTTAATTTCCAGTAATGCTCTCCAAGCCTGCAGATGAAATTCAAATCTTTGCAAAAATTGAGGCATATTTTCCCATTTGTACCTGCGATTTCCATTGCAGATTGCAGTTGCCTTGGCTAATGTTTGGCACCTGGCTAATCTGTTAACAAATCAGCCAACTGGGGGTGAGTAACAGCAACACTCCAGCACCTTTAAAGTTAATGCACCACTCACTTATTAATGGTGAGTTGCAAATGGCCCTCTGATGCCCTACAGTGCCATAATTAACAACATTTAGACAGGAAGTGGTCTTTGTCTGTGTTTTGTCCAGCAGAAAAAAGTCTGGTACTGGATTTTAAGGCAGGAGTCACAGGAGCACATGAGATGGAAGTAAAATGGCACGCAAGTTTGGGGTGACAGAATTGATGTTTTTGTAATGTCTGGATAGGCAGCAACATGCATGCACAGGTCTACAAAGCAGAGCCCATGACTCAGCGCTAGCTCTATACTCTACAAAAGACACAGTGTAAGAGTGTCATGACGCTGCTGATTGATCGAGACTCCTTTCAAACACAAGCACACACTGGCACCATTTTAACAAGTTTCATTACAAGCTATTGTATTAATTACACTGAATACGTCAGAGTTTTTCACCTGGAACCAGATGTGCCTCAGATCCATGAACACCTTGGAGAGACCAGCTTCTGCCTTAATGATTGTGATGACTTCAGATAGTAGGTGTGTGTGTATGCTGTGGGTTTTATTAACTTGAATTTAAAACCGTTACAAAAATGGATAATGTAGGAAGACTGCATTCACTCTGCCGTAAACACTGCTTGGTCTTTTAATCACTTAATCTAAGAACAGCAATACAGTAATCGACAGAAGATAAGAAAATGTTGGTGTAGAGAATGATTTCATTAGATAAGCATAGGTAATTAAGATAGTATGAAAAAGTGACAATATTAAAGTAAAAAAATATTCTTTATATGTATTTAAAGAATATTTGATTGACCTTGTCTTGGTCACCCATTGGCAAATTCATTTCATGTCATTGTGTTTGTAGAATGATTTTTGCATCCGTCTGGGATATTTTAGGAGATGAGCATGAATTCCTGAATGGAAATCTTTTGGAAAACTCTGCGACAGCAAAGATGGCCCACCCCTCAAAAAGCATGCAACAGCTGAACCAATAAACATGCAAGCCCCCTGTGTTGTTGCGCTGACACATGCACACAGCAGAGGTTAATGACAGTTTCAGCTAAGCAGTGGCAAGCATATCTGCTTGTTTCTGTAGTGAAGAAGTAGCTAAGTTTCCTTCTCATTTTTCTTTGCAGATACGTAGTAAGACAAAATCGCCTTTTAATCCTTATTATGGGGTAAAATAAGGAAACTTCTGAAACTCATTTTTCCTTCGGATGATCATTCTGTACATAGTCTTTATGCCTGATGACTACTGAAATTTAAGTTGTGGCTCTCATCTCATTTATTCAGATAAGGGCTAATATTTATTAGAACGTGACTATTTTGTAAAACCAGATAAAATATAGCCTTAGGCCTTTGCTTATGCATCTGTTCTCACCTGATGTCTTTTGAACCAAACAATTTTTTTCTCCTGATTATGACTGTAAGATAATTTTCATATGATATGATGAGCTACTCTAATATTCCCATCTGGCACTGCAAAGTCATTGCAAACAAAACACTGCTGTCTAGACTGGTGTGGATCTTGTATCTGCGTAGGCCCACACAGAGGGCAACAGTGTTCTCTCCTGCAGGAAAGTGCTTTATAACTTGACAAACGACCTGCGAGTCCACATCCAAATGTACTCCTCAATCAGGTCTCATCACCAAGGTCGTCTTTTAGGATTTACAGCACAACACGTCATGTAGCATGCATAGTAGGTTCTATTGTTCACGCTCTAGGTACTTGTGCAACACAGTGAAAGTGCTGAAGCACGCAACTGTGCAATGCCGCCTATAGATCTCCGTCCCTCAATGAGCCTAACAATGGCTGTGGCTGTTCTCTGATGCGCAGAGACATCGTCGAGCAGTTTCCAGGAGATATCTGTGGCGAGTCCCTTGGTATGCCCCCCACCCCCCTTGGCCCCACAGACACACACACACACGCACACACACGCACACACACTTTTCTCTTCATCCACCGAGCGCGGCCACTGCTGTCGTCAGGGCCCTCCGATGGGAGATAAAAAAGAAGCTGTTGTTGTCTCCTTGCAGGAGAGATGGACGCCTGTTTCTCTCTCTCTTTTCTCTTTTTTTTTTCTCTGCCTCACTCGTTTCGCGCTCACACAAGGGGAAGTGAAGAGAGGAGAGGAAAGAGAGGGGAAAAAACGAACAATGTGGAGGAAAGAAAGAAAGCTATACTGCGTGCTGTGGCGTTCCACCACACCACCAATAACTCCCCCTCTCCTCCAGCACCAGCCCCATCCACAGCAACCCTAGTAGTGAGAGAGAGAGAGTGAGAGAAGAGAGGGGGGCCAGGGCCATGTGATATGGAGAGCATGCGGGCACAGCTTCACCCCCAGGCAGAATGAACGGGGGCCTGCTGTGTCTCTCCTGCATGATTAATCTGGCTGAGGGGCAGGAGGACTGCCACAGCCCTGCCTGCATTAACTCCCTACTCTCCAGGTCTGCACGAACACACACACACACACAAACTCACACACCAGCTTTAGAACCATGGCAGGGATACAGGTTGCTAACCACACAATGCAGTGTATATGCATGCATGTGTGTGTGTGTGTGTGTGTGTGTGTGTGTGTGTGTGTGTGTGTGTGTGTGTGTGTGTGAAGAATAGTGAGTGGCAGTGAAGTTGATTCCTGTTGAGGTATCTGATTCTGAAAGTTGAACTGTATATTTGTCGGTGGCCAAGGGGCAGCGTCTCACATGTTATTCATGCACTGACACGACACTAAACCTTCTGCATGTTGCCAAACTGTAAAGACCACCATGATGCAAGGGTCATTGGTTTCTAGGTAGTTCTGGGTTTCGGTGAGTCATAGTCTCATGTGACCTCTGTCTCCCAGGCAACATTGTGGATGTTTCCTGGTCTTGTCTTTTTGTGTAATTCACATGAAGCAGATGGTCCAAGAAATGCGGCTTGCTCTTTAAAATTCTCCCTAAGAGTATCTGGCGTGTAAGTGGTCAAATTTTCAAATAGCCGTGACAGCTACTTCAATGCAGTACAGCAGGTCTGTGTTGTCTCTTAGTACCACGCTTTCGGCTAATGTAGACACCGTAACTGTCCTTCCCGAGGTACGCAGCACTTTCTTTCATAGGAATGTTCAAGCCCTGGGCTGCTGTAAAGCAGGAAGTGTTGGGGAGGACCGGGTATTGTGCAACAGTGGAGACCAAGTACCAAAAGGCAGGCAGAGGGTTAACATCCTGCAGTACGCTCCACATTAACTGGAAAGGAATGAAGTGTCAAGCATGTTTTCACCACAGCGAGACGGTCAAAACCCTACCCCCTCCTCCTCCCACCAACCAGTCACCCCTCAAACCTTCTCCTCCACATCACCCGCATGCCTCCCACTCCCAACAGCCTCCCACAGCCATGACCAAATTATTTTCCAGCCTCCCGAGATTCGCCTTGCCAGACAAAAATCTGCAGCGCAGTCCTGAATCGGTGCAGAGCACACTCAGCCTCCCTTGTCTCTTGTTGCCTCTCTGCCACCACGAAGAAAATAGGTCTTCCTTTTGCCAACTTGGTCTGTGCATGTGTTTACTTGCCAGATGTAAACAGCTACCAGCCAAATGAGTAGCCTGCCTGCGCTTTTACTTTGAACAATGACGCGTTTAAAGTGCTGAAGTGTTTTGCAAAGGATTCATTGAATACAGGTATGAAAGTGCTGAATGAGCCGCAGAGACACAGAGAGGGAGGAAGCGCAAGACAGAGAGAAAGGACAGGCGCTCGGTGATTGAGAGAGTAAGTGAAAGGGGGGAGTAGAATGAGAGAGAAGAGAGACAGAACGAGGGAGGGAGAGAGAAAATAAGCCCCACCAGTGAGCAGGCCACACAGCCCTGCCAAACTGCTTGAAAAAAAAGCCCCCTCTGTTTTATTTATAGTGCACTGTATCCATGGCAACCAGAGAGGTCAGGCAAGCTGGGCCTGCGCTTCACCCTGCTCTGGGGATTAGGATTTCACAGAGGTTCTCAGATGTGAGGAAGGTGGGCTAGAGCAGCTTGCTGCTCGCCAACGCAGTCCTCCTGCCTTTTGGTGAAGTCTGGGCCCTTCGCGGGAAGAGAGGGGGAGCAGCAGAGAGTCATGGGAATACTGTGGGAACGGTGGTTTGTGGTGATGGAGCTGGGAAGAAGGAGACTAGCACGGAGAGGAAAAGTACACGCATGTTAGCAGTTGCATGCAGAGGCTGTTTTCACTGAGTACCTTCTGTCACACCAAAGCTCAGCGGAGTTTGTTCTGTTTTTTCGGTTTGCTTCTTAGAGCAGAATATAAAAGGTCATGCAAGGTCATGGGAAACTTCACTTTTGGCAGGATACATAACACTGTTTTATACATTAAATCTGAGTAATCTCTGGTAATTGGCTAAGGTATTGCAAGATTATTTATTTTGTCAAGATTTATTTTAAATGTCATCTTTACCCAATTTAATAAATAGTTCGTGATATAATATTCCTATGCAGTGTACACCTTTGCCATGTGTACAGGCCACAGGGGGACGTTTACGGTTGCTGTTCTGAGCTCTACTCTAGTGTTTGTGTTTTTTGGTACAGACTTCAAATAAAGCCCACTGGTTCTGAGGTCGATGCTGTCCCCAGGTTCTTACTTACCTTTGACCTGAAATGGATTTAATTAAGTGCTAGTCAAAAGTAACGTATAGGTACAGGTTAAAAAACAATTAAAAAGTGAGGCAATGTTGACAAGAACAGCCACCTGTGATCAAAAATAAGAGATTTTAGGTCAGAAAAGCCTGGGCTTTGTATTAGTTATGTTCTTAGCTTTGCTTTTTGTTAATATTTCCCTTTTCCAAAGCTATTTACGAGAAACTATCAAAAAAAATTGTTAGAATGAAGAATATTCACAAGAGAAACACAAAGACATAGGCCAGGAGTGAGGGAGTCAGTGAAGAGATGAGGGAAAAGCCGATTGCCCTCCAGGAAATGCATGGTACAACTACAGCAGAGGCCTCCAGATTCCTCCTGGGGCAGAAGACCTACGTTGCTAGGAAATGGCTCTCGGGCTGGTGTTTTGCCATGTGTGGAGGCTGTTGCCTGCCATATTCGAATACACAGGAGAACAAGGATTCAGTGCACTTTCAGTCAGCATCCTGCTCAAAAAGACCTTAAGAGCCATGAAAAAATCCCAAAACAAAAC
Organism: Copadichromis virginalis; assembly: GCF_057382275.1. Classification (NCBI taxonomy): domain Eukaryota; kingdom Metazoa; phylum Chordata; class Actinopteri; order Cichliformes; family Cichlidae; genus Copadichromis; species Copadichromis virginalis. Next base: position 15,636,644 of record NC_140627.1, on the reverse strand, counting down.
CTGTGGTCCATCGGCATCATCCAAGAGCAGTACTGACTTTCCCTGTCTCTAGGGGGCACCCTCACCACCTGAGTCACAGGACCAATTCAGCCAGATTTTTTCCCCCCTTGGAAATGTGACCAGTCCAATATGTGTAGCTGCAAAAAAAAAAAAGGATGTCACAGACACATGATCATTGGTGGTGATCAGTCCATCCTCCTTAGACCAGTGTATGGTTCATTAGATGGATGGAGGATGAGGTGTCAATGTGCAAAGAAAGAATGAATTCAAGTCGCTTGAAAATTGCCTAATGAGGACAGGCTATGCTGCTATTAGTGGCAATGACAGAGGAAAAACTAGCCAGGCTTGTTTATCACCAGTCATTGGCTCTGGCTTTAGACTGTCATAAAACACACAGCAAGGTATAATAGTTCTGGCTCAACAATATAGAAAGTTACAAAATACTAGAATTTAGAAGCCTACGTTATGTTTTTACATGTAACTGTGGATAAACCTCACACAGAGCAGATAAACTCAATAAGAACCATTTGAGTGAACAACTTGAGTGTAGTAGAGATAAACTAGACTTGTGCTTATTGTTGTTATTGTCAATTCCGTTACATTTTACTCAAGATTGTATTCCTGTTTTTACCCCATCCATCTCTGGAGGTTTGTGGTTTATCACGCTCACATTCTATATTTAAGGTATATGAAGCTTTTACTTTGTTTCTACAGCAGCAAACAACCTGAGTGTATAATAATCAGTCTAAAACACTGCACCATAGCGTAGCAATGCAGATACAATGGGGTGTCTCTCTGTCCGAAGAGATAATTATTCCATGGGTTGTAATGATATTTACACTCACCCAGGCTCACAGGAACTAAATTATATTGCACATTACTGTAAATAGGTTTTCAGGAGAGTCAGTGTACAGAGTTGGTTGTGAAGCAAATCTTTCAACCAGAGAAGCCAGGTTCAAGCCCTTCTGCTGTCAAACAGACCGCCTACTGCAGCTAACCCTGTAGTCGAACTATATCATCAACAAGGATTTCACTTCTCAGTCCATTTTTTTTTTATTTAAGTAAAGGGTTTGATATACAGTTTCCATGTAAAAAATATGCACATTTTCTAAATAAAGTAATACTCTGGGAAATCTTGGATGCATCCATTTAGCACCATCTAGGTGACCAGTTTAAGTGAAGACACCCAGACTTCCCTCTCCTCAACAATCTCCACAAACTCTTATGAATGGACATAGAGGTGTCCCCAAGCCAGCTGAGAGACACAATTTGTCCACTGTTTCTTGGTTATTCCATGGTCTTTCCCCATGTGGACATTCCTGAAACACCTCACCAAGCGGAATTTGGTTCAGATGCCCAAACTACCTCAAATGGATCCTTTTGCTGTTGAGGACAAAGGCTCTATTCTGAGACCCTCCTGAATGACCAAGCTCCTCTCCCCATCTGAAGCTCACACTGCTTCAAACTCAGGTGCATAAGAACTGGAGGTCATCATGATCAATCAAACAGGATCACATCATCTGCAAAAAAGCAGAGCTGAGCTCCTGAGACCACTAACCTCGACACCTCTCACCACTAGGTTAAATTCTTTCAGGCATTCATGTGAATGTGATGTTGACATACCAGCCACTTTAAAGACTGCTGCAAATCAAGAACATCCCTAGTGTGTGCCACCATACTGCTCAGGGACAGCTAAAGGAACACAGCAATGAAATCTCCCAACCTCTTAAAGTCCCAGGCACCACCACTGGCTTTCTGTGTCCTGATGGGTTAGAGTTGTGGCTAATTGTTGTAAATTTTTGCGTTTCAGTTTTTAAAGGGCGCTTATTTTAACACAACAATAGCCCATTCGGCTAAGCTTTAACCATTGTGTCTTTTGCTGTTCTGAACAAACAACTAATATCCAGTACACAGTTCATGTTTATTTCTGGGGAATGATCCTCTCTGTTGCACTAGAACTCTTACATTACCAGAAAAGAAAAAGCAGCAGCTGTTTGTTTGAAATCAATACAAGACCTCAGCATGCACACTCATAGACACCTTGAGCAAGCAAATGAACAGACTGGTTACCTGCAGAAAGGTAAGTTTCAATAGCCCCAATACAACAAAAACAATGTCAGTATGGGTCAAATAAGATATTCTTTAAATGCAGTGAGCGGCAAGAACCTTGCAAGCTTTGAGGGAACAATGAGTGAGAGAAAAGTTGTGGCCTGCTTGTCCAAAATGATTCCTGAATGTGTTGCAATAGCAGATTAAATGCTAGGAGGTAAATAAGAGGGGTTGGGAAGCAAACATGGATTTGGTGGGTCAGTGGGGTGACAAGGTCATGCAGATCCATTTATGAAAAACTAACAAGATCTTTTATCTACTCAGTCTTTTTCTAATAAGTAGTATTTTTAAGATCTACTCTTACTGAAGGCACATAACACTGTAGAAGTAGCCTAATGCAAATAACACTAGCTGTGTCTGAAGAACTGAAAACTTGGACTGTAACTGTAGACAGGAAAAATGCATTGTTACTGGAATAATATCTCAAGAAGTAGTTACTGCAAATATGTGTGCAGATGTGCATCCAGAATAAAGAAGCAAACGTGGCACTCGTGAACAATGACAGTACTAACTATAATCACTAACATGTTGTAAGCACTGTCATTAGGCCTGGACTGGGACAAAAATTGGTCCTGGCATCCACAAGGTGTATGAGCACACAGGGAAGGTAGGAGAGGGGAGAGCTTTGAAATTTGATTGGGCAATCCATTGTCAATAATGACAATGAACCAATGGGCTTTCGTCAGTGCTTGTAGGGCCAGTGTATAGTGGCCCTTCAAGCCAGCCTGTAGGCTATATAATATATTGACAAAGAAAATAAATTCCCACAAGTGCTCCGGCCCACCGGGCAAATGTCCGGTATGTCAGTCCAGCCCTGACTTTCATCATAGTGCACTTATATAACTATACTGACATTACTGGGATCTCTGTCAGGCATAAACAAACTGAAAATACAATATGAACAATAGTTTCTATAATGGTAGTAAAAGGCACTGAAGACCAGATTAAAAGTGAGAAAAAATAAATAAGCCAAGACTAAGACAAGCAATGAATGTTACAATGTGGAAAAAAGGTTAATTCAGAGCCCGATGTACTGAACCTACAAACACTAAAAAATGTTTTAGCAAGTGACCACCTTGGGCCTTAAAATTTAATCCATGAACCAAGTATTAAAGACTGCAGTTGAAGTAGGCTCAAACCTCAATATACACCCATGTTTTAATTAGAGATGGCACGATACCACTGTTTTATGTCCGATACCGATATCATAAATTTGGATATCGGCTGATACCGATATGAATCCGATATAGTTCAAGTTTATTTTAATCAATAAAACTGTTTTTTAAATATCTTGCTGCATTTTGTATAAGTTTATACTCAACTTTAAAAAACAAAACAAAACACTAAAGCTATTATTTTATACCTGTATGCAAAAAATACACTGCACCCAAAATATTTCATAGTTCAGCAATACAGATCAATCTAATAAACTTAAACCTACCTACTCCACCCTCCCAATTCTGGTATTTTAAAGAGTACTTAGCAGAAATATTAAGCAACCTAACTAATAGGGTTGCAAACTCCCAGTAAAAAAAAAAAAAAAGGGGAACCACCCCCCACCTCATGATGCTTAATCGACGTAATCAACTTTAATTTGATGCAGTGTGAAAACAAAATGCACAGAAATCAATTATTTTTCAAGAATAATTAAATTGATTCAACATCTTTCTTCAACAGAACTGCAGAGATGGTACCTTCCCAAAGGAAAAAGTAGTATAGCTTACTAGGGTATATTAGACTTAATAGTTACTATAACTTTGGGTGTAAGATTCAGATAATTATTTATTAAACGCTAGATATTTTAAATGAGAATAAGAAAGAAAAGTATGTCTTTGTGCCCCCTTTTCCCTGTTCATGCCCTATCGGCCCCCCTGGCTAAACTTTGCTAGATCCGCCCCTGCACAGTTACCAGCCGTCAGCTACATAGAAAAGGATCCTGGTGTAGAAAGTAATATTAAATAAATTCTAACAACAGCTTATCAAGCTTAAACGTGCTGCTGTTGTTCAGCCGCTGGTTTCCTCTTTCTGACAGGAAGTGGGCAATAAACAAACAAGAGAGATGGACTCACGACAGAAAAGCCGATCAGCTGATCATTGATCAGTTTCGATTGAAGTAGCAGCAGGAGAGGGAGGGAGAGAAGAGGCAGTCGCTCCATATATCGTTGTTAAGCTTAACGCGGGAATGCTTTACAAACATTCAGAGATGAACTTACACACTTGCTTTACTTCTCTATGGGATCACTTCCTCGGAGATGAAATGCCAGTTTGGTAGCAGGGCTACAAATACTCAACCAGACCACCAACAGGTCTCACACGCCACAGCCGCTCTATCACGTGGTGCATACTGCTCGGTTATGAGCCGAGTTATGCAAGTTTCGTGAGGTGCTTGTTTGATATTTAATGGATCGATTACATTTTTTATTTCTCTCTGATATCCGATCCAGTAATTTAGGTCAGTATCTGACTGATACCAATACGTAATATCGGATCGGTCCATCTCTAGTTTTAATACACTTGTACACACTAATATCTTTACAGATTACTAAGTTTTTTTCATGAAAAAATATACAACGATCCCACTTACCAGTTCCACTTGCACTTGGGCTCCAATCAGCTGATTTCAGTTGTGTGTGGAAGGAGGAGGTCTTCAGTCTACAGCGTGGATATGGGCATAACCTTTATTTTTATTGCACAAAAGGAGAAGAGCGTGATGGAAACTGCATGCAAGACAGAAACAGCTGTATTCTGCTGCTAACACAACTTCAGCTCCTTGTAAGCATCTGCACAGACAGCATGCTAATGCTAAGCAACCTAAGAACCCAGAATGATGTTAAAGATGAGTGAATGCTGACCCCAGCCCAGCCTGCTGAACAGACAGGCTGCTGCCTCTGTTTCTACCTGTTCATGTTTCTACAGTAGAATCACTGTGGGCATCGCTTTAATATGTCTCTGTGCTGATTTTCATTTTTGCTTTGTGTTCATACCTAAATACTAAGAGAAAAATTATTCGTGTGTCCTCATTAGGATAGGGAATTATGTTGGTGTGTGTGGCAGTAGCTTTGGGTTATATTGATGTCTTTCAGCTACTTCACAGAGTAGCCTGAAAGTAAAAGTGACATGTGTAATAATTGTTTTTGTTGAGTAACGACTCCAACACTGATCACAACAAAGCAGGGAAAATACCTCAAAGACGGACAAACATTTCACCCACAGCATGAAGTTAATTTGCATGAATATAATGTCACTGATATGCTGCTTAGTGATGGTGACCACTCTCAAAAAAGAGGCAGTTAGAACATAATGAAAATCGATAAGAGAATCGATATTGAATCAAATCGGTAAGTGATATCAATTTGATATCCATCACTAAATTCGTATCAGTTCCCATCCCTAAACAGAACTAAACTCAAGTTGTCATGGCAACACAGGAAACAAAAGTTTCATCATAAACTGCTCAAACAAAACTAACAACAGACCAGACAAACAAGAGTCAAAGAGAAGCTTGAATCAGACTGAAGTAGATAACAAATTACAACTAATCACGTTTATCTGTTAAATACTTACTTTACAACTTTAAAGCTATAAAATACAAGAAAATAAGAAAATATGTAACTTAAAAGTCAAAGAAAATGAGCAACATAATTTAAGGTATACAAGTTACCCCACTACCCTCAGTCGTGTAGCAACATTTGGCATGTCCCAGTTAACACTTCCTGTTTTGAGTAGTGTTGAAAGGCCCAACTTCTTCTCTTAAGAGGGCATCTTCTCAGCCAACAGACCCCTCAGCACAGGCAAAAAAAAAAGAATATTTAAAAAAAAAGCTTTAAAAAAGGTATGAATTAATACAAAATAAAGTAATTTAACAGAGCTGAAAAAACAAGACTTAACAAAAAGTTGACTAAATGCATGCATACATACATTCCACTGTTGTGTACTTCTACTGATAACTACAACTAAAAGAAATAAATAAGGCAATAACTGCTGAATGTCACTATTCATTCAGTGACTTAACTACACATAAATGTACAAGTCCTTCATCACAAGCAGTTCTGGATAAATTCTGTACCATGCACTTCACTTTTATTCACTTTTATTATTTTAACAACTACCCCAAGGGTTTGAAACATTTGTTTGTTACATATTTGTTCTTACTTTAACTCTGACATACTTAACTCAACTACAATTTTCTGTTTCACTGTTTGAATATTTGTAATATCTATGTTTTTGTGTTTCCTTTCAATTCTCTTTATTTTTGAATAATTTCCCAATAATTTTTTCCCCATCCTCAAGCACTTTATCTGTTTATTTAAAAAAGAAAAAAAAAAGAACTGAGACATCTTGTCACTGCGTGACTTTGTGAAAAATATCCTGTTTTCCTTGTCATTTTGGCCACACTTTTGACCATGCTTTTCTGCTGTCCATCTTTGTTATTGGCATTGTCCAACCATTCTGTTGATGTCTCTCTCTGTATTTTCCTCTCCCAACACCGGGTAACTGGGGACTTGTGTTGGTCTGTGGAGACAGACTGTATCCAGCACTGTGAGGGGCTCAACTTGGTTCTCCTCTGGTTCTGGTGCTGGCTGACCAGCAGGCCCCCACAGCTCAGGCCCAACTCCAGGACAGGCAGTGGTGAAGCGGACAAAGGACTTCATTTTCTACTGGATGTGCGTGTGTGTGTATGAGGGGGGGGGGGTTATAGGATGAAGGAGGCGTTAGGAGATGAGGAAAGCAAGAGAGGAAGGGGGAGCTGGCGCAAGGGTCTTATCCTCCCGGCTCAAACACATGCCACCAGCTGCTGCCCCCTTCCTGTGCTTTCATTAAAAAGCCTCCCTGTGTTTCGCTGGGGTAATCCACATGCTTCTCTGAAAAAGTGTGTGGTAAATTCTGTTTGTCCATCCTCTGCGCTATTTTGCCATTTCTTTCCCTTTGGTGCTCCCTTTTTCACTCTTTCTATGATGTGCTTTGCTCGCCAGTGGAGAGTGGTCCATTCTCTGCATGTCTGTGTGTGTGTGTGTGTACCTGTATGTGCGCCCATGGAGTCTGTCAGACTCTCAGCATTTCCAGCACTCAGCCCAGAGCCAAGGCAAGCATTGCCAGAGGGAGTGCCTGCAATGTAGGGCGCCCAGCGAGCTGGACGCAGGCAGAATATCAACGCCACACGGCAGACACTCCTCCCAGCAGCCCACCTGCTGACTTACGTGATCCAAATTTTAGGAGGAGAGGGGGTGTTTTGGGGAGAGAAGGTGGTGGGGGAGGATAGGCTGCAGGAAATTGCCAGGTAGTTTCCAGACCCACTTCCCTGCGTTGCGCCCAATTAATCAGGGCTACATCTGTGTTGGATGGACCTCTACCCCAAGGGGAGGGGGTGGAGCAGAGACGGTGTTTTTCGTCTGTAAATGCACATGCATTGTGTGTGTGTGTGTGTGTACTACCTGTAAGAGTGCACAGTGTGTATGTTGTATGGGAGCGAAGGGAGTTTTGTGTGTTTTGTATTTACCAGCAGAGATGGGAGGAGGTTGTTGATGCCAGACTTCTTCTAGCCTTGCAGTCAGAACTAGAGTCATGGGTAACCTTCTTCGGTCCACTGTCCTCTTTATCCGGTTTCAGTCTCGGCTATACCTCATTCCCCCCAACGCATACCCAGACACACACACACACACACACACACACACACACACACACACACACACATATGCACACTTCCCTGGGTTGCTGTGCCTCACAAGGAAAAGGGTCATTTTTCAGCACCTGTGTAGCTCAGTGTCTGTATGTTTATTTCCTGAAGCTTCTGGCACACCTGGACCTGAGCTACCCCTCCTTCTTTCATCTCTGCTCTCTGTGTTTTTTTTCTCTTCTCCCTGTGTTTGGCTGTTATGTCGCAAATCCCTTTCCGGGTTTGTTCATATGACTAACAAATAAAATAATATAAAGCCAGACAGTGTTTGCAGGCTTCCACAAAAAAACAAAAAAAGAACTGAACTTGATTTCATATTCATTTTTTAAAAACCGGCCGTTAAACAAATGCTTGTAGAGGGCTTGGAACAGACAGGACAGACTCAGTTTACGAAGATGGATGTATAAGCGTACTCTGCTATCACTGGGGGCTGTTTATATTTTTAAGAAACACCAAATATACATGAGAAAGATTTAATGAGCCCTCGCTTTCACATATGTGTTTCATTTGACTGCAGTCTTTTGCCGTCGGAGCAATTCGGTGGTCTGCATCACCTGATTAAACCATTCGTGAAAACCTTTTTGTTTAAAAACTATGAAGACACGTCCCATCGTGTTTTGATGTGTTTTAATGCTAGCGTGCATGTGTGGCTCACGATCCTGTGTGGAGGCCTGGCATAGTGTGGTGCAGTGCAGAGTGGAGAGGAGAGACAGCTGCCCTGACAGATGCCGGGAGGCAGGACCCCACTGGGAAGCAGAGGGAGGGAGCTGGCACTGTCTCACCCCAGCGGAAACACCATAGGCTGCAGAGGAAGTGGGCAGGGGGACAAACCAGGGGCTCAGTGTGTGTGTGTGTGTGTGTGTGTGTGTGTGTGTGTGTGTGTGTGTGTGTGCGTGTGTTTGTATCTGAGCTACTTTAAGAGGACCTTGGCAGTTGTTCATGTATGTATGTATGTATTTACATCTGATGCACCATAAGAGCAGAAATCCAACTAATCAGGCAGGCTACACACTCCATGCTGCAGCCATGTTATTCCAGCTCACTGTGGCTTTTTGCAAGAAAAATGGATAAGTCAGCTTGCAGCTGCTTGACATTAAAACTGAAAACAACTTAATGAATCCTTAATGAAAGTACATTAAGTACATTTATATACTGTGCTATTATGCTAAACGTTGTTATTATAAGCACCTTTCTTTCTTAATGTTGTATCCTGGACATGTTGCTGAATCGATAATTCAAGATGACATAAAATCACATCATTCAGGTGTAATCCAACAGGGTGTGGAAATGGCCCAATTAATTTTAATGGAGGGACACGAGTGTTGGTCGACTTCAAAAAGAAAAAAGTTGGGATCAGATGACCGTCTTTTTTTGATGGTCGTGATTCTATTGATGGTATTGCAGGTCTACAAAATCACCCAGGATCAGTTTCTTACGCTCGTTAAAAATAGTTGAAATGGCAGTAAATGTACTATAATGCTTTAATGTCTCTCATAAGCTCTTTAAAGCACGATCAGTACTTAGTTTCAAACTTTAAGCCTGGATTCATTAGAATATTTAAAAGAATATATTTGAGCTTTATTTAAAGTTCACTTTAAAGTTACACTGTTCTGGTTCTGTTGGATCTCAGCTCTGCTTTTGATACTGTTGATCACAGCATCATGATAAATAGGCTGAAGGACTTGTTTGGGATTACTGGTGTTGTTTTAAAATGGTTTATGTCGTATCTATCTGAGAGATCCTTTACTGTCTGTATAAATCATGTGCTGTCGGAAACATCAGTTCTGTCTTCTGGGGTACCTCAAGGATCTGTTTTAGGTTCTGTTCTCTTTTTGCTGTATATACTCCCTCTAGGCCACATTATCAGACGTTACAATAATATTTCTTATCATCTCTATGCTGATGACATTCAGTTGTACTTTTCTTTCAAAGCTTCTGAGTTGTATAAATTGTCTTGTTTAAATAATTGTCTGTCAGAAATCAAACAATGGTTAAATGACAATTTCCTTCAGTTAAATGCAGATAAAACAGAAACTTTGATTATTGCACCTGATCACATGCTCTCAGAAATTAGGCAGCATATCAGTTTTTTAGACCCTTCATTTCAGTCGAGTCTCAGAAACTTAGGTGTTATATTTGACAGTTCGATGTCTCTTGAGAAACACTCTAAACAACTTGCCCGGAACTGTTTTTATCATCTAAGAAACATTTCTAAACTCAGGCTACTGGTGTCAAAGGCAGAACTTGAGATGATTATTCATGCTTTTATCTTTTCTCGTTTGGATTATTGTAACGGTCTTTTTACGTGTCTCAACAAATCAGCTCTGGATCGCCTTCAGTCTGTACAGAATGCAGCGGCAAGACTTTTAACTGGTACAAACAAGAGGTCACACATTACTCCAGTTTTGGCTTCTCTTCATTGGTTGCCTGTAAATTTTAGGGTTCATTTTAAAATTTTAGTTGTAACTTTTAGAGCTCTGCACGGTGAAGCTCCCCAGTATATCTCTGACCTGTTGAAACCTCATGCTTCATCCCGAGCACTTAGGTCTTCAAGTCAGAGGCTACTGGTGGTCCCACGTACTAGGTTTAAAACACGTGGGGATCGAGCTTTTCAGGCACTGGCACCTAGGCTGTGGAACTCTCTGCCGTTGTCTTTACGCTGTCTAGACTCTACTGACTCCTTTAAAAAGCAGCTGAAGACATTTTTATACAAACGGGCTTTTAATTAATTTAAACTTGTATGTCTGATCTTATTGTAAAGCACTTTGTGATTTTTATCTGTGAAATGTGCTATATAAATAAATTTTACTTACTAAAGTTATACTTTGACCCTTATGTGACCTTTAGGCTCTTTACCTTGCAGTTGTCATTGTGTACAATCAGCTTATTTGGATCAGACAGCGGTGGTGGTTCTTAGTTCTGTAATCTTTGCACTATTTGTATTTGTGGAATTTTGTATTCACTTGATTCAGTAAACACAGAATATCTCTTTTGACTTTTTGTGTATTTCAATAAAGACTGTATACAAATTGACAGACTTTTTTTTTTTTTTTTGCAATTGATCGCACACAAGACTGCGTACACCACTCTGGCTGAGGCACACATTCGCATATTTTTCAAGTGACTGTATATGTTACAGAATGAAACAGACAGACCAGTTCAAATCACTGTTGAACCCTGTGCACCTGGCAGAGACTGTAGCTTTGGCTCGTGATCAATATATTTGGAGAAATGACCTTGTCCCCTGCCTGTCTCCTTTGAATAGCTTCTAATATTAGCAATGTGTTTTCAAGAGAAAAAAAATGAATCTGAAGAAGTTCAAAGAGGCTTTATAGAAGCATTCATACAAATAGGTTGGCTGAGTTTAGCTGACACTGTGTCACACATGTAGTTAATCAGAATTATGTGTTTTATACAGTTTTCAGCGGTAGCATGAGCTCTCTGAGTGTTCACTATATACGGTCTTCTTTGTGCTGGTTATTTGTTACTTCCTGCATTATTGTAAGATGCGCTTTACTATTTCTGAGTGTTGTTTTGCTGAGCCATCTCTGAATTGGCAGCATTATTATTTTGGGAGATGAATGAAAGCATCATCTTTTAATCAATAGGCAGAGAAGCTGAACTCTTTGTCCTGCTAAAAGTGTTGTTTCTGTTGAAATCTCAAACACCAGTCCTATAAATGTGTCAAATTTTTTTCCATCTGGAACATGCTGAGCATACAGATTTGTGGAGGAGAGTGGCTAGTTTGAAGGCGTTGTTTGAAAAATTTCTGTTGACATTTTGACTCTTTCAGTGTGAAAATTTTGGATTTCATGCCTGACATTTATGACTACTTGATGACTCCCTTTCTTCTGTAAAGGAGAGTTAAAGAGGCATGAACAGTAAGATAAATTTGCAAATAAAGACATAGCAGATGTGTACGTGCTTTAGGTCAAGGTTTTAAGAACTCTAAGTTTTATTAGGTTTCAATATCAGGTGCCTGTTTACGTATTCACCAGTTAACTCCAATCAGAGTGCAGTAAATCAAGAGAAACTACATGATCATTACTATTAGTTCTCCAAGTGCACATTTCTTCAGTGTACTTAGCGAGTAGATTGTTCCAAGCTTGTTGGAGAACCGTCCTTTTTTTAATATAAGCTGTCTTACTGTTTCTTGCTGTCTTCTGCCTCTTCACATAATTATTCCCTCCCACTGAGTAGACAAGGGGTCTATTTGGATCCATACCATCTGTTCGGAGGACAACTTATTCTTCTTGTTGCTGAAGATAGTTTTCTGTGACTTGCTGCGCATTCATGCAGCAGAATTCATTTGTGATCAATCAGATTTCTCCCTGACTGTACTGGCAGAGTCTAAGCATCTTGATCACCTAAAACCTTTGCACAATACTGCACATTTTTACTCAGAATTTGATCCCAAGATGTATTTTTGGTATTTTTTACCCCTTTTTTTCACTGCTAAAATATCTCCTTTGGAAAAAGAAGTGAAATATCTTTGATACAAATTATAGACTTTAAGTCAGGAGCACATGTTGTGAGCCATTTGCTGCACAAAATGTTACAAAGCCTTCATGTCGGTGCAATGTGCTCTGCTCTCCAGGTTGTTCTCCGTGTGATTCTGAACAGCTTAGGCGCCATTATAACAATACATTTATATGACAAAACCCAGTAGATAGTGCTCATTTTGTAATTCTACCTATAAAGGCCACAAACATATACTTGCAATGACATTACTGATTAATGCTATGAAAGAAAAGTGAAGTAGCTTGCTGTTAAAAAGCCAGACTGGTGCATGCAGATACTGTAGTGCGTATTTTAGTTCATGTATGGAAGAAGAGTGTAAGAACTGCTGAGCACACACATCTATAGCCACAGAAGATATAGCACATAATTGAGCTGGTATAGGCTTAAAAATGAGATTTTTAAGATATTGCCACCGCATAGTATGCCACAATAATAAGCAGAATCAAGGCCAAATACCTTAAAGGTGACTTTATTCGTAATGTTACATTTTTAGAGAAAAGGTAACGGATTTTTAATGATTTTCTGGCCAGAGAGCAGCAGGTGGCCCCTCTGGTCTGAACTGCAGAGGCAGTAGTATGACTTGTAGGCAGCTGCTTGTTCAGTGTCACTGACCAAAGACCCCAAGCACTTTGAACAAAGTACAAAGCACTGATTCAACTCTTTATCCTTCATCTTTGACAAGATAAATTCATGAGAATCACAAGATTGAAAACTAAAGCTCTTTAAAAGAATTCCTATTGTTTGAAAAAAACCTTCACTCTGAAATTAATTCCACAGAAATAACTCCCGCTCATAATACCTGCCAACAGCAGAGATAAGTATGGAGTTTTGAGAAAACTAAATGTCACCGTGGCCAGCTGTTTTTGTTCTAATTATGTATGTGCATACATACTTGTGAAAAAGATGTGTTTGTGGGTGTATGTATTCTTTAGGGTCTCTTTAGGAATACTGGAGACCTGGTTTGCATGCTGTGTGCAGAAGACTAATGCAGCTGCAGGGCCTGCGCAGTGGGAAGTGTTGCCATGGTGAGCTGGGTTATCGGGCCCTGAGAGAGACCATCCACACAGTCCTCATGGTCAGTGCAACTGACTTTACTGGTAATGCAAATGGTGTGTGCATGCTGTCTGTGCTAGTGTATTATTCTACCCAAATATTCACAAATAGTGAATATGTGTCAGTGAGGTTTAAACCCTTGCAACAGAGAAACAGCCGTAGCAGTAATGTTCAAACCCAATAGCTACTTCAAACTGTGCTTCCTCCTTTTTCCTTTCTTCAGACACAGCAGCTGACAGAGTGAGACGTCCACAGGGATCATGTCCACTGGGAACAGTGTTGTGGAGGCAGAGCCTATGGAGAGCCACAGTGACAGTGTCCAAGAACAATGTGTCTGCTAAAGTCATCCATGTGTAACAGGCTAAGGAAGAGGGATCTTACGAGGTGTTTGTTTCTCTGAGGGCTGTCAAAGAAGGTAGGGTAGTGAGCAAATATGAGCAAATACTTGAAGGATTCGTTGGACATTTGGGGAATATCCTCATTTGCTTTTATCTGAAGAGCTAGATGTGAAGATTGACACCACTCATGTCTGTGTGCTAACTATGGAGTTTGACTTAGCAGTCTGTTAGCTTAGCATAACAAAAGACTCCAAATAGCACCTAGCCTGGTTTGTCCAACGGTAACAAACTTCATCTAGCAGTATCTTACAGCTGACTAATGAATAAATAACATCTAATTTGTTAAATATGAAAATCTGTTGCTGTTAGGTGGGTGTTGTTGTGTTGTCTTTCGGCCAGCTTTCTCCAGCCAGTTTCTTCCCTCAAATCGGATCATTGTACATTAGAAAAAAAAACATTTGGCTGCAGGTTCTAACTTTATTTTTACTACACATAAACATTAGAGAGGTATCACAAATGTTCATTTAAGTATATATGCCAAAATGTTGAACTCTTAACTTAATGGCTGCAAGTTGTATTTCTGGAAGATAAAGATTCATTACACAGGATGCTAATACAACACTGCTTTTAAAAAGGAAAATAGATGCAAACAAGACTAAAAATCGAAAAGAAAGAAAGAAAAGAGGGACAGAGCTTGTAGTTTAACCAAGGCGTAATAAATATCCTTTATTACAGAAAGTAATCTGTGCTCAAATCTAATGGGTTCTTTCATTCACCCAGCTGCATGTCTGCTTGACTTCATGAAATTCAGCTTTTTAAATTTCAGCATGATCCACACAAGGATTCATATTATGGACAGGGCAGAATAATTTGTAACTACAGACGTTAATACTTTTAATCCTACACCTTCTATATGTTATTGCTGGTAAGTGCATGTATAAATTAAGAAAACAACAACTAATCTATCATCGCCATTTTTGCTGTGGATTGTGAAGACCAATACACGCTATCTGTTCACTTAAATGCTGAAATGCAATGTGTAATTAAGTAGATATCTTATCCGCAGGATTACTGTCACATAGATGAGAGAAACAAAGAGCCTGTTGGATGAGCGACACTGTGTCACATCAACAGAGAGAGAGAGAGAGTGATGCACTGTGCTGTAAATTCATTCACTAATCTCAATAGAAACCACCTGTGCTTTCAAGGAGAAAGTAAAACAAGCAGACATTTTCAGCTCCGACTCCTGTCTGTTCTATAGGTTCTTCTACTTTGAACAAAAAAAAGACTATTTGCTGCAATCAGTGAGTTCATCCCCACTGATTTACGCATTACCCGCCTTCTGTGCAGCCAGAAACTGAAGGAATATTTCTACTATAAAACAAAATTATAATAATAATTACAGGGGAACTATTTGGTAAGAATTCTCATGACAAATGGTGTAAACTGGGGAAATCACATCTGTATACAGTGCAAATTAAGCTAAGGAACTTTTCATCCTCAGCCACCTCTGAACCATGGCGTGTTTGCTCAGATGTAGCAGGTGTTGGTCACTGTGAAACGGCTTGTTGCGATTGGTCAGAATTTGCCTGTGATAACCTAATAGGTTTGCTGTTTACTTATTTAGAAAGACAAACACATTTAGTATTTTGCTTACTGATACTACTAATGCTTCTCATGGGCAGTCAGGATGGGCCTGTCGGGTGGTCCCTGGCCCCTTAGGCCCACAAACAATACTCCAGTAGCCATTATCTTGCTGATAGACAAATTCTTGCTTAGCTGGAATAAAAAAATATTGAGAATAAAATATTCTCAAATATTGGCACAAAATATTATTTTTGCACCAGTAAGTGATTCCCAGAGATCTATTAGCTGAAAACTTAGTCTACTGTATCTCAGCATGATGGGCAGCGTGCCGTTTAAAAAAAGAGGAAACTGGACAATTAGAGGACAAAAGATGAAGTGGCTATCTACAGAGGATAAACAGTAACTGAAAGTCATGGCTTTAAACAGAAAGAAAATCAATTTGAGTGATGAATCCAAATTTCCAGATTGTCTTCAATATGGACAGAGCAGGTGAGTAGAGAGGTACAACAGTGAGTGTCTACAGCCTCTGTCATGGCTTGGGACTCCATTTCAGCCACTGGTTCGGGAATCTTATTTGAACACAGAAAAATACCGTCCAATTTTCACCCACCATGCAATACCATCCAGAAAGCATCTGATTAGTTATAGCTGCAAAACACACAGTGGAGTACTATCAGTTATGGATCAGCCTCCCCAGAGCCCGGACTTCATAATTATTGAAGAAGTGTGTTAATATCCAACAAAGAGCTTCTTGAAGGACTCAAGAAGCCTGAAGAGCTCTTCCTGAATAGATTCTTTTTTCTTAATTAGAAGAAGCTTGACTAAGAGCGTTTAGGCTGTGTTGAAGAATAAAGGTGGTCATACCAAGAATTGACTTTCAAGCTTGTAAGAATTGTACAAATTGTGGTTTGTTGTTGCCCCTTTCCTAGCTTATATAAGAAAATGAAATGGGGCTCAAGACTTTTGCACAGTATTGTAGGTTTCAAGTACTTTACTGTAGAAGAGCAAACTTGAGGTTAGTTACAAGGTGAAAAATATTTCAAACACTTCCTTGCACACTGCTTTTTAAATGCTGTCCTAATCCTTAGATGCAGAAGATAAAATAAAAGATATAAAAGATATCAAGTCTGGCTCTCGGTAGCCAGGTCAGTGGAACAGGCTGTGCTCTGCTGAAGTTTGATGATTGAGATTTCTCTAGACATATCTGCTTTCCTCTGAAAAAACAGCTAAGCGCATACCACCCAACTATTGTGGCTCTGATTGAAAAATAAAATGAACAGCAAGTGAGACTGAAACTTTCACTGGCTTTCAATCAGAAGTCAGAAACTTTTGGCAGTCTTGTCATGATATTATGGAACTGCATTGTTTCTTGTCAATCAGACAAAGCCTGTCACTTAGTGTGGAAATTATTTAAGACTTCACAGCCTGAGTGCAAAGCGTCTGAAGCTGTAGCTGCTGCTGCTGATGCACCCTCTCACAGTATTTCCGTGTAACAGCATGAAGATTTGTCAGATCAGACTCTTTGTACTGGTGAGAAGCCACAGTGTCCTGTGCGTCAGATTTAGACATGCTATGACAAAGATGCCGAGAACTGAGTACATGACATTATCGCAATTTCAGGTGAAATTTGTCCGTCCTGGCAAGACTTTAAAACATGACTCATGCTGACTCATCCTCTTGCCTCTTTATTCAGCCATGATCTGCAGAGGGTGTAGCCCCAGTGTCTGCAGAACTCCTCTCAGACATCAGAACATCTCAGTGTAAGTTTGCGTTGTCCTTTTATTCACTTTGCCATGTTTGTCACAAATGTGGAGTCGCACAATATCTTCTAAAGGCCTCTGTTAGAGAAAAAAGCCAGTGCCGTAATATAGTGTATTGTTTTTTATTAATTATATAAAGACTGAATTTGTCATGGTCCCGGGTTTTTAATTTTTGGTTATATTTGTTGTGTTTCTCCTGTTTTCTGTGCTACATGTTCTTCATGTTTGTCTCCATGTTTCACTGTTTGTTGTTTGGTCTTTAGATACTTCCTGTTTTACTTTTTGGAGCACGTTTGTAAGGATAACTGCTTACACATAACCTTGCACGTGTGGTCTTCCTTTTATTCAAGGACTGTCACTAATAACTTTCACATAGACCTTTAAGTGCATATAAAACCTTGATATACTGTACACCCCACCCCACACACACACTTTTTGTTTTTCTATTTAGCTGAGCTGTGATATGAAGCTCTCAGGTGATGTGACGTGCCTGAACAACTGGCTACCACCCAAGCTTTCTGATGCGTAAAAATTAACATGGCAACTGCTACCATGTGCAAAATCTTGCAGTGCAGTGCAGCTGGACTGGGAACAAGTAATGACTGAAGGTTCTTCACTAATCATCTCTATTTGCCACATAAGAAAAAAAAAGAAGAAGCTATAACGATCGGGCATGTCTTCCAATTTTATAAAATCAAGTTTAATAAACTCCAAGAGATCTTTTGATAGCCTCGCTTTTTTGAAGACGACTCATAATATAACAGAATGTGATGATAAAGTTACAGTGTTAACAGTGACTCACTGAGGCATCGGCCCTTTTGTAAGCATACAGTGCATCCAGAAGGTATTCAAAGTGCTTCCCTTGCTCCCCATTTTATGTTACAGCCTTATTCCAACATTTTTCACCTTGAAATTCCTTACTTGAAATCACTGAAAATCTATTAGAAACATGAAACAAATATATAACATATATAATATAATCATTTACAGCTTTTGCCTTGACACTCAAAAATGAGATCAGGGGCATTTGATTTCCACTGATCGTCTGTCCAATGTTTCTACAACTTAATTGGAGTCCACCTGTCGAAATTGTAAAGTTGTGATTTGGGAAGGCACACACCTGTCTATATAAGGTCCAATAGGTGACAGTGCAGGTCAGAGCTCAAACCAAGTCATGAAGTCCAAGAGATTGTCTAAAGACCGCCAAGGCAGGATTATATCGGCACAGATCTGGAGAAGGATACAGGAAATGTTTTCAGTATTGAAGGCCCCAGTGAGCACAATGGCCTCCATCATCCATAAGTGAAATACATTTCCAACCACCTGGACTCTTCCTAGAGCCAATCTGAACGAAAGGAATAGAAGGGGTTTAGTCAAAGCTGCAGTGTTGCTCTGTGGAGAGAACCTCCCAAAAGGACAACCATTTCTGTAAAAGTAATCACATGACAGCCCACCTGGTGTTGGTCAAAATGCACCTGAAGGACTTCCAAACTGTAAGAAACAAAGTTCTCTGGCTTGATGACACAAAGATTAAACTCTTTGGCCTGAATGTCTGGATGGAACCAGGCACCGCTCATCACCTGACCAATACCATCCCAAAAGTGAAGCATGGTGGTGACAGCATCATGCTGTGGGGATGTTTTTTGGCAGCAGGAACTGGAAGACTAGTCAGGCTCTTCAGGAACCTGGTAACCTTGATGATCACCTGCTGCAGAGCACTCTAGATGGTGTGCCAAGCTTGTAGCATCATATTCAAAAACACTTGAGTCTGTAATTGCTGCCAAAAGTGCTTGAAAAACATGTTGAGCAATGGCTGTGTCTTTTTTCACATTGTCAGTATGGGGTATTGTGATTAAACTCATTTTTATTTGAGAATAAAAATGAGTTTAATCCATTTTGGATAAAATAAAGTTATAACGTGACAAAATGTGGAACTAATGCACTGTGTGTGGAACAGCCTTTCATGTATTTTTAGTGGTTTCAAAGGTCATAGAAACTTTCCAGAGTAATACTGAATACAATTCCACTTAACCTATTAATATAGTGTCAAAAGGCTACACAATCGAAATTATAAGTGAAACAGAAAGCAGACTCCACAAACTGGGCAATGTTGAGATCCAACATATGCATAGCCCAGCATGAGACCAAGTACTAATTCAACCTGACAAAATCGTTTTTATGCTGATCTCAATTGGAAACAAAGTGCTTGTTTTCTTGAAATCACAGAAATGTCAACCACCCTGCTTCAAGCATCAAAGTAGCCACCTTCTTAATGGTGCCCATTGTGATGTAAAGTTATCCATTGTGATATAGGGGTGCATGCAGTCTTGTATGGCCATTTGCTCGTGCATTAATATGCAAGAACAAGTACATTTCTTTGTTTTTGTCTTCAGACAGAATGAAATGTAGCCGTCATGACAAAACAAACAAACAAACAAAAACAAGACCAGTGGAACTGGAGTTAAACAGCTGGGTAAAATATATAGTCTCCAATTAATTTGCCAGATGGATGCAAGTGTAACACATGCCAAAATCAAGGTTATTAATACAATTTTACGACATGTAAATTTTTAAAAATGATTTACAACATTTAAAGTTTAAAAGATTGGTGCTACTCTTACATCTGTGTGTAGATTTAGATTTATTTGCACTGATAATTAATGATGTTATCCCTGTATTTATGTTTCTACTGCAGATAGATAGATAGATAGATAGATAGATAGATAGATAGACTGCTTATTCATAAGTAGTCAACTGATTGTTGAGGTTTTCTCTGCGTTATTATGGGATCATTACCTTACAATACAAAGCGCCTTGAGGTGACGGCTGTTGTGATTTGGTGCTATATAAATAAAATGAATTGAATTGAATTGAAATTGATCCACATGGGAAATTGTTGCACCGCTCTGTCTGTTGTTGCTCCAGAAGGAGCTGAACAAATCTGATCAGCTGACTAAGTTCACTCAGCGTTTGTCTAAAATGGAAAAAGGAGAGGAGTCAGAAAGGTGTGAGCTTATCAGAACTCTGTTGCCTGCTCCTCTTATCTGCTTGAGGCCAGAGGCTACATTAGGTGCTTCTATCACAGAACAACTGAGTTGTCAGTGGTCAGGTTGCATTGTGGGTAATGTAGGCGTTAGGTCTTTGACGTGAAAGTAGGACACTCTGCAATATGATTTTGATTTTGGCTCTTTTTTCGTCTATCATGAAATGAATGAAACACTTTTTAGACAATCAAATTCTGAATTGTGTCTCATTGCGTCATTCAAGAAATTCCACGTGATCATTGGCGAGGTACATATCAAGTACAAAAACATAATTACGCGTTGCTGTTCACTTGGCAATTCCTTGAGATTTTCGCTGCCAGCCATTCTTTGTTTGACTGTGGACTCATGGATGCCTGACTGTTGTGAGGAAGGACAGACTGCAGCAAAAGTATTGTAGGGACATTCACACGCATCTCCTCCCTGCACTCCTGGGGGAGGATCCATTCCCTTCCAAACACACACCATCGCCTGAGGGGCAGAGTGACCGCTCAAGCAGTGCCTGCCTCAACACTTGCACACACACAAACACACACACACACACACACACACACACAGAGGCATGTTCATGTTAGACCGTTGCAACATCCTAGCCAATTGATTAGACAACAATGAATGCCTAACGGACTGACTGCCTATTAATGATTAGCAGCAAACTGAGATATGTGTGAAGGATATGCTGCTCTCCAAACAAAGGGTGATTTCAGTTTGACTGCTGTGAGTGCTCACACTTCTCCTTCTTTTTTTGCATTTTAATGCAACACCCGTATTCCTCCACCCTTTATCTTTTTTTAAGTGAGACCACATGTTCCTGTCTGTATTTCTTTGCTTTATACAACTATCAGTCCTATCACCCCCCCCCCCCCCCTCACACACGCACACACACACCTACTTTAAGGACAATGCTCTACTCTTCTTCCCCGCAGTCTCTCATTACCCTGCTGTTTATATCTTTGTCTTACTTTCACTTTCTAGCTCTATCTTCCTTGTGCCTCGTACTTCTTTTTCATATTATAGCTGTGTCCCCGGTCTTTTCTTTACCTCATCCTCACTGGCATGTTCCCGCCTGTCTCCCACCCTTTGTGGGTCTTATGCTTGACACCTTCCCCAGCCCTTTGACATGCTCCACTTCATATTATGAGTGTCACATGTCACCTTGTTAGGTTTTGTGTGTGCGTGCGACTGTTTTCCGCAGAAGGTGAGAGTGAAGCAAAGAGAAAAGAGAATGAACAAGGAGGAAGAGTTTACGCATTTAGCCCGAGTTTGTTAATAATTAATGTGTCACAGGTTTGCAAAATTGCCTCACGCTCCCTCTGCGCAATCCTCCCTTCTTCCTCTCTCCCTCTGGCTTTCCTTTCTCTCCTTCACTCTGTCTTCTTCCTCCACCTCCCTCGTGGCGTTGGCTACCTCACCCTCTCCATCTCAATCTTTCTCAAAACACAATGCTCACTCTGGTGTTGCTGTGTGCCTCAAGGGAAGATGAAATGTTAATACACTCGTGGGGAAAGAGGCACCAAGCGTCCAGCTAAGATGCCCACCATGACTCCATCTTTCTGACCAAAGTCGTGGGCAGTCCGGGTGACAGTGTGCTGCCATAACAACGGGGGCACATCCAGCTCGCAGTGGATTTTGGTAGCACTGTCAGTGAGAATTTACTTGCTTTTAGTGCCTTGTATGTTTTGAAGACCCTGCTGATGCGTCGCTTGTTGCCTCCCAGTTAATTTTAGACATGAAACGAACCAGTAATTTGTATTATTTTTAAAAGCCGATCAACGAAACTAAATGAAAGACTTTATTCGCATGTTTCTCCCTTTCTCTCCTCTCACTGCAGTGCCCGTCACTATGCCAGCCGTCTAATGCTTCAGGGTGCTGGACTGCGCAGGCGGCAGGTGACACGGATTTCAATAAAAGGGATTATAGATGTGGGGACTGCAGAGAGGGAAAAACAGCACATTCATGTACACATTTGGGGCAAAAACATGGCTGCAAATAGGCAGTGTACACACAAGAAAACATTTTGGCTTAATAATTTTAAGACTTATAGAGAACAGTCTCATTTAAAAAAAATCTGTGTTAAAAGTGCCATCAAAAAAGCAACATAGGATCCTGGAATCAGTCATTCAATCTGCTGTTGTAGCTACAATATGCATGTAAAAATCTGTGGACAGTTTTAGAACCAGCACCGAGTGAATCAATTTCAAGGGACCTTTTGTATAACAAAAAGTTTTGTTAAAAACAGGAATTTTTTTTGAGCATTAAATTTTTAATAATAGGTACACCATCTTAATTATAGTTCTTAATCCACTGAAAGAGGTGTCTTCCATTTATAGTGGAAGCCAAACATTCCATTATATAAACACAGATGCCAAGTGACAGAAATTTAATAAGAGCCTCTCAAGCTTTTCTCATATTCGAAACCTTTTACAGTGTGTCCATTGTCAGGTGCTGGACTTCTGTGTCTCAGTAGGTGGACAGAGGACCACAGAGTGACCTGCTCAGGACAGCTGCTGACATAATGAGGCCAGTAAACAAGCATCTGTCTCACCCACTGAAAGGCAAACTCACTCAGACCAGGCCAATTCTCTTCCCTTCTTTCTCATTGTGAGTTTTAAGCTGGGATTCTGCAAATGGTCAAACTGGAGACAGTAAAAACATAGGATCTCCCATAAGCCTATGGCTATAATGGCTATAATGTAGAGATAAGAGAAGTCATAGTATTTAAACCCCTCTACTGTTACACAAATGCGAATATTTAAGATGATTTATCAACTCACGCATGTTCTTTTTTCAGTAATGATCTAATTTTTTGTGTACTCAATTATATTCAGTTCATTTCTGCCATGTAGCAGTGCCGTCTGATTGGTTGCTCCTGATTTGTCGTTGGTTAGTTAGTGGGTTTTGGTTGTTTATTGGTAAAGTTTTCCAGGATGATTTTTAGAGGCCTGAACAGGACTGATGCTGTCCTCATCTAGAAAACATTCAGTTTTTTATGTAAGGTCTGTGTAAAGGTAAACTAGTTACAATTTAAAACTTAGACCATGTTTTTACACTTGAAAAAGTGAAATTACAAGAGTCCAACTTGTTTTCCAAATTTTTATATGGTGAACATAATTATATCATGTAGGATCTGTATAAAATTAAACAGCTTAATTTGTTCTTGTTGCGATGACATGATACAATCTGGCAAGAGTGGTTAGTTGCCTGGATTCGCGATATCACAAGATCACACACGATTTCAAACCTCAGGAGACTTACTGGGGTTATAAGAGGCAGAAAAGCATACACACACGACGTGCACGCTGTAAAGTTATTGTTGTTTAACCTGTCGTCACAAGATATAAAGAGAATTCTCTATCGACCCTGGTAATCATAGTTTTCCTACTTTTTTAAAGTATGGATTGACATCTCAGTGTCGCAGTGATTAGCACTGTTTCCGCACAGCGAGAAAGATCAAATCAAGAGTTCAACTCCACCAACTAGCCGGGGCCTTTGTCTGTGGAGTTTGCATGTTCTCCCTGTGTTTGCGTGGGTTCTCTGGCTTCCTCACAGAGTCCAAAGACATGCGGTTAGCGTGGTTAGGTTAATGAATGCGAGTGCCTCTCTGTGTTAGCCCTGCGATAAACTGACAACCTGTCCAGGGTGTACCCTGCCTCTGACCCTGTGACAGCTTTTGTGACAAGCAGATGGATGGAGTGACAACTATGTGAATTTTAGAGGGAAAAAAGATCCACATGAGAAGTTTTATGTCAACACAAAATGCACAGGTTTGTGAATATGAATAACTTGTGTTAATTTAACTCAGTTGTTTAAATTGCTTCCAGAGCAAAACATTTGTGTGCAACCAATGTCCACCAATGAATTAAGTAAATCCAACGTTCTTTTTTTTTCAGTGTAGGTTATAACAAATTTGTATTTTAAACCAAACATTGCTAACCTGGTTAGCAATCTTTTACAAATGCTAACCTGGTTAAAAATTGGGTGTGTTGCTGTGCTGCTTCTACACTACTTGTTGCTTGATGCTGACTTCGTCCTTTTAAAGTGGAAACACTCCTATGTGTCCTTTTAGGGGTGCTTACAAAGATGTTTCAGACAGTAGGAACAAACTACCATTGTTATTAATTTATCTGGAGTAATATGCTTTCAGGGAGTATACACTTCTTAGGGGCTTTGGAACAAACAGTTCTGGGGACTACCTGGGAGTAAGTACCCACACGGAAGGTCCCTCATGAACGAAATAATTTCCAAACCCTATTTTCTTTTTACACCACTAATAGGAACTTTGAAGTGCAATCTCACCTCTGCTAGTGTTCCTTTATTTTCTTGTTTCAGCTTGTTTCATTTCAAGTCTACTGTACATCTCATCGCTGTGCGCAGGATGCCTTGTAGCAAGTTGGGGGAAAATTAGCAAAGAGTTTTATATATAGGCCCAGCTGAGCTAAGACGCCAACCAGCTTTTGTGGTGTATTCATTTAAAGCTGGAAGTTCGAATTTCCAAATTTCCAGTCAGAATTGGACAACTTAAACGCCACGTTGGAAGATGGACTCTCAGCTCAGAATGTTAGCGCAGGTAAAGCTTAGTAAAATTGTAAAATCGGGCACTGTTGTGTATTTGTGACTGGAAAAATGATCCATATGCAAAAATTTGACCATGGTATATTCGTAAATGCGCTTCTGTGTTTTTTTTACCGCATAATAGCAAGCAGTGCACTGTATTGTTAGTAATACATGAATGCCTCTACCTTTCTAAGGGGCAAAATAAACCCTGATTTTTCTCGTCTTCTTCACCGCGCTCAAATCAGGAGTGACGTCACTCCCAGCTCCGACATTTGTCTTCAGAGGTTAATGGCCTGCTGCTTACACAGCTAATGTTTTACCAATGTTTACACTTTTTAACTCATCTGGCTGAAGGACCGATGATCTAACGTCACTGAGAGGCATCCGCCTTCCTTCTATCCATTCACACTTCAAGAGAATCACTATTCCTCCAACTGCGCTTGTCAGATTTTAGTGAAACTTACACAAAGTGATCACCTAATGGTTCTTTACCCAAACAAAGCTCATTGTCAAGGTCACATTTGTGGTTTTACAGGGAATAACCTGTGAATTCTGATTCGTTAGCTGGATGAGCTACTGCAACATTGATGTCTGAGTATTTAATTAATGGAAATTGCCAATGTTCTATTTATGTGCTTGTCCAAACAATGTGCTTTCATATCTTTACCAGTTACAGCACACATGTAACTCAAACTCCCTCTGATGCTTAAGAAAGAACTAAATTAATATTTCCAAGAAGTACAGTGGTACCAAGTTTCGACTATGTAAAAAGTTCCCGTCCTTCAAAAGTGTCAGAGTTCGCTTCCCTTCTTATTTAGTCTGATTATCTTGTTGGAATATGATTTCAAACCTCCTTCCTATATTAACTATGGCCAGTGAGAACCAGTGAGGAATGTAAACTCACAGCGAAAGCAGACTATTGTAAAGTATAAGAGATTGAGTGAATATGTCAACATTCATGACCTAGAGTTCGGTGAGACACACTAGATGTAAAGGAATGAACCATTAGCTGAGAGGTTACAAGCAAGCAAACGCTTAGGTAAAAGTGTTTATTTTGGTAATAGCCATAAAATGCAATCCCATATCTGTATATCTATAAAATGGGGGCTTTCAGATTTTTTTAAACATGTAATTTTCTGTATTAAATCAAGGTTATTAAATCTGCTCTCACTATTTCACTCGTGGTCCGACATCTCAAATAACAGCAACCATAAGCTACTAGGAACATTGTAGTATTAGTACAAAGAACAGTATCATCAATGCACCAGATAGCATCTAAAATAACTTGGAAGACAACTTACTAAAGCTAATTTCCATAATCACATTGTCTCAGCTGGGAAACCTCCACCCACATACCCAACGATGCAGTGGCTACAATACATACAAGATTCGGCATTAAAGCTCATCCTAACAATTCATGAAGAAAATAAAACAAAAGGGAAAAAAATTAAGAACATATTAGGAGACAAACAGTAATACTTTTTCCCATCTATTCCACAGAAAACAATTAACTCAGACTATATTTATATTACTCTTAAATGGGGTCTAATGACCACACCCCTTTTTGACAATTACATGTGTTTATACTCCAGAGGGAGGGGGGGAGAATCGTGAAAATTTATAATCAAAGTCATCAAAATCTTCATCAGCAGGTTTCCTTTATCGAAAAATCCTAAAACTACAGACAGAGAAAACTTTCTTTCTTATCGGCTGTTTTCTTCCTCAGACTCTGTGCACGCTCACATAAATAGGGGGGTGTTTTACAAGTCATTTTACTCTCCTTCCACTGAAAATGAACCGTTTGAGTGCCGCCTACTTCAGTCACAAGGTCACCGTCATCGAGCCCTACGAAGATATATAGCAATATTCCTGAACACTGTCAAACTTGATAGATTTAAACACAAGTCTCGAGAAGTGCACGCAAGTCTCGCTCTGTCTAATGAGTGAGACATGGAAATCTCTGAAGGTTCTGGTCAAACCAGAGTAAAATCATTTTTCTTGCATATATCAGTAAACACTAATCCATTTTCTAATGCGCGATTGTGCCGTGATAGCACACAGACAGACTCAAGAGGTGAAAACAATATCAGCCATGCTGTCAGTGCTGGTGAAAACTGTGACGAGACTAGACTAGACTTCCTTTAATGCTGCATTTATTGCTCTTCCACAGTTTGCCTTTACTGTATCTTAATGGCTGGTAAGGTTTCATAAGTACTGAAAATGACTCCCTAAATCACACCATAAATCATTTTGGTTTGTTGCGGAGTGCTACCAAAGCATGTATATAACAGCATGTTATATTACAGCGCAGGTGCTGTCAGTGCAAATGTTAGGCAGCGTCCTGCGGTGGTAAACTGCACTGGAGTTTGCATTTCAGCTACACCTGCATGCCTTTGTATGAAGAAGGCATACGTGTGACACACATGTAAACATGCTGATACAAATTACATTGTCTGCATTTGCATAGAGAAGGACTGGAATGAGGCAGAGGAGAGATTTATTGCTCCGTAAGACAGTAACGGGGGTTGAGGTTGTTGGAGAGTGCGGGTAAGGAGAACTGTTGAGTCTTTTCCTGTAGTATGAGTCATTGTTGGCAACCCGACTCTCCAGTCTGATTGCCTTGTTGAGCTCCCTTTTGGCATGGTGGCGCTCTCACTATATCCTCTCCTGAGCGCCTGATCCATGATATTCATGAGGTTTCTAAGTTCCCCGCTAATAGCTGTTGAAGAAGTGGTGAATGTCACATTTTATCGTCTTTGAAATCGCTTTATGGATTTTTAAAAATAGTTTCCAAGGTAATTGTATCTTTGTATCAAGACGAGTGCAAATTTGTTTTGATTAAAGTGTAAAATCATTAGTTCCTTAATTTTTAGAGATATGTAGGGTGAGACATTCAACAGAAAAAAAAATGATGGTGACGTGTAAAGTAGAAAATATACTAAGCTGTTTAGGGTAAATCTTGCTTCTGTAATATGTCTCCCCCCCCCCCTAAGAACCGAAGGCAGGTCGTGGCTGCTGTTCAGACTGTAGAGAGAAGGTTATTTGAGCATTTGAGAAGCAGGATAGAAGAGCCAGGGCTCAGTGGAGTGCTGACCAGAGAAGGAAGGGCCAGGCAAGAGAGGGAAGCAGAGCGTGGAGTACGAGCAGTGTGCAGTGTTGGAGCATTGCCTGGAGGTATGGGGGGTGCGGCTGCCTCGGCAGCACTATGTGCCTGCACCAGGGTTTACAATCCATTACGAACGAACCACAGGCAGCCAGTGGATTGAGTGATGCACAGAAATCGACATCACAGGAAGCAGCGAGGTCTGCCAGTCTACGTTTCACCAAAAATGTGATTATATCTCTGCTATGTACAACATCGTTAGGTTTTAAGATCTGCAGTGGCCTCTTAACATGTAGTGGTGTTCAAAAACAATTACTCTAATTTTTTTTTTTATTGACCTTTTTTAAAAAAATGTTTTTATGTAAAAAATCTGATTTGCAGCTTTCAGCTTCATTTGGGTGAGTGTTGTAAACAAGGTTTAAACT
The DNA here is from genome assembly GCF_057382275.1 of Copadichromis virginalis. NCBI lineage: Eukaryota > Metazoa > Chordata > Actinopteri > Cichliformes > Cichlidae > Copadichromis > Copadichromis virginalis. Next base: position 15,608,479 of record NC_140627.1, on the reverse strand, counting down.
GCGTGAGGTCCTATACTCCAGCAAATGAATGACGATCCCCCACAAAATCACACATTTCCTATCTTGTTTCAGCAGTACTCCACTTCCCAATGTGACACCAAGTACTATCTGATTGCTTGAGAAGCTCTTCATTCACTGGCTTCATTGCCAAAGCTTGTGCAGTCCTGCAAAGCCCTGCGCACAAAATTTGATGAATTTGGACTTTTTTTAAAAAATTCGACATGCTCACACAGGAATTGATTGAAACAAAATGTAAAATGTGATATTTATTAAATACAGTATTATTTTTATACCCATAAAGGCTTACTAGATCATATAAGCATTCCTGAAGATTACATCAAATCAAATCAAATCACTTTTTATTGTCACATCACATGTGCAGGCACACTGGCACAGCACATGCGAGTGAAATTCTTGTGTGCATTTATCACAGGCTAGTTATAAGTATATTAGTGAGTATATCATTAGGGCATGAATTCTTGCTACTACAGTGTAACAAGAAGTGTTTTGGGTTTGTTTTGTATCTGAGTGCTTTATCATAATACCTCACACCTCTGGGAACTTCGCTGCACTATTTAATCCTGCTGGGCTCTTCTTGTTAATAAAATTGATTGTGACTATTGCATCATTATTTTAAAAAAATGCTCTGACTCATGCACGTCTCACTTCAAAGCAACAAGTGCAGCATGCATAAGAGAAAGTAGAATGGATACATTGTGTGTTATCTGTCATATTGAAAGTCTTTATATTCACAATTTTGATTTTTGCACACTTTATTACTTTTTTTGTGAAGTCATGTAGTGTTGCGAGTCCTAGAGCAGTATAAGTTTAAATACTCAAAAATAAGACAATCTAGAAAAGTCCATTGTTTGTGTGTTATATGTGTCATGGTTCATTGTGTGGCGGGCAAGGTAGGAAATCCAAAGATACAGACAGATGATAAAATGTCTCATTGTTTGTTTGTTTGTTTGTTTGTTTGTTTGTTTGTTTGTTTGTTTGTTTGTTTGTTTGTTTGGGGGGGAGGGGGTTACAATATATTTGCAACCACAAAAAGCACAAAGGTGTCTGTAGCATGTCTCTTTTTCATCAAAATCCAAACCATTTTAGTGTGAGGTAAAAATTCAATTTAACATGATTTTATACTTTAAAAGTGAGTCGACACTTAATGTGGTGCTATCTAATTTAAACTTCTGACTCATGTGATTCGTTTTGCTGTGACAGAGATGAAAAATAGTTCAATGATGAGTTCTCCTCCTGATGCTGGAATGAACCAGGCCAAGTCTGCCAAAGGGCCAAGGGTTAGAGTCATCAGAAAAATATAATATTTATAATAATAGCAGAAATAAAATGTATTTTATGTTTCTCTTATATGAAAGAAAAGGCTTCAGTAATTTTTCTTCTTGGTCAGTCACAATTTGTGAGTGTATACATCATATCTTCAAAAATTATTTATCTATTCTGCAAAACACACGGTGGAAAAACAGCTAACCTCTTATAATCAGTGCCTACCTCTATAAAGGCCAGTTAGCCATATAGTAGTAGTAGTAACTATATTTTTTGCTTGTATATTGTTGTATTTTTGCACAAATATGAGCCTAATTCATTTTGTCAGGCATACAAACTGTCCGTACTAAAGTTTATGGGCATGAAAAATGTGTCTGAGATTTTTCAGCAGCATAGTGGAAAGGACACTGCCCTCCCCAAAGCCCCGCCATGATCTTGATCTCATTCTTGTCTTGAAATTGACAGAATCTGTTTGTTAGCAAACAAAACAGCAGAACCTCCCAGCAGCCTCTGGCTGTTATTTTTACACCTCAGGTACAATTAGTGCTCCCTTTACCAAACTAAAAACCTCCATAAGTCTTTCTTCATTCTTCACAGGGCCTTAGTGAGAGTTGCACAGACACGGGGAAAAGGCCAGAGATGCAACACACAGTTTTCCCACTGGAGCGAGACATGGAAAAATAAGTTAGACAGAGCAAGCGAGAAAGGAATTGAAGCGAGTTGAAACGGAGTAGAGAATGATAAAACCCTGTTGGGGACACAAAAAAGAACAGGACGGGGCATTTCATCGGGGCATAATTGGCAGTCTTTGTCAAAGGAGGCCCTTGATTTAATAGGCAGGTCTGGTGACTAAACCACTGGAGTGCAAACAGTGAAGAAAAAGCTGAGGCAGATCTGGAGTTTCCTGACCAGCCGCCCCTCCCCTCCCCCTCCCTGTCTCTGTAGACAACCAAGCAACTAGCTCACAGCCTGTTTTCCTGACTGCTTGCACCCAAGCCACACTGCATATCTCACCCTGCCACCATGTGCGGTGCACACTGCTACACACATTCACAACACAGCGCCATTATCAGCTCCCCACCATATTAAGATTTCATCCCTTCATTGACAAGAGGGAGAGCTACAGACCAGAGGTTTTATGTGATCAGTGCAGCAGCAGCAGCAGGTGCGTACACCTTAGTGTGGTCGTGTGAGCCTTTACTCAGTCTACAAATGGGATGTGATACCCTCTAACCTTACACTAGACTTAGCACAGCACAGATGAAGGAGCGTCTATAGCTTCCTTCCTGAAACCTCATCAGGTACATTACAGCATAATACCAGCTATTGCAGAACTATATGGGGCCATGTACTTGCAGCTGTATGCTCACTCCCCATCAAAGCACCTTTTAACTTGAAGAATATAGAAGATCATGGACTTGATATGTAACAAAAGCTGGATTTCACTGCACATGGAGCTGCTACCTTAGGCTAGCCAAATGCACAGAGTAAGCATACTGTAGTGAGGTTTACATATGATGTACAGTACTGCTGGATCACATACAACTTGCTAGACATTGGTCTAGCACAGTCAAAGGCCACAAAAAGATAAGCAGCTGGAGGGCAATTTTCACCTATTCAGCATTAGAAGTGATAACAAAAGAAGTCACACCTTATTAATTTATTTTAAGGGTGTTATCTCCAAATTATCCCAAAAATAATTGCTTCTAACTGTTGCAGATTTAACCCTGCTGAAAAAAAAAACAATATTTTTTTCAATTAATTCATGCCATCATTAAAATAGACCTTACATGTCAGGCTTGAAAAGAGTAGATTATTATTACTTGATTTACTACATGCATTTGGCTCAACTAAATACATGTAGTAAATCAAGAGATAGAGCGTGCAAACCTGCACAGGTCTCATACATGTATTTCACCTCCTCTGGCTGTGGCTCACATGGTACAGGTTCGATGCCCAGTACTGCAACACGCCAAAGTGTCCTTGGACTGAGGAACAGCTAATGCTAAAAGCTCTGATAAAAGTACAGAGTCATTTACAATTCCAACCAGACCCTGTAGTCAAAAATAGATAGATTTGCTGGTAACTGCTGCAGGGGAGATATAAATAAACCCAAATCAATGCACACATTTTCTCACATTTCAAAGCTTATATCTAAATGAGAAAATTCCATGTATCAGGTATTTCCCACAGTACAACTGGTCAGCATTTAGGGGGTTAAACGTGGATGTCTATACATTACATAACCTCACCATCTGAAACAGAGAAGCACGTCAAAAATCTTACCTTGTCAGAGTTTTGGTTTCAGTGCACCTTGTGGTCAAAACTGCTGGTCATACATCATTCATTGCACACTCAGTCTTATCTGAAAGGAACTTTTAAAACCACCCACAGGTTATGAAGTCTAGGCCAGTGAATAAAAGCTTGAGGAATAGAAGGAAATGATAGACTGCACCTGAACTGACCCAGCGAAGTTACAAAACCCAAAGCTTTGGTAAATTTGGTCCTTTTTTTCTCCTCCAGACCGCTAAAATATAAGTTAAAAATGTACATTTCCCAATTTTATGTAATGTGATGTGACAAAGAACAACATAAAAACAAAAGAAACAATACATAACAACCCCCAAAGATTAAATATGCATCCAAAATACACAGTTACGGTACAAACCCATAATTCTGCATAAAAAGTCCTAAAATTTGTTTTAAAAATCCAAAGAAAATACTGCAGTGTAAGATTAAGATATCACAAAAATTGATTTTAAAATGCTATTATGTTTTGTATGTGCTCTCTATATGTGTGTTTAGTGCTCGGAAGGAATTAAGAAGCTAAAAGGTGTGACAGAGGAAGGTTAGGTGGAGATGTGTGGCGATGGAGGGGGGTGGGAGGGCGTGAGGTTGCGTCAATGCTATGATTAGCGCGGACCAAGCTATGCTGTTATTGATTGGCACAGTGGAGACACTGGGCTGCCTTCCACTACACTCTAATGAGAAGCCCTGACCTCCACTAGTCAGCAAGGTCACCAAAGCCTACTGTAATTGCACTTTCTCTAATGGCGTCAGTCACGCACGCACTCCAACCCCAGTAATGACAATTACCATAATGTCACCAGGCTCTGTGGGGGCCTTCCAATCATCTGTCATTTTGGGAGAGGGGATGTTAGTCAGCTGCTGCCAGAGATTCAAAGGGTGCAACAGTGTATTTGATTATGATACCTTCACGCACTGAAACCTGTTTCTTAATCACCAGGGTGCACCAGATTTTATACCGACCATGCACACACATGCGTGCTGCCTTAAAAAAAACAACCCCAAAAATATAATAATCTCGCAAGAAAAATAAATGGCTCGCACTACGTTTAAACTCATTTCCACGTGCAGCCTCTGGGAAAGAAGGACGCCAGTGATATCGATATTTTTTCTTATTACTAATTATTTTTGTCCTGCATTGTTTGTGTTCTTCTCCTTTGTTTGTTTAATTGTTTTCTTTCTGGAGGTGAAAATGGTTTGTCTCAATGTCAGAGACATTCAAAGACCTTAAAGACTCACAAAGTAGCCAAATACTCCTCTTCTATTACAAGAAAAACACACCTATTTTACTATATACTACACTATACTATATTTTATATGTATTTATTGCCCAGAGTCATCAGAAAATGACAGCAGTGATCAATTGTTTAAAGGGATTAAAACAATCAGTGTTGACGTGCATGACCTCTTAAGAGCATGCGGATGCTCTATGCGTCAATAAGCTAAGCTCGGTGTATGTTTTGACCCCTGCTGAAGAGGTCCATGTTACCAAACAAGTCACCTTGAAACATCAGAAAAGAAATTGCTACATTTATTACCAGTGTTGGTCAAGTTACTTGAAAAAAGTAATCAGTAACTAATTACTGATTACTTCCCCCAAAAAGTAATCCCGTTACTTTACTGATTACTTATTTTCAAAAGTAATTAATTACTTAGTTACTTAGTTACTTTTTAAAAACACGATTTACAACCTGAATAGGTGATAAAGCGATAGATCTTTCAGCCCAATTCTACTTTTTCTGCATAATCCATCATACAAAATGTAATCAAATGGAAAAGTCTCTTTTTAAAACTTTTATAGTTTTATTAATTTTAATCTTTTAACTTTATGCATCAAGCAAAAATTTAATTATATGCAACATTCTCTGACTGGAAGAAATTTGTTTAATATTTAAACCTATTTTCTGCACATTCCAGCACATAAAATTTTTTTTTTTTTTTTGTGTTTACACTCACTCTTTCAAATAGATGCAAGTAAAACACAGCAGAAAATAAATAAAATCAAAGACTAGCGGTCCTGTTGCTCTATTTTCACCTGTACAGCAGGAGTTGGGTAGGCGGAGGTTTACCCTGGTGCAGGTGTGCCGCAGCGGTCAGTGGAAGGATACGGCAGTTTCTCTGTGAATTTTCCATTATGTCATAGCGCACTCGGAGCTTGCTTGGAAGTTTAGGGGTTTTTTTCGCTGTAAAAAGATGTTTTCTTCCCACGCACAATGCTAATGGACACTAATGTTTTTGTCACTTTTTATGGAATCAAACTCAAAGTAAGGTCAGTACTTCCACGCTTTAAACGCTGCACACTCATACTCTCTCCCGCACTCGATATATGATCCATTGTTGATCTGCACACAGCTGTTGTCACAACCGTAGCACTCGCTTACCTCACTGTCATGAGACATTCTCGCAAAAAAATCACGGTTTTAGTAACGCAGTAACGCAGCGTTCCTACGGGAAAGTAACGGTAATCTAATTACCGTTTTTGCAATAGTAATCCCTTACTTTACTAGTTACTTGAAAAAAGTAATCGGATTACAGTAACGCGTTACAAGTAACGCGTTACTGCCCATCTCTGTTTATTACTGAGATTTCTTTGGGGAGGTGTCAAAAACCTACAAAACAATCCGAACCACAGATGGTCAAGAGCCGCAAACGTCATCCACTTTCTCAGTACGAAACCTTATGAAACCTTTGTCTGACTTAAAAATTATTTTTTATGTGTTTTTGATGATTAGGCTGGAATTTGAAGAGTTGGACTTTTACCAGAATGATGGGAAGAGAAAAGGATGGAGAAGGAGAGAAACAGCTTATGATCCAAAGCACACCACTTCATCTGTCAGACATGGTGGAGTCAGTGTTATGGCATGAGAATATATGGCTGCCAGTGGAACCGGTTCACTAGTGTTTATTAATGATGTGACTGCTGATAGAAGTAGCAGGATGAACTGTGAATTGTACAGCGCAATACTCTGCGCTCATATTCAGCCAAATGCTGTAAAATTGATCAAATGGTGGCTCACAGTGCAAATGGATAATGACCCAAAGCTTACTGTAAAAGCAACCCAAGAGTTTCTTGAGGTAAAGAAATGAGATATTTTTCAATAGTTAAGCCATTCACCTGATCTCAGCCCAACAGAACATGTGTTTACTGAAGTTACTGAGAAATATGAAGACAGAGAGAGACTTCAGTCATTGACTGTTCTTATATTTAAAACAATGCTAATTTGTTCAATTGCTTCTAAGCCTCTGAAAACTTGTGTCTGTGTATAACAATGGCTGTAATTCCTAAACATTTAATTCAAAACTTGTGTTAAGTCCCTTGAAGTAAAAGTTAAAGTCTGGACTTCAATCACATCGCGGTTGTTGTTTTTTTTGTTTGCTTTGTTTTTTAATTATATATCGTGCAGAGAGGGGAAATTTTAAAAGGTCTGTCATTGTCCAACAACTTGTTGACCTTACTGAAAATCTGCATGTCTGAAACTGCGAGGTGACTGTGACAAAAACAGAGCACAGATCGCTTAGTGTCGTTATTATTGAGGGGTCAAAATATAGTCAAAATACAGTTTTAATACAGTTTGTTTGTTTGTTTATCCCCACTTGATTTTTCTCTGCAGAATATTGGGTTTCCAGTAGAACAATGCCAAATGGCTCTGTGGGTGTTTTTAATAGCCTACTGTGTTTGGCTTGTGTTTGCTGTTCAGTGTTGAAAAAATCAATCTTCCTTCTACTTTTCCCCGTCTCATGAGTACTGTCGTGCATTACAGTGATTCAGTTTGTTTTAATTAGAAATGCAAAGAATAAACTTTTGTTTTCTAATATTTGTGTTCCTTTTATTTCTTTCTATATGATTAACATCTGGTGGGTAGGTGTGAGCCGCCTGCTGCTGAGATTTTTTCCTACCTCTACAAAAAGAGTTGCATTGTGGTAAAAACGGTTACTCTTATAATAGAATAAAACTGCTACAGCTAATAATATGATTTTTTTTTTAGAAGCAGAGTAGCCAAACTTAAGACTCTTCAAGTGCTCATATCCAGCAGCTATAGTTAGCATAACAGATGTAGCATCTTTTTTATAATGATGCTTTTACACACTCTTCAACACCAATATCTCATGTTTTACCCCTTAATAATAACTAATCAGGCATTGATGTTTTCAATAAGTCACCCTTTAAATTTTGTCTTGGCTTGAAGTTTTGCTTCTGGCTGCAACACAGGCAGCTGTAGCCAACCTCAAACTGGACCATTCGACTGTATTTGTTGTGCTGTTGTCTTTAGCAACATTTTAATGCAGTTGACCAGCCAAAAACTAGGGTTTGATGAGTTGTTATTTTTACTCACACACTATCTAATAAATATTACTTAGCATGAATTTGCATATGTGTTTGTGTCTGTGTGTATGTGTCTGTGCACCCATCTTGGGTAAGAACTTAGCACTCCACATGCTCATCCAAATATGGTAACCTCTGGCTCCAACAAAACTGACACAGCACTTATCAGTGCTAACAGTGAGGCTTTAGAGTGGGACCTTCACAAACCAGCAGCTACATCTTTTATGTACAGTATATGTATAAGACAGAGATTTAGGTGTCCTTCGCTGTGTATTATACCTGGATTCTCTGCAACGTTAGGATGCATAATAAGAGATCCATAATGAGATTTTAAGTGGGGCCTATTTTGCTTTTCCTTATTTTATTTCAAATAGAAATACTCATGTACAAGTCTGGGCAGCACAGACTGCAGTAGTTAACACTGTGGCCTCACAGCAAGAAGGTCTTGCTGCTAGTGCCTTTATGTGTAGAGTTTATATGTTCTCTAAATTGGTCGTAGGTGTTGTCTGTCTCTCTGTTTTTGCCCCATGATGGATTGGCAATCTATGGACTGTTGTATCCTGGTGTATCACCCTATGAGAACTGGGACAGACCCTCAATTGGAAAGATAATGAATGGATGGATGGATACAAGTATTCTTACAGTGTTAGATGTTCATATTAAAAATGGGCAGAAAATAATCCCTGTTAGACAAAAGCTAATGTTTAACTCTGCTCTAAATGCTCAGCTTCAGACTTCTCCTCTCAGTTGCTCCCTTTAGGGGTCAATGCAGTGGACAATCTGCCCCATCTCACCCTATCCCTATCTTCTTCTGTCACACCCTCTGCATGTCCTCCTACACTACATCCATGAATCGTCTTTGTGGTCTTCTTCATTTCCTCCTGCCTGGCAGCTCCATGTTTAGCATCTTAGCTCTCTTATGTCTGCTAGGATGTTCTGAATATTGCCAACTGAGGCACAAACCCCTAGCTATGAGTACAGAAGCCCCACTCATGTGCTGTTTAAATCTTTTTGTTTGTGAAGTGCGGCCAATCGAAGGAAAGTGACCTTAAATGACGGGGAGCTAAAATCTCTTATCTTAGTGACTGAGATGGGAACGTTAGAATTAGTTTGGACCAGAAAACCTACAATCAAGCATAAAAACATGATGCTGGAAATGAGTATTAAAGACCAGGACCTCCTCTAAAACCCAGTCCCTCTTCCCACTGCAGTATTTTTGTGCAATCCCTTAAGAAATGGCAAGGGGCTCAAAGCCTTCCAGGATTACAAACAATGCGAAATATATTGTACTGACAAAACTTGTCCAAAAGTCACCAGATACCACCAACAGACTGTTTTTGTGGAATGGTGCAGGAAAGAGTCACAAAAAACGATCATGAGCAGCAGCAGCGTGAATGTGCTTCAGGAATGAGTGTGAGCCACGTTGGCTTAAACAGACCGACTTATTGTCAGTCTGATTGTAACTTGGCTGCTCATGGGTCAGCTGATAGCATGCATGACTGAGTGTCCTATATGAACTGCTTCAAGCTTGACTTTGCGCTTTCAGGAGTGGACTTTTTAAACTCAATCTGGCCCCACCTACCCGTGAAGCGAAGTGAAGTTCATTATGTAGGTGGCATGAGCCAGAGCCATTAAATGCAATAATCACTGAGTAAAGACTGTGTTTAGCTTTAGTTGTACATCATACTACTGTGATTCATAACGTCTCTGTACAATGTAAAGATGAGAAGACGTTTCCACAGACAATCGGCCACTATACGCTCATCTGCATGCTTGATGAGGGGAAAAGGTTTATGCTATCTGGCAGAAAGCGTACGCGCTTTCCTTCAGATTTACTGCAGCGTGTCTCCAGTTTTAGGAGGTTCGTGTATTTAAGTGAGAGCTGGGGTCATAAAAAAACTGGGAGTGAAAAAGAAAAAGTTAAAAAAAAAAAAAAAAAAGGATGGCCAGGGTAGGTGGTTGCTAACTCAGTGAGAGCACAAAGAGGCAGGCGTCTGAGAGGTATTGACCCTCCATTGATCGTCAGAAGCTGCGTGGTGGTATTGACCAGATAGAGGAGAGACCCGGGGAGGCAGCACACAGCTCCACTGCTGAGAGACAGAGAGAGGAAAAAAAACAGAGAAAAACAACCATATACACTGCCTACTCTGACCTTGTGGGCCGTCGCTGTCCTACAGCCCATACCACTCTACCCCCACCTCAAACAGAAAATGTGTGTGTGTGTGTGAGAGAGAGAGAGGCAGTGGCCCCTGCAGAGAACCATGCAGAAAGCTTGGCTTTATCTTACTGAGGCCATTTCCTATCGTGTCTCTCAAGAATCTTCACTGTAACGCCGGGAAACACGGCAACAGATAACAGTCCGCAAGGGCCTTCTTCTGCTGCCTCTGCTACAAAAACACCCAGACATGTCCGCATGTAGAGCTGGACCTCGGAAAAATCGCTGAAATTGGTCAATATACAGTATTTGTTATGATCCTGATTTGATGGTTCATTACTTAGTAGCAGGCAGTTTTCACACTGTAAACAGAAGGTGGGGGATTTTATTCTAATGTGTTACAAAACGAAGCAATGTGTCTAGTCAAATATAAATGCGAGTAATTTAAAGAACACTTATCTTTGCCACAGTTGAAGCAGTAACTGGGAAAATGTGGTGCTCAAACGGGCAGGAAAAACCGCCCATGGTAACCTGTAGCATAAGCTATAGCATTGTTGATCTCGGCAATGTATGCTTCCAGAGGTGAAGGAGGGTGGAGACGTGTGGTGACAAAGAAAAGGTGCATACAGTATTTTGTCACCGTCGGCTGTGATGTCAGTCAACACAACATTTTTTTTTTTTTAAATTTGCATACATGAATGAATAAGATGATATCAGCATCATGCAGGCATAGGACTCTGTGCTCGGGGCTCCAAACTCAGGAAAGTCATGGGGTAAAAAAAAAAAAAAGGAAAAGGTGGAGGGAAGGGGGGGGGGTCATTAAAGTGAAAACCAGGAGCCACATGGGAGGCAGAATTTTAAATGACTCCCCTTGTAGCAAGACTAGCCCAACAGAAGGACTAAACCTCTCTCCCTCTCGCTCTCTATCCATCTCACTCTCTCCCTCACAGAGATGCAATTAATTCGGATGGAGCGTGCCAAGTGTGCAGAGATAGAGCGAGCGGGATGCGCCCTCGCACATGCCGGAGGGAGGACAGTTTCACATTCCCCAGAACAAATACAGATTTGGGGGGCTTTCAGCCCAACGCGTCACGACCAAACTTCATCCCATCATTTCCACCTCGTCTCTCCTGAGTTCCTCCTCACTGCAGCAAGAGCACCACCCAAGCTTGCTTCACATCTATCACGCTCGCGAGCTCGCCAGCTAATAAAAATGCTGCACAGCCCAGAGTTTAAACCAACTCTAAAAGAGAGCATGGTGTGGAAACATTTGGGTCGTTCACATGCTTGCTTATACCCCCTCCTCCAGAACACAGTTACGCAGCTGTTGACATTTCTCAAGGCCAGGATCGGAGGACTGCAGGTGGTAAAAGCCCGGGGTTGGAGTGGGTGGGGGTGTTGGACGTGGTTGAGTGTGAGTCATGTCATGGTACACAAAGCACGTACCATGCAAAGTGCAGGAGGGAGTGCAGCTCGGGGCCAGGGAGGCCATCGATACCAAGGAAATTGATTGTAATCAACCAAGTTACAGAGACTGAGCAGGGATTGGCCGGCGACCATCTTTCCCCTCTTCTCCTCACAGTCCCTCCTCCTCCTTTCTTTTCTCTCCTCTTCTTCCTCCATCTTATGCTGTGGTTCCTGATGCCGGTTTTACCCAGACTGAAGAATAATTGCTAGTCAGCAAATTGAAACAGGTTGCACAATGTAAACACCAAGAAAAAAAAAAATAAAAACACGTAGGAGCAGGCAGGTATGGTTAACGCAGGCTTTTTATTTAAATGTTCCAACTTGTCTGATAGAATTATCTTTGTCCCGGTCTCTGTGTGGGAGTGCGTTTGATCAAACAAATCAAAAAGAAATCACACGGGAAGAAAACAAAGAGTTCTTGAAAATCAATTGCATCTCCTCTGCTGTGGCTCCACTGTAATTTCTCATTTGAAGACAGTGGCATACCTGGCAGTGCAGCTGCACCGTTAAAAACGCTGCCCCAATTATAGCATAACACCTAGCCTTATGGTTTCCATGGCTGCACGATGCATTTTCCCGCAGGACGCACCGTGGAGAAACGAGTGTCTTTTCAACCATCACCCTGGTAATAACACTCCCTCGAGCCTTTGCCGCATGTGTCAGACCTTAACGAGAACCCTGGGTGAAATCTCTCTCCCAGTCCAGCCACAGCCATTGATTTGGACTTAATCTGTTCCTACGTGTTCTCGGGTGTGTGCGTGTGTGTGTGTGTGTGTGTGTGTGTGTGTGTGTGTGTGTGTGTGTGTGTGTGTAAGAAAGAAAGAAAGACTGTCTTTGTGTCTGCTCAAAACTGTGTGTTTATTTGTATATTTCTGTTTGTATATTAGTGGTTGTGCACGCTCAAAAGTATACATATATATATAAGGGGTGCAAAGATACACAAAATTCACGGTTCGGTTCGATACTTTGGTGTCACGGTTCGATATTTTTTCGATACAAAATAAAATGTTCATGCCTTTTTAATTTGTCATTTATTAAAATTATAAATATATATTTTAACTCAAAAGTACAGTTTTTAAATTTAATGTTGCTGAAACAACAAAGTAATAAAAATAAATAAATCTATCTGATCGAGAAATTAATCATCTTTGGAAAAGAGAGTTTGTTACAGAGAAATGTCTCTTTCCAAAATAAAAGCTATACTATCCGCTTCTTCTGGGCTATATTCTCAGCAGCATATTAAACATATCAGGTCCCCATAAGGAGAATCATGTGCTAACGGCTGTCTAAATGACTCGGGTAAAGTTTGTAGCGTGCGTGCTTGTTGTTTTTGACTGCTTCCACTTGTCTTTGCACTAGGATGATGTCGGAGTAAATGTGCAGTCATATTCGTTGTGTTCCCACTAGTGCTGTCAGCGTAAATCTCGTTGAAATGACCTTAACGCCACAACACGGCAAATCTCCGTTAACGAGCTACCGCGGATCGCCCCGTGCATGGGGCTGGACGGCCAACACGTTAACGAGCTAACTGCGCTAACACACTAGTTCCCACCAATGTAATTGAGCATTGCGTGGCACATCCAACATACTGTTTTACTTTAGTCCATGACTCGCTTACCTTCAGGGTCATACGTCACATGAAAACCAAAATAATTCCAAACGCCAGATCTGAATGAGGGTGGGGGAGGCTCAATTTGGCATGTTGCAAGGAGAGCTTAACTTCTGTCTCGCTAGCTTGCCCTATGCTCAGTGGATCTGCGTTCGCCTACTCCGCCTAGGCTGCACTGTCGAGCGCAGATCCACTGAGCGCTCAACACAGACAGCATCGTCAGAAGGAAAGTTGATAAAATAAATTAAAATTGTGTATTGTTCGATACATATGCGTACCGAACCGAAAGCACTGTATCGAATGGTTCAATATCGATACGAGTATCGTTGCACCCCTAATATATATACACACACAAACACAAACACACACACACACACACACACATATATATATATATATATATATATATATATATATATATATATATATATATATATATATATATATATATATATATATATATATATATATAAAAATACATCAGGTGTAGGCCTGTTATATTAAACTGGATTGTTTCATGTTAAGAGATAAAATTGTTAAATATACTAAGTTGGTATAAAAAAAATCATAAATACATATCAAGACCATTTTTAATATTGACATTTAGGATTCAATTCTATCTTCAGAGAAAACACCAAAACCAGAAAAGGCCTGACCCAGACTCTGTGGCTTTTATATCATTGCTGGAGCATGATCTTAGCAGCGTGCAGGAGTACATCCCAACCTGCCCAAGCATACCAAAAAACTGCATTTTAAAGCTTTACACAGAGATGGCTTTATCCTCATGCTTGTCCCGAGCAGTGTCCCTATCAGAGTTGACATGGACATGTCTTCAGAGCCTGTTTAATAGGATTTTTTTTTTTCAAAGTTAGATAGAAATTGTAATGGGTTGCGCAAGATTGTGTCACTGTGCTCATTCACAGATATTTATGTGTAAAAAATCTGGCCTAGTGTTGTTCAACTCACATCCTATTCACCCCCAACCTTTTTAATCTCACAGTCTAGCCAGTGTCACAGAGTCATTGGTCTGTGTGTCATCTTAAGAATGTCATACATTTGTAGCCTCAATTGTTTTGTTTTTAACTGTTTTAACTTATTTTTTTTTAAGTATAAATGGACTTAGAGGTTAGAGGTCTTAGAGGTCACTTTAAATTGTGCCGATCCTCTGTAATTTTCCTAATCATGAACATGCCCTTAGTCAGCCCTCTGGTTATCAATAATATATTTAAATCCGAGAAACTGCTGGTGAGATTTTGACAGTTACTCAGTTCTTTTGCTTCCCAGTTTTAGATAAATGAAAGCATAAATCTGATGATCAAAATTGCTTTTAGATCATTTATTGCACATAAAAATGAACCGTGCTTTCATAATCCAATCCATTCTCTGTAATTACTAAGAATGGATTGGATTAGCAGACTCATATAACAAGTCTCAAGCCTTATATAGAAATGTCGTGATTCGTTCAAAGGTAGTTTATGAATGAAGTTTGATTATATATTACAGCAGAGCAGCATGAAGTATACTTACAGCTTCTTGCAGCAGCAGCTTTTAATGTAATAATTTCAATAGAAAGGTTTCATTTAGAGCTCAGCGTGGTGGTTTTTTTTTTTTGGTCACCACTCAGAACAGAAGAAGTTAGAAATACTGCACAGTGCTCCATTAAATTCAGCCACCAGCTCATATTTTAACGACATTTGTGCTGAAACACCCACAAACAGACTTTCCCTGATTCCATCTGTGTAGAGTTTCAGGTTAAAAAGTTACAACGGATCTTCAGTCTGACTCCAACAATTGAGACTCTGCTTAACGCATCATTTTTATTTATGAAGACGCAGCTGTTGGCTTTTATTTAGTTTACTTAGACTTCAGCAGGAAGCGCCATAATGCCTTTAGTGAGCGAGTGAGTTTTACAATACTTGTCGAAGCAGCTCAAAGTAACTTTGTTCCATCCGCAGGTGTCAAGAGGACAGGGCTGCGGTGGCAAAGGAGAAAGTGACTATTTTCCTCATTCATACCCAAAATGAGATGAATCCTTTGCTATGCTTGATTCCTCTCTGATCTTATGTGTTTACTTGTGCGAGTTATTATTTCACACACGCAGGTAGTTTGCGAAAGATTGATTCAGCTGCACTCCATTGGTGACAAAGTGTTGATTTCATCACATCAGCTTTCTGTAAAAAAAATAAAAATAAAAATGGGACTAACTTTAAAATCCTTTCTAATCGCTTTTAAGGCAGTTCGGTTTCACCAAATATCAGAAAGCTGCTAAACTGTTTGGGGTTCACGAAGGTTTTTTCTGTGTTATTGCTTCATTGTCTTTGGTGACTTGATTATTACTTACTACTGCATGTACATAATAATCTTTTTTAAAAGAAGCATGATGAAGAAAAAAACTAAGTATAAAATATATTAACTGTACTTTTCCTTCTTTTGTTGACAGTTTTTGTTATTCTTCAGTACAAATATGAGCAACAGCTCAAATGGGATGGTGGTGGTTGGGCCTTAAGACCCAAATGTCATCTAAATACCTGAAATAGTTTCTTTATGAGTCATGTCATAGCTTTCAGTGTTACCATTAAGCCTGTATGTTATATCTTTAATAGACCTCTAGTAAAAATAATAAGACAGTGGAGACAGATAATTAGAAAACACCCAGACTCACATTTAACAACTGGAGCTTCAGCTGGTTGACATAATATCACTTTGATTAATTTCACCATAGCTGTAGTCTGCTCTGATCTATGACCGAGGGTTTCAAGATTAAACTGTAATCATGCATTGCTTCCTTCATTATGAATTTGTTCCTTGAGTACGGATATATATTAGCACATACATATGTTAGCATTATCACTAAGTTCATGAGGCAGCACTGGAGAAACAAACATCAGCTTCATCAGATTTCTACTTGAATCAGGTGCATCAATGCAAAGGTAGAATTTTATACAAGGTTTTTATTATTGTACATGTTTTCACACAAGTGAAGAATCGATTTAACTTAGTAAGTTAGTTTATTTACTAATATAACCTAATCATAACTATATTAAAAATGGTTGTGTAGTAAAAGACTCAGAGGGGAGCTTTTTTTGAGGATTTAACAAAAAGGCGTGCACAGTCTTTAAACTGAATGTCCTAAGCAGAAGAATCACAGAGAAAACTCTCTGAAGACTATTTTTTCTTTACCTTTACAAGTAAAAAGGATCTTGAGGGAGTGTTGTTGTTGTTGTTGTGACCTGGCAATATATAATTACATCTGAATTTAATTCAATTTTTTTCAATAGCAATCAACAGTTCGAGTAAGAGGAAAAAAATGTTTTGGGAGCATCTAACACACGGGATCATTTTTTCCAGTGAACAAATTTAATATTAATATGTAAAAAGTCACTGAATATTTTGTAAGGTTGGAGATACAAGTTCTAACACAGCTAGAACAGTATCATAAATGACCTTTGTTGCTGCTGTAACTGTTCTGCAGAGCATGCAGTGAGACAAAGAAATGGTCTACCATGAGACCAATCTTTCATCCACGTTCCTGCAATACGCTGAAACAGATAAATAGCCTAAGATAGAATCGCTTTATTAAAACCGTTTACAGTCCTCCTACATTACATTAAGAGAATATAGAAATAGTCCAATTAATGAGGCATCATATTGACTATTTTTTATGAAGGCTAATGTTGTTTTTTTACACCACAGCTCTAAAACAACAATGTTGTTTGGTGAGATTATGCTTTAAAAAACAACTTTAAGGACATATGTATCTTTAAATAGCCTCTTGTACCTCATTCTGCTTTTTACCGTGACTTGACTTAAATTCGGTCAATTACTAAAACCAGGGTTGCGCCTTGTACTTACTTGAGGAGCTTGTGTTTTTCTTCCTGTTAGTCACATTTTACAAGCAACATTCCTCCCCTCCTCAACAATTGGACTGCATCAGTCGCTGCTATCTCCCCGTTCGAAGAAGGTGGCGACTGAGCTGAGAAGGGGCCAGCCTGTGCAGGGGCATTTGGATGGGGGAAGGGCATGTCTGCTGGCAACAAGGGTGAGTAGATCAGTGCGGCTCAGTGTCTGTGAGGCGGTGATAAGATTCCAGGATTTTCCCAATGTGACAGGCCTGCTCACCAGCCGTACACCCCTCTGTATGGAGACAACCGCAACCTCCACCACATGACCCTCTCACCCCAACCCTTGGGCTGCTACAACTCAGCAGGCAGGAGCCGCTGTCACCTGCAACCACACCCAGAACCTCAGCACTCACAGTGAAAAGATGTTAATCTGAAATCTGCTAAATGTAAAATCCAGTTTCTACGTTACACTCAGACGCTTGCACCCTGTACACACGTCGTGCTGTCTCTTTCTTTCTCTCTGGCTCACTTCTCTTTCTTTATCTCTGCCTTCTCAGTCCCCCCTCCCCACTCCCTCTCCCTTGGATGGCAGGTCAGGCAGTGAGCTGTGCGGGCTCAGAGGAGGTAAGGACGCCGCGGTGCACATTAATAATGAAAGGCCTCAGCCACCACCCCCAGACACACACACACACATACACACACTCCCCCCATCGCCATGGCGATGGCACTAGCCCAGCACTGTCACCGGGGGGGAAGCTGGGAATATAGCTATGCTCTCCAAGTCTCTGCTCACCAAGCTGATCACAAGCTCGTACACAAGCCCACCATACTGGGCCTTCCACCACGGATATTTTCTAATTAAAAACACTCCGCACTTTGGCTGTCTGTATCTACTTCCCCACCTGGATAAGAGATAGTGAGTATGAAGCTGTAAAACTAAATTAATCACAGAATCATTGCATAGCAGGGAATGGAAATCAACTCAGTAATTACACTAAGACCAATGTGATCAGCTCTGCCTTCTCCTATCCGTAGATGAGTCTCAGAGTCTCGCATGCTTCCATCGTTATTCTCGCTATCTTTAGTGCATAAGTGTGTTCACACCAAGAGCCAGCCTCTGGGGCTGGAAACGAAAGCCAACGTGGAAGCTTCATAATCTTGCAGTTCCTGGAGTGGCCACTTGAGGCTTACTCAAAAAGCAAGTCAATCCCCGTAGATTTATGTGTTCACCATCTTCACAGCCTGATATAAAACAAATTCTCTGTAAGCTGTTTACATCTTATTTTATCCTAAAAGTTAGACCACGTTGGCTGAGGGACGGGTGTTGACACAGGAAGCTTTCCACTGGGCTTCTACTTCACTAATTTGAGTCACAGAACCAGACCTCTCAGACGAGTTTGTGGTGTTGGTGACTTTTAAAGGAGTTTTAAAGGAATTATCTGCCAAATAATATGACTCGCTGTGAGGTACAGCCCATCCAAGAAATCTGTGCTCCTGTTTTGGAGAGTCTGCTTGGATTTTATTGGATTGTTATTTAACATTAATTAGTAGATAGCTGTGCACTGGAGACAGACAGTCTCTGGATACCGCTTTTAGCCTTACCTGATCAAAGCACTACACCCTCTAATCGAAATTCAAAACACACACACATATTTGACAACTTGTAAATTTTCAATAAAAATGTCCATGCGACAGGTTGTTGCAAGGCAACATGTGATCATGATATACCCTTCATAATAAAGGTTTTGTTGATAGATGTTACTTTAGAGAAATTAAAATCATATGATGGTTTTGTATGGTGTTACAGGTGCATAAATGCTACAAATGGGTCAATTTTGCCTATTGGTAGGTGGTTACTAGGCAATGTGATGACATCATAATATCTGCTATAGATAAGAACCTTCACGGGCCTAAGAAGTACCTGTGTGCCAAGTTGCTCAACTCCAACTGTGTATAGAGGAGTTGGCAGGCAAACAAATAGACAGTGACTTATGTATTACAGGAAAATGCTAGCGGAACAATTCTCAGAAAGTGCACAACTTGCTGCATTAAATTTAAGATGACACTAGTGTGTTTAAATTCACATACTGGATGTATGCAGAGTACATTGTGAACTACATGGTCTCTCTTGGAAATGAGATTTTTAATCTCAATGAGATTTTTACCTGGATAAATAAATAAAGGACTAACATGGAAGTGCTGTGATCCAAACTTTTAAACTCTGTGTACACATGATACTATCAGCGTTAAGCACCACAGCCTAAATAGCTCTGGACACGGAGCTTGCAATCATTCATCCACAAATATCATCAATTTTCAAAACTTCTGCATGTGTTTTCGGACTATAAATATCAAGAAGTTGGGCAAATGTCACAAACATCTTGTTGAGAAAGAAAAATCCTCGAAGAATTAAAAAAAAAACATTTACGTGGAGCTTCAAGAGGTTTCATGCAATTTGAAGAAAAACTGCAAACAAAAAGATCTTATTCAAACATTATTTAAATCATTTTGGTTACATTTTAGCATAGCAAGGGTCCATTGTTCCACTGTAGGCAGATACACTATATGGGCAAAAATATTGATATAAAAGTATAAAGTGTAAGAAGTAAAGTGGGTAAAAGTCACCAATGATCTGCTGGTTCAATAACTTCAGAGCTCCAAATCTCTTCTGTGTTTAACATCAGCACAAACACTGTGTGCCGGGAGCTTCATGACACGCGCCTTTATGGCCTAGCTGCTCCTGTAGGGTTCATGTGTAGATTTCCCAGTACTTTTGTCCATATAGTGTATTACATAGGCAGTAAAAAAGAGATCTCAGTCAACCCAAGAACATCTTAGCGATTCATACCACCACCTGATTTACTTTAATGAGCTGTGTTTGAGTCAAAATTATGCTGCAGCGTCCAATTGTAAAAGAAAAGGAAACTTTTTTTTCCTTCTAATTTGTGGAAAATGTATCCTTAATATTTATTTTGTCAGTCCAACCATTTTTTTAAAATCAGCTGTTAAAAAAAACATGCAAATAGACAAGTAGACAAACATCAGATTTGTAAATTTTGACACGAATACATGCATTCCTTTTTATTCACAAAACCAGTCCAATTTTCTAAACAAATACAAAGATTGGTTATTTTTAAAAGCTGTAGCTACCCAGCAACATAACTAAATCATAAAAATATGACAAATAAACAAATAAATTTAAAAAAAAATGCTTGTCCCAGTGCTTTCAGTAGGGTAGACTCAGAGCAAGTGCTGTCTCTTAGTGCTTTTGCCCTGAGCAGTATTGGCACATGCTCAGTAGGGCCACAGTAACAAGGCTGCCAGTTTCACTAAAGGAACAGTTTGGAAATGCAGAGGAGGGCTGATTGAGGAGATTACAGTAGTGACGGCTCTGGCGAACAACATCTTCAAGCCAGCGAAGAATCTCAGGTGATCTGCCCATTAACATGACTTTTTTTTCTTTCTTTTTTTTTTAAAAGTTTCATTACAATCCAAAATGGACAGCACCACAATTTGAAACATTTTCTTGACTGTCAAAGGACAACCACTTAAATCTTTCTGGAAAGTAAAATGAAATCATAAAGAAGACGAGGGCTTTGAGTAACATAATGGTGAAGAATTACAATAATGTTTACCATTAGCCACTAGTTTTTAAAATATAGCTGTAAATTTACATTCTCTACACAAGTACTTTATCTTTCCACACATGAACAACATTAACACCAAACACAGAAATTAGTTGATTGTCCACACTCAGTCCGTCATTTCTGTTTCTGGCAATGAGCAGTTCCATGTTTAAGCGACAGAAAAAACCTGCTGGGATAAGGACAAAAGGTACCAAAATGGAAACATAGAAAAGGGAATGAAAGTTGCCATAGATGCTTTTCTTTACGTTTTCATTTTTGGTTCAAGGAATAAGTAGGTGCATCCATTATCCGGCTGATTTTTTTCCTCTTTTTTTCTGCTTTTATTAGTTTAGTTTTTTTGTTTTTTGTTGGGGTTTTTTCTATAATTTTATTTGTTGCTAGCTTGTTTATTAGCCAGTGTCTGTTCCGGAGACAATCCAGGAGTTGGCATTGCACTTCATGGCAGAGCTTTGGGTAGGGAGCGGAGGAGGAGGAGGAGTCCTACTGGAACCACCGGAACGCCGCTCCTGTAGGAAGCATCACCTTCTTGGAGAAACAGAAGACAAAGAGGGAGGAAAAAGGGGGGAAGGGGATGGGAGAGGAGAGGAGCAGATAGGGGAAGAGCAGAGAGAAGATGCGGGTGTAGTTGTTAATGAAAAGCAACACATTCTATTTGGCATTGCAAAGATAATGTCAAGTCCACCACTTAACTGCTAAACATTTTTCGAAACTTGAAAATCGAGGCGTGTCTAATGTTTCCCTCCAGTTAACAGAGAGTTCCTCTGCCTCATTTTTGGGCACCAACCAGTGATTAGTTAATGAAACAGTGATTGCTTAATGCATGAAGTAAAATTGTTTGCTACCAGAGGCCATAGTGTGACAACTTGTTGAGATTCAATTAGCAATCTCACACCAGTCATACAAAAGACGAGGACAAAAAACAAAAAACTTGAGATGAAGGTGAAGTATTTCCAATTGACAATCGACTGGAATGATTAATGTAAATTAAGTTTAGCAGCTAATCAGTCGTCCACCACTTCCATCCCCCACCCCTGGATGACTAGGTCTGAAATCTTCACATCTTTATCCTCGGCAGCACCACAGGAACAGGCTTCAGTCCTGGCTTCACACAAAACCCAATATGCCACATTTATTATTTAGCCACCACACGCGTTGCTCTCCCACACCATCATCAATGATGATGCCGTTTCCCGTCTCCCCCACCCCTTCACTCTCTCTCTCGCTCGCTGTGGTTATCTGTGTGCCTGATTGAACTGAGCAGGAGTGGCACACATGCATGCAGCTGCAGGGCTCAGGAGCAGCCTGCCAGTCGGGAGATAGAGAGCAGCTCGGGTCCCTGGAGCCGCAGCACGGCTGGCGTCCTGTAAAGTGCAACTCGATTCTGCAGCACGGATTCTTCCTTTAGGCCGGCTCTGCCTGGAGCGAGGCAGGAGCAGCTCGGGAAACATTTATGCACCCACACACACTCTCGCACCGAACCAATATGTATTCAAGTACAGTCACACACCTCCACACACAGCGGCACGTTAACCGACACTCACAATACACCCCCGAAATCGCACCAAACAGCGAGACCGTTGAACTAAAATTCTCATAAACGCTGGATTCATTTCCACTTCTCCATCAGTACTCAACAGCAGAAGGTTTCATAAGGAATCATGCATACTGCGAGTGCAAACACAAAAACACACGTGCTCGTGATGACACGGAAAAGTAAACAAAAGATGCACTAAGGGTGTGTACTGGCCTCATATTTATAGTTCCCCTCAGAACAATTTTTTTCGATTCTAATGAAATTCAAATTTAAAAATTATTTGTAACCTGAACATAATCAGACTTGATTTTTTTTTCCGGTAAACTGTTGTGCAGCTCTTTTTCACAGCTGCAGTGAAATTACAAGTTTTTCAACAAAGGCAGCTCGGCAGCAAATGGCCCATTAGTTCAAGAAGCTTGTTTGAAACCAGAAACAATGCCAGCTCTAATTACTTTTCAGGCCCACTTAAACCATTCCTCTACCCTTGAATCAGCAGTACAGTGTTCTTTTGACTGCTATTGTTCATATCTGGACATGAAACTGAATGACAGCAGGGTTCGTGCTCCACAGGTTTCGTGTACTTTCATTTTGAAAGTTAACTCCCGCTGACAAAAATAAAACACTTTTGCTTGGGTAAAAAGAATTCAAACAAGGTAATTATTCTGGTGGTCCCAGCCAAATATAACCCACACTGTGCTTTATTTGTGATGTTGACTCAAACAGGAATAATCTGACAGAATATTACGGCGCTGCTCGTAGCTCTGCCTCTCAACGTCTCAACTTCTCATGTTTACGGATGCAGGTTTGAATTGGGTATAGCCTAAATTTTCCCTACAGCTTTCAGTTGATCCTGTCAGCAAATCCTTTTTGGCTCAAATGAATATTAATACAATCCACAAACCCAGAGGTTAACAGCCAATGTACATCTAAGATGATTTGATGATCCGTGTGTTAAAGTGTGCTAGCCTCTCATCCATCTCTGTGATGACCTTTCTGTGGTGGTACTCAGCTGTTAAGAAGACAGACAGAGGACACAGCAACATCTGGCACTGTCGCAGATGTCAAAAATCTGGTAGGGGCTAGACTGACCATGACGTAATGTGTGCGGAGGGAAAAACAACACATCCCTCGACCGAACTGTAAACGCCGTTTTTCCTCATTATTAAACATGTGCAATCAATGGAAAAATGGCAGCGTTTCAGGAATAGAAACCCCCTTTTTCACCAACACTGATTGCAAAGGTTCAAACAGATGGGATCTGTGGGTGTGAAGTGGCCAATCACTAAAAATCTATGGATGTGTTTTTTCGAACAATGCATGCACATTTGTCTTACCGGTGTGGACTATACCACAAAAGTCAAATGAAATTAATGTTTTTTTTAAGAGAGCTCAGGTTACGCTGCTTATTGTTATCTGTTACTGATCCCCGGAAACCAGTTTAACCTATCATGAAATCATGTTTTGGCCCCAGGGCACCGGTGAATGTTCTGGCTATTGTTCTCATTGCTTTATCATCAACAGTTTTCACTACTTTTTCACAGACACCCACAAAAAAAAAAAAAGGAACGAAACACAAAGCATCTCTGCACACAATTGCACATGTGGGATGTTGCAGCGTCTGTAGCTCACAACGACCAGAAAAGAAAAGAACCTTTAAAACAACTGAGTCAAAAACCGCGAATGACCTCCAGCTGGCATAAAGATTCACTGTTTGTCTGGCTGAGGCGATGATGCATTTTCCTAAGCAAGCGCTCTCTTCCAAGAGTCGATTGTGATTGATTGTAAATACATTTGATACGATTCCTCTTACTTGACCACTAAACACATCTCGCAGCCAGGACCGGAGTAATTACACAAACACAATCTGATCTATCAACCCAAAGGCCTTGAATTTATTATTTATTATTAAACCATACACATGCACTGACATAATCAGTTGTTGTCTTCATTGATTTGTCTGCTGATTATCATCTCAGTTACTTATTAATTGTATAATGTGACCAAAGTCTTCTTCAGACATGGAATATGGAGTTGCTAACTTCAGTTAAACTGTTATTCTGTCATTTTAATAGTTAATTTTGTTTTATTAGCGATGCCTTCAAAGACACTTTACTAGAGTTCAGTAAACACATCAAACCTTTACTGAGGATTGCAGTTTAACTGTAGCTAACAGCTGTGTGCTCTGTGACTACACAGTGTCATATTTATTATTAGATCCTCATCCATCCTGCCTCCATGTCTGGGGCAGACTAATTTATCAAATATTTTCTCAGGTTTGTGCTACATATGAAAATGTGCACCACTCTCATGGTTGGATCCTGCAAGTATGTAAAAAAGCCCAGGGGACTCCCGCAAACTGACTGTCTCCTGTCCCGTCTTCATTTTGGTAAAGATGTTGCCCTAAAGGTTGTGTTTTACAGATATGTCACTTTAACAGATGTGAAACTACTAAAGCACAACGTCTGGGGGGCAAACTTCAAATAGTTGTAATGTATGCCAACTGAAGGCATGCTGCTTGGGGCATCCTCCAAAACAGGGCTGCCCAATCCCAGTCCTCGAGAGCTACTATCCTGCAGCTTTTAGATGCATCCCTACTCCAACACAGTTGAATCAAATGAATGGCTTGTTATCAGGCCTTTGCCAAACACGATGGCATGCTGAAGAGGTAATCAAACCATTTGATTCAGCTGTGTTGGAGTAGGGATGCATCTAAAAGCTGCAGGACGGTAGCTCTCGAGGACCGGGATTGGGCACCCCTGCTCCAAAACAATCATGTCTCGTAGTAAGCCGAGCAGCTCATGAGGTGGCGCAGGAGAGATTTGCAGATACCACGATTTATATCTTAATCTTGTGCGTGAATCCTTTGATGCAGTTCACACCTGTGGTTTGTTGAAAATGATATGTAAATGTTACCCGGTCCAAAGTACCGTGGTTAAATTGCCTTTTGTTGCAAAATAGGTGCAGATTACTTTTCTACTCATCATCTAACGTTTGACTTCAACGTTCATCTTAACTTTAACCCATCAGACCCACGGCCATTAATCCCAGATCAAAAGACACATGGACATCTATCTTAAAGCTGCGTTTAAACTGAAAGATTTTTAGAGGCCTCTACGTATTGTAGCTCTTTCAACAGTGTTTCTAAACAATAATATTCATCTGTTCGACACCTGAAGATTTTGTTGTGTTGTTGTGTATAACATATATGTCTTAAAATTGTTTTAACCAGCCAGCATTTACTTTAAAAATATTTAACACTACTGTATTTAAATTTCTGAGCTGGACATTGATGTAAGCAAGGCAACATTACCTCTATTACTACGGGCCCTTCGGAGATATCAGCCATGGCTAATTTACATTTACAGTCGACTACAACCACAGAAGTACTGATCATTCATCGCGAGTTAGACCAAATATTAGACAAACATCAAGTTATAAAGTGTCAGATTTTTTTCTGTATGCGATGTGCACAATTTCAACAATATTTATAGAGATCTGACTGCAAAACCATCAATTTAGACGTCCGTCCTCTGTAGCCCGACCAGACATCTCTATTGTTTTTTTTAGACTGATTATAGCAATGGATGCACACAATACTACGCCGCATTGATTAAATCTACCTTTTATATCTTATATTAAAAGAATACTCAGTGGGAAATGCTACAGCAGAAGCAATATTATAGATTGACTTAATAAAATGTTAAATACAGCCTACAAGGCAATCAGACCATTTTTTTTAAGTATGAAAGAAGCCAGCCTATTGGTTGGGTTATTGCCCTTTAGTCAGTCAGGTAGTTGTATTGTGAAGTTAAAGTGAAAGAGAATGCTGCAGTTCAGGGAAAATAAATGTGGCTTGAAGTTGCAGTAACTGGGATATTCTGTGAAATTCAAGATTTTTTTTTTGCCCCCCGGGGCCTCATGGGTCCTTTTCGCTTATAGCAGCAGTGAGTACGACACCTTGGCTGCCTGAAAACCTCGTCTCTCTCGTTGTACCTAACTCTCCCTTGACTGTCCACTCTGACTTGTCCCTCTGCCCGCCCAGCAACTTGCCCACACACCCATGTGTCTCTGTGTCAGTCTGCATGCCTGTCACTTTGTGTGAGTCGCTGCTGTCCTGACTGCCTGATGTACAGTGTCTGGGAGCCAGGAAAGACCATGAGGGAATATGCTACTCCCATATCAGCGTCTGATACTGGCAAAGTGGCTCCCAATGGAAAACACTTGTATGTTTAGGTGTTAGCTGCATCTGAAGCACACAACCACTGAATTTCATAACAGAACAGGCTCTTCTATGAGTAGACAAAAACAACAACATAAAAAACAGCTGGTCTTATCTTTTAAGTAGTCCCGACACTCCAGTACAGTACATCCCAAGCACACAATGACATTCAAGTAAAAACAAAGTACACTTCCTAACCCCGGCTTTCCTTTTACTTTTTTTATGCCAAACAGCATCGCTGAGACTTACATCACTTGAGGGTATTCAGACATAGCACAGAAAGGAACTGCCTTCCCACTTATTTCTATCAAATGTAACATTCCCAGAATAAATCCAGACACCTTCAGCCAGTGAGCTATGAGGTGGCAAAGGCCTCAGCATACTGACTCCCCCTCACTTGCCAATTTTACGCTCCTCTTTGAGCTGCCATGAGCTTTCAATGGAAACCGTCAACACCCTTAAAATAAGCACACTGCTGCTGGACTGCACTTGTGTACCGACGTGTATACGCTCATAGGCTCGGTACAAACACAAGAAGTAAAACCTTTCAATGCAAATTCAGGGAAGCGAAGCCAGGATATTTCTGCCAGTCTTTTCTAGCTGCAGCTGCGCGCACACATAGACGAGCTGAAAAAACAGTCAAAACCATCTGATAAACTGACCGCGCAACGTGTTAAATAAGACATAATGCTCCTTTAGAAACTGTGCGCCGAGTATTAAAGCCACAGCAGACGGGGATGTGCTGCACTATCTTTGATTGGAAGGAAATGTGACACTTAGGGGCTGTCTGAGCTACAGCTAAGGCTCACTGCAGCTCACTGTGGACTGTGAAAGCCAGGAGGATCTTCTGTTCTGGCGCAGGTGCTTCCCAAGTTGCCCTGAATATGCATTAATGGAAAGTAGGAAGTTCTCTTCTAAAGCCCGTGTTTAAAAACTAAATAAATACTGCGTGAAACACATTTTCACAGCATCTAGGCGGTACAGACATTAGTGAATTACGCTGAGTCTCTGCTCTTTCTTCTGACATGATTTCCCCTTCGTGAATCTCAGTCTCAGAGTGTGATGTACTGATGACATCACACTCTGACAGTGCAGTTCGGGCTTTGATCTGTGATCTCATCACCTGCTAAACAAGATCTGCAGGCTTAAGAACAAAGACAGACAAAAATGAAACTTTTGTAGTACTGGCAGAGCTCTGCTCCAAGGGAAAAGATATCAAATAACATTCAGGGTAAAGGCGTAACAGCTCACGGACCTCTTTGAATTAATAAGACCACTAGGTTTATAAAGCAGCATCAGAGGGATTACCTAAAAAAAATGTGAGTTTGTTAGACTGCCAGTCACCTTATCATGAACGTTTCCCACCTTTTCCCAAATGTAGCCTTGCTGCATCTGTGGATCTGCAGGAATATTCACACATCCAAGGAGGCACTGCAGCATTGTTCAACAGAAGTCAGACTTCATCTGTTGCACAACAACAAAGCACTTGTTGTTCTATTTAATATCTGATGTACCGGCCAACTTTATTGTGGCATATTCAGTGAAGTGAAAAGTAACAACATTTCATGTTTACTCCAGCTACTAATGGATTAGGTCAGGCAATGCTTGACTTTGAAAGCACACGGCGTGCTCTGGTCAACTACGCTGCTCTGCAGATGCTATCGTGAGATGATGTAATAGGAGACGCTGACAATATTCATTATTCTTGTATTGCTGTATTATTTTTCACATTTAATTAAGCGGCAATAAAAGATTAGCCTCCCCATATCTGGTCAGAAAAAACAGGGGAAACAGTTTGACAGGGTTATTAAATAAATTAGTTGCAAGTAATTACTGAAGTCAGTGCGATTCTACTTAAAGCTTTGACAGGTTTATGTGAGGTGGTCACTAGGAACATCAGCGGGCTGCGCCCTTCCAAACAACACGACTTCCGTCAACTACCGTGATTATTCCAATCCCCTCGGGTTTGGCATCCGCGGTGTGAACAACTGGTGTTAGGCTAACTGCCATGACAACATCAATTGCAAATCATAAATTAAAATTAAATCCTTTTCTCTAAGAGACGTTGAGCCGCACCACCTACATAGCAAGCTGACACATTTCACCATTTTCGGTGAATCATCGACAAAGACAAATGGATCTTCTCATCAATTTGAATCTGAACAATGCGAGAGGCAAAAGCAAAATGATAATATTCATACAGATCAGTCTGATTTTCAGCATCAGGGAACATCTGGCTGTTTTCCCCTAACAATGGTCGTGTCTGACCAGGTTAGTTTCACACTTTCAGCTCACGGAAGGGCCAGTAATAAGTTATGGCGTGTTTGTAAAAGGTTTTTACTCCATTAGCATTTCTGTAAACTTTTTAATGTTGCCAGTTATTTTTCTTTTTTACATTTATTTACACGCTGCATAAAAACTATTGCCAAGGATGCTGTCAAACTACAAATTCCAGCTCCAAGTCAGTCAAACCAGGCACAACCTCCACTCTGACAGAATCAGTTAGTCCTCTAAGGATAAATAAGATCAAATCAATGCTGAGTCACTATTCTTTAAAATTACACATACAGTAGAAGCCCTTTTTCAGTCTGACGTGCTGACGAGCATTGCAATGGATAGGATTTGGGGAGGTTTCCACCTTGTTATGGACGAACTCTTCTGATCTTCTTCTTCTCTCCTTTTTTTTTTTAGGTATTTCTATATCATGGCTATAATAAAAAGCACTTGGTTAGACTGAGCTCATTAGACAGAGACAGCATTACTGGCTGTGATGCCCTGAAATAGGAAATAAGTAGTAGTAGTACCTCTCTGTGCAGACTTAAGGGGGAAGAATGAAGAAAAAAAAGATTCATGAGTTCATCCTTTGCTTTAGACAGACAAAATTAGGGCCACACAATCAATCCAATTGTAATCTTGATCACAGTTCTGTCTTCCCACCATTCAATGAGCGTGACTGAGCAATATTATCAGCGCTCAACACGTGCCAATCACAGATGTTCCCTGCACCACGTCGCTTGAAGTTACCTGGACTAGTCTGGACGAGTAGCAGTGCACGAAAACAGATAAACAACAGGGAAAAAACCTCAAACGTCCAGCAGGCCGTTTTCTGGAAATCCTTTTGGGTTTAGCAAAAGTGATGTTTACTAGGAAGAAATCACATGCACAGAGCGCTGTGTGTCTGCCCCATAAAGAAACACAACAAACTTATTGAAGCGCCTGAGAAGCCACCACAAACTGCAGCGTTTAATGCATATAATTAAAACCAAGAAAAACAACGTATTGTTGCTGCTAACATAAATCGTATAGCATCAGTTCAGATGTCTGTGAAAGGCAACCGCAACGATGTGTCAACATATCCAGCTCACGGAGATGCACTGAAATCACCAAATGTCTGACTTTGGCCATAGATGTGTGTCCACTAAACACAGTCAGTAACGACTGTTTC
The DNA here is from genome assembly GCF_057382275.1 of Copadichromis virginalis. Lineage (NCBI taxonomy): Eukaryota > Metazoa > Chordata > Actinopteri > Cichliformes > Cichlidae > Copadichromis > Copadichromis virginalis. The sequence goes on along the minus strand of NC_140627.1, from coordinate 15,578,646 downwards.
CAGAAAATGATCAAGATACTGGACAAAAGTTACATTACCCCCTCGTGCAATTATTTCAAAGTGGTAATAAACGCACTGTATGCAAAAGTTTAATTCACATCCATCATATAGGAACAATGAATGTAGTGCAAGACTTTAAATTATTTGTCAGTAAAGACATTTTAAAGAATACTAAAGCACAGTTTATGAATGTAGTACAATGTAAAGATGATGTTAATAGAATTTGATTCTATGCACTTTTTTATATATATATTTTTATATATTACTTATACATTATAATGTTGGTTGCTTAGCAAGACATAATCTTAAAGGGCTAAAGAGCTATATTAACCTACATTAATCAAGCTAAACTAAGCTAATCCCTTTCTAACGTCACATTAAAGTGTACACACAAGCTAAAAAATGTCTGCATTACTCAAAGTGTCCAGTGAACATGCTATCAAGTTTGACTTTGGATGGTCAAAGTCAGAATGTGGAGACTGAACACCTTTAGCCTGCTAGGATGAGGTCAAGCTGTCACCTTCAATCAACATCAGAAAGCGAAAGTGGTAAAGCTAAAACCAGTTGGAATCATAGATCCAGTTTGTGTCAATTACACCAGCGGCCTCTCCGCTGGTTCACAGGGTTACATATCTGTCAATTCATTATGTAACGGCAAAGCGACACTATTAGGCATTGATCGCAAAAGTTTATTTCCTTTGAGATGGAACATCTGCTCAGATGGATTTCATGATTGGTCATTCTGTCACTGCAGCCAGAGTTAGTTAGGCCGCTGAGTGTGACGGCGGAAGCAGACAGGAAGTTCAGAGTGCCATTTAGATGAACAGGAGTGTCACAGGAGAGAAGGACAGTGGCGGCGAAGGACAGTGGCGGGGGGAGGAGATGGGGGTTAGGTGGGGGTGCATGTGCCACGCTGACACCTGGTGCTCCAGATGACAGCTCTGTAGCCAGATGGACCTTGTTACATGTGTACACATACGCAAAAATGCCCACACATGTATGCTTACATGCATACTGTACACATATTCACAATTACTTCCACTCTGCCTCCACACACACCATTTTATTTGCATTTCCTGGCAGTTAAACAGAGGAACACACAAGGCAGTTTTATATGGGATCAAATCCAAAGTGCTCTAGTAAAGGGAACTACATTAAGTCGCATCATTTTAAAATGACATGCTTGTTTTTTAGCTGGTGAATCAGTCTTCCAGTAAAGAAATGTGGACACAGTGCTTGTTAGTTATGGTGAACAGATTAAAGACACCCCATGGCATGAACTTACCCACCGCACTCTTCACCACCTGTCATTTTCCTGCTTGTGGAGCCATCACCCCACCAAAAAGCCTCCCTGTACTAGCCACATTAAAGGGCAAGGACATTCAGGTATGAATCTCATTTGTGCCTTCCAGTGTGATTCTCAGATTTGTTTGTAAAGTTTAAAAGTCTTTGTGGCAACTTTTACAAAGGTTTTGGGATTTTCCCTGCTAACTTCCCAGCTACAAATCTTAAAGCCAATAATTACAACTGTGTGGCTCATATTTCTTTACCTTTACAGATAATGAATGGTAAATGCATCCAAATAGCTTTTTAGTGACCTTTTGCATCAGAAGGGCCTCCTAAAGCAATGGCACATCATAACAAACACTGTCTTACCTCCAGAGCAGCAGAGGGCTTCTTCTTCAGTTCCTCACATTTGCGAAACTTGCAGATCTGGTGGCCCGTTTTTCGATTCCGGCAGCTGCTGCACTGCTCACAATTAATCCGCCGTCGGCAAGGTGGGCACATCCCACAACGTTTTCGCTTCTTTTTACCGGAGTTGATAGCAGAGGCCAGCTCGCTCTGCACTGGGTACTCGGCCAGGCCGGCCATGTGCAGCGCGCTGTCCGCCAGAAACACTCCAGCCGGCGTCATGATGAAAAGCCCCGGGTTGAAGGGGAAGCCACCCCCTACTCCATATGGGAAGTCAACAGGACCACCTACGGCGTCCGTGACAGACGTACCCTCCAAATCGCTAGCCCCCGAGCCTGCGTCTCCACCGCCAACTCCCACTCCCATTCCCCCAGGCAGGAGCATGTGCTCCATACCGGCTCGCTTTAACAGTGCTGCTGCCTGGGCAAAGTGCAGCAGGCCATTCTGTCCTTCCAGAACCTGTTCTAGGGTTCGGTCCAACTTGGCTGCTGTCAGTGCAGAGACAGTGGGTTGGGGCTGCGGGGTGGGCTGAGGCTTGGCCGGGTGGCTCTTAGTCTCACTATTGTCTGTGTGTCCATTGGTGGTGGCAGAGGAGACCGCTGTATACTGGGAGAGGGTGCGGGAGTTCTTAAGGCTCTTACTGAGGGGCTCACTGATGATGCCACTGCGGTTTCGGCGCTCTATAACAGGAGAGTCCTGTTTGCAGCTACTCCGCTCCAGGTCCTCTGTCTGGCCACCCGCCGATAGCCCGCTAGACATGGTCCAGAACGTATGTGCCTGGGTTGGGGGTGAGGGTGGAAAGGGGGCAGGGGTGAGTAAGGAGGGACCTTTCCTCGGTCCGTTCTGTGCCCCAGTGAGAGCGGTACCTCACCTCGATGGAGCAGTCAGCCAGGCGACGACAGGCAGGCCTCGAAGCCCTCTGTCCCCACTACTGCTCAGCCCTCATCCACGCTCTTCCATGAGCCATCTGGAAACTTTAGACAGGGAGAGAAATGTGTACGTTATGCATTGATGATCACTTCTCCGAAACACAAATCAACTCAAAAGTACAAAGAACCAGTATGTTGGGAGGGAAACAATATTGACATAACAGCACCTTACACTTCATTTCATATCAACTGTTTCTTTTTCACTGTAAGACTTCAGTTCATTTGATCAATCACCGCGCTTTTCCTTTTGTCTGATTTGCATCTCTTCAAATCCTAGATGTTGCACTGTTCACCAGCTAGAAGCTAAGTGTGTTTCTCAGTACTGCACTGGGAGTGCACAGAGAATTTCTGCTTTAAAAGACAAAAAAACCCAGCTTCCTTGTGTGGACGAAATGATGTTAACAGAAACCAAAACGGCGGCACTGCAGGCCACACAGCAGAGAAATGAGATGAAACTCAGCATAAAGCTCCTTAAGGAGAACAACAGATTTGAGTGGCTCTTCTCGTTCAGGCTTACTCGTGAACACTTTTAGATTCTTCTGCTCTTTTCACGTTACAATTTTATATTTAATCATTTGTGCTTTTATTAAAAAATGTTATTATTACGTTAAAGACATCAGGTTCACACGAGATCAGGTGAAGATCAATAAATTAGAAAATTACCAAACCTCACATCCTGTTCCAGGCCTCGCAAAACATGATAAAAATGCACAAAATTTAACAGGAAATTTTTTTTTATTAATGTTGTATAGTGTAATATTGTGCAAATAATTGAATGAATTATTGAAATGTGAACTATTTGTGTTGGTCTTCCAATACTTCTGCTGCTTTGATGCATAGTAATTAGCTTATGAGACAATAAATAACACTTCTAATAATATATAAATAAATGAATACCTGCAGGGATTAAAACTCGGATGAAAAGAGCCAACTCATTTTTAGTTGAGGCAGAAAAAAAGAAAGAAATCACCCATCGAGAGGGACCAAAATTTTGTCTCAGTAAATCAGCTTTAATTCTGATTCTTTTCTTAACAAACTACAAAAATCAAACCTCGCAGTTTTGGGCTGGTGAAGAAACACCGGCTCCCCTGGAGATTCTCTGATTGGTTAGCGACAAAAAGAAATTACAAGGTAGGGAGCCAAATCTTATTGTTATCTCATTATTGTCCAATTAACTTGTGCTAAGAACAGAAATTTCTTTGGTAAACAACACAAATTGCAACTCAAAGGTTCATTATACCTTCTTGTTTTTTCATTCTCACCTTAAATACTCTGAAGACCTTTGAAAATATATGAAAATATACTCAGAATCATCATGTCGTCATCATTGCCTACAGTGGAACGGTGCTCAGGTGAAGTCGACTTGTTGATCTGCATTGGGTGCAACACGGTTGTGACTTCTGTCAAATTATTTTATACTTCTCTGTGATTGTTGTCTTTCCAGAATTGATCATTACCTTTGTTATGTAAGTACAGGTGTGTTTAAAGACCAACCTGGCAGTGAAAGTCAAATAGCATGTATTGACCCAATTGCAGTTTAGTCATTTAAGAAAAGACTGGATTTATTGAAACTTACAGCAATTTGGTACAAAATATGGGAGAAAATAAATATCTATGTTATTAGACTTTCTCACACAGCTCAATATCAGGTGTTTCTGCTGATAAAAAAATACGCCAGAAGTCCAGGCTTCTCTCATGACCGTCCTTTTCATCGGAGCATCCCTTCATTTTTGGGGGGTTTTTTGTTGTTAAAGACCAAAACTGTGGAGCAGTAAAATTTGGCAAAGTGTTATTATCAAACGGGCAGGTAAGAGATATGAGGAGGGTCACTCACAGCAGACTACAAAGTGGATGAGTACACATGCATCTAGAAGCTTTTAGTGTAAGACTCCTGTGACTGCTATGAAAAGAGAAAAAAAACTACGCCGCTGTTCTCCTGACCTGTCCGTGTTCACAAACAAGCACACCACCTCCCACAGAAAAGCTGAGGAAATGGCCGGGCAAGTCCTTATAAGGGAAACAAAGGGAAAGGGAGGGGAAGAGGATTGGGGGGGTGTCTGTGCAGTGTGTGGAAACTGGAAGGCCAGAATTAGTGGGAGGTAAAGCTTCAAAGGCAAGAGCACAGCCCCCACATTCTCACCAGCTCAGGGGGATGTGGCGCCAGCGAACCAGAGCCAGCGCCGCAGCCCCTCAGCCCCATAGTTTCAGTTTCGCCCACTACAGCACTGACCGGGGTCCAGTTTCCCAGAAGCATCCCCTCACTGCCGCTACCTCTGCTCAGCTGTGTGCGAACAGCACGTGAACTCATCAGAGAAGTGCATGGGAGGTTTGTGGCTTTCATGAAATAATGGCACTGAAGAGATAGAAGATAGAGGTCAGTTGTGACTCTTCAGCGAGAACTTAAACGCACGATCCCGAATTAAATATGAACAGCTTATTGTAAAACTGAAGAGTTTCCTGGTTAATCAGGGCTGATCTATTTCAACAGTGCTCTAAATACAGTAAATATGCTAAACGACTTGAGTATCCCACATAATTAATGAACTGGCTCATTTTCAATTGCTGGAATAAATGAGTCCTCGAGCTGAAAATCATTACGCATGAAAATGGCTTCTGATCACTCGTGATGCAACCCAACCAGAACACCAGCTCCAGTAACTGGCCTGTCAATGATACCATTAGTTTGTTGTTTTTTTAAGAAAAGGGAAGTCTTTCAGATAACACATTGGCTGTTTCAAACAGGAGCTCAGTTGTAATAAGTATACCACAATTCCTTTCATGAGTACTTCTGACTTGCTTTGCTTAGCACTAGGGCTGCCACGATTTGTCGACTAGTCACGATTACGTCGACTATCAAAATCGTCGACGACTGATTTAATAGTCGACGCGTCGTTTGAAGCTTTGTAAGATCCCAAAAGACGCAGGAATGAGTAGCAGGATTTAAGAGTGTAATAACGGACTGAAACAGAAGATGGCAGCACTGCATGTACAAGGATGCCAGCTGCCGTTAAACCCCGAAGAAGAAGAAGAAGAAGAAGAAGCAGCTGTGTCCCAGAATTCATAGCGCGGCCCAGCTCAGTTTCCAACAATGGCGGTAGCTAGTTAGTTTTAACTTTACTCTTATTATTCTTTCTGGGTCACAAAATAAACGTTTAACATATTTTCAGCCGAGAATGTAGCTGTGTAAACCTCAAATATCGGCTCAGTTTATCAGGACACCACATATTTTCAAAAGCGCTCCGACGTTTTCGGAGACGTCTGTTACCCACTAGCTCGATAGCTAGCCGGGGGCTAGGTCACTAGCGCGGTGAGAACACCGGACTCCCGGCAAATTGTTTTCAAACCCACCGCCGTCTTTCGCTACTCAGGTTAAATATATATGAGTCACTTAGATAAATTAAAATGTTGTTGTTTGGCTTTTTTTTTTTTTTATTAGTATTTTATTTGTTCCTGAGTAAATCGGTTTGTCTGAGATTAAAGTTATAGTTTTTACACAGCTGAATAAACGTCAAGCAGACAGCTGATTATCAGAAGTGTGAGATGCTGGAGAATATACTCCGTTGTCCTGTTATATTTTAGATAGCAAGGAGTTTATTAAACTTCACCGAAACAATCTGCAAATTTCATTAAAATTGAATAAACTATCATCTTGTCTTTATTTTTAGTTAGCACCTTAAAAGCTTAAAGCTGTAAGCTAATGATAGTTATATAAGAGCATATGCTGCTGGTGCAATAAGCTGTAGTTTTATGTCCAGTGGATGATGATCTGATTAGTCGACTAATCGCATAAATAATCGGTGACTAGTCGACTATCAAAATAATCGTTTGTGGCAGCCCTACTTAGCACCCCTATCCCCCAACACCCACATACAGTATGTTGATGCTAGAGTCTCAGTAAGCTACTTTCAGCTCCTCCTTTATCACAAGGTGTCACTCTACATATTTGATTTGCCAGATTTTTTATGCTGGACGTCCTTCCTGATTCAACCTCCAAGGGATTTGTGTCTCCTCCAGGGATCTTTTACATTTTATGTGAATGTGTAGACCACTACACTTCAGAGCCGCCTTTCAGGAAACGGCTAACGATATTTAATAAGAGGGATTCGTAGGTAAGCATAAGTTGTTTTTGTACTCTAGCTCAAATATCACTTTGACAAGCGTGGCTTTGAGCTAAATCGTCTCCCTCGATGAAGCATGGTTAAAACCACAATTCTAGCTCTGGGTGATGCAAACTTTTGGTATGTCTATGGAAGAATAATCAGTAAAATATGAGTTAAATTATTATAATGGACAATAGCTGATTTGCAACACAGGAATCAATTATTCAACAAATTTTTAACCGATTCGGATATGATGGCGTGCAATGGCAAAAAAAAGAGAAAAAAAATCGATGACGTTAAGGAAACCAACCCGGAATGACAAACACATGTACGTAGATTTATATTTCACGTTTAAAGGATGTGTGTTGCCCACCGAGGCACATTTATTACTTTGGTCAACCACATTATCTAAGAAATGACAGCAAGGGCACCTATCTAAAGACTCACACTCATTCTCCTCTGCTGTGTGTGCGTGTGTATGTGTGTGTCTATATGTGTACACATCTGCCTTCCATCTCACTGCCCTATCAGTCACACTCTTTCCATCACCATAAACCCTGAGCATGGCATATAGTCTTTGGCTAATCATCCTCCTCCACTTCCAGCATCATGGCTCTTCAGATCCCCTCACCGCATCATTTACAGAAAAGGTTTATGTCCTCATGTGAACTGTCTGCTGAGCCACAGCTGCATCTTCTACTGAGTAACTACGATACAGCTCAACTTCCTGTGATTTTATTGGCCTGTTGCTGTGATTTACATAATGGACGGCTAGTAGGAATAACCCCTGTTTTTCTTTTCTAAACGAACACGTTTCTGGCACGTTTCAAGCCTGTTTCCAGAACAAAATGACCGGGTGTGCGTCAGAAGTTAGTAAAGCTGATCTCTGACTATACAGCTTAGTAGGGATAACCTCCTCTAATGAACATCAAACCACAGATTTATTGATATATACTAAGGTCAAATGTTATCTTTAAGAGGGAATGAATTAAAACTTTACACCACAAGTTTCTGTGACTTGGCATGACCCCTACACTGTAACTGGTGGTAACATATTAACGCCAGAATGAGTCTTATTCCTCCTTTCCAGCTCCTTCAGAATAAAAAAGAGGAGTAAAATGTGGCTTGTCGTCTTCTCGAGTCGCTCTCTTTCTCCTTTTTGTTGTTAATCTATCTTCACGCGACATTCTGCACAGGAATTACGGATAAAGGTGTGAATAAAAATGATCAATAAGGTCCGACAACTACCGGTGTCGCCCCTTTCAGATTAACAGGACAAGCCTCACTGTACATCAGTGTGTTTTTGAGCTGGTTTTGATACACCCTCACTGTTATAGTCAAAACTGAATCACCTTTTTAAGCTCTTCTTGCACAACTGGGGAAGCATACATGAGTGTAGAATAAATTTTGGTTTCAGTGGTCGGTAAATCATTTAGTGCAGCTGACAAAATATTTACTAGCCAGTAAAGGTACGACACGGGGCGCTTAATGTGATTATAAAGGTTGCTGTTTAATCAGAAAAGACGGCAAAAATCTGGACATTAATTAGAGCCAGGTGCACGCTTCGTCATCATCGGCCGATCCAGTCTACTGATTTGAACTCTATACTTTTATACTGTAATAAACATGACAGTGTGATACAAAGAGAAGCTGTTGTGCACTGTCACACAGGGCGTCATGTAAAGATGATTTTTTTCTTAATCCAGATATTCCTGATTAACAATCTTCATTAAATTCACAGCTCAGTATCAGTGACCTTAGATTCACAGTCAAACTAAACATGTTCCAGATCAACTGTATTTCTTGCTGAGAAATAGCTAAAAATATCCCTCATGGTTGGGTAATTATGAACCTAGGGCAAGGAAATTATTAGCTTAGCATAATGACTGGAAACAGTGGGCAACTTAGTCCAAAGGTTCAAAAAGTGACCTACTTGCACCTTAAGCTGATGACTTAAAATATTAGTTCTTTTCAAAAAAAAAAGTGGATGTTATCTACCAGGATGATTTTCTAACCAAGAAATAATAAAGATCAATAACATAGGTTCCTTCTCATCAGTAAGTGGCAAAATGACTTTGTGTGTGTGTGTGTGTGTGTGTGTGTGTGTGTGTGTGTGTGTGTGTGTGTGTGTGTGTGTGAATGATATCAGTCTCCCCATAACTCTTGGCAAGAAAGCAAACAAGTACATTTCTGGAAATGTCAAACTTTTTTTTTCTTCTAGGCCACACATGGTCAGTACAATCCAATCTTACCTGAGGCAAAGCTGCCCATAACACTGTGTCAAAGCGTTGTAAAAGCCATTCAAAAGCCCACATGATGTCAGGTGTATGACTGATCAGCAAAAATCTGGTGCACACAAACCAAGTGGAGTTTTTCAGGTTCTTTTGGAACCTCAAAAAAAAAAAACTTTCAGGCTTGAAAATCATTTGTGAATGAAGTAGCACTTTAACAGCGCCATAAAAAAGGGAAGACTAGTTGTCAGCACTGCTGTATGAACATAAACAGCTCATTTAACATTCAGATGCTGCTCTCAGCTTGTTACAGCTTAAAACCTGACTGGCTTGTCACCTCAAAGACACAATTTTAAACTGTTTTTCTTCTCCGATTACACACCAGCTGTTGCGAGAGGATACCAAGAGATCCGTGTATATAAATGAAAGCCGGCCCACAAAACAGTGACAGCCAGCTGACTGATGGATGAATGGTTGGCTGGTTCAGTCATTGACCAGTTGGATCAATGGGTGATGGGGGGAAAGGAAGAGAGCATTTAGGGCCAGTGTGCGTCTCTCTTTTCCACTATTTCTGGAGCTGCGCCGTGAAATTATCCAGGTGTGAATCTCTACGGCACTTTGCGTCATCCAGTGATCATCCCTGATTTACACATTTAAAAACTGAAGTGAAAAAACAACTAACCTGGAAAAAAAAAATCACAAAAAGATGACAAAACGAAGCTGTGTGACACTTTCAGGTGCACACGTCCGTGTGTAAATCACGGGATCTGAAGTGGGCTAACTCCTAGGTAAGTTTCCGTCACTGACGTCACTGCTTGCGCACGTGTCAGGTAATCGCGGTGAGCTTTTTGACAGAGGTGGGGGGGTGTGATTTCCTGCATGGTTATGAATCATTTGGTCCCCCCACGAACTCCGGAGCAGCTGACTACACCTCCAGACCTCCAGAGAGAAAGCTTAATGCGTTCAAGCGATGCGCGACGCAAATGCACTCCCTCCCTCCCTTACCTCCCCTTTCAGACGCGCTGTCTGCGGACTCTTTATTTGTCCACGGTGAGCTACACACTCTATTTCCCCTACCTCCTGCGTGTGCGCACACGGGCGCACACGCACAAAAAGGCAGGGGGAGTTAGAAAAGCCTGGTGACAATAATTAGACTCAAGGCTTCATCCATTGTCCACAACCTGCTGCGTTTCTATTTTCCCTAATTAGGCAATGCACACAAAAGTTAGAGGAGAAAAACAACCACGCCGCGCACACTGTGACTTCAAATTATTCGCCAGCACGGAGGACTTGGAGCTGCGATATCATCGGTGGCGGATTGCAGGCGGTGAGGAAGAGAGGAGGAGGGGGGTTGACTGTAAAATCTGCAGGTAGCTCGAGAAACGCTGCCGGGGAACTTTCTAATGATGCCCGGAGAAGAACGGGGGGGGGTAGGAGATATAAGAATAGTATATGTTTAAAAAAGAAACAATAGTCTCTTCAGGTCTCAGTGAGAAACTGTGATATTCGTTTTGCGGTTAATGGTTTGAGGTGACTGCTGAATAAAAGTTTCAGTCATAAACTGACAGTCTGATGTCAAATATAAGCGTGACCTGACTCCAGGCATTTCTTTCATTAAGTGTAAACGTCAAGTTTGGCGCGCATCATTAACAGCTGATTCACAATAAACCAGCGGACTTTTTGTTCCGGTGGTGTGGCGATCCGTATCGGCGCTGAGGGCGACTTGTTAAATAAAGACAAATGATGAATCCTGTTGACATTGGCTTCTGGGAGAAGCTTGTAAAACATTTCCTTCAACCTATCACATTAAACTCATCAGCTTTTTTCCCTTCATCATTTAATCACTAAACAGATCCAAACAACTGGCTTCTTCCCGGACTCTGTTTGAGCACAGTAGCCTATCTGCGGTACCAGCATATGCTCTGCAGTCACACAGAAGCTCCCAGGTTCACCCTGCTATAACTTGATCCTATACAAAGATGACATCCCAACTTTCAGCACACTTCAACAAAGTGTGATTCCCCCCTCCATCCAACCCCTCCTCCCTCCTTTTCTATGTATCTGCATATTTGCAAACACGGGCCCATTTTATTCGCACCTACCAAAGCAGATCCGAGCAGAGGGGAGGGCTCCCACAGTCCGAGCGGTCCGTCTCTCAGCCTGCCGTGCAGAATGGTGACAAAAAAAAAGAAGAGGGCAGGGGGAGGCAAAAAAGCTTCTTCTCCGAGAACACAATCCTACAGAGTGCCTCTCTGTTAATGGTAAATGTGAAAAGAAAAAAAAATATTCACCGTCAGTTATTTCGGAAAAGCGTACTTTCTCAGAGGCTGAACGCGTGGGTTCCCAGAGCTTTCTCGGTCCTTGCAATCCCACCTCTACATCCCCGCTTGCGGAGAGGAACATGCAAACACATTTCATAGATTTTTGGAGCTTCGCGGAAAAACCGACCTGGACTTTTCGGCGGTGCGCGCACTTCAGCCGAAGCAACAACAAAACGAAAGCGAGGATTTGGTGTGATTTCAGGACAACTGTGGAGCGAGAGCTGTGTCAAAAATAAATAAACACAGCTGACAGCACCAATCTACGCGACTGATTACTTGCTGTGTTTATCCTGTCTTCAGATACTCGGTATTGGCTATGATAGTAGTATTCGACATGATAACAATTATTATTTGCTTTTTGCCCAAACAGCAGAGACACGTGGGCTTAATTGTGTGATTTAAAGAGTGATCTCTGTTATCACGAAGGATCCGGGGTAGCTGAGAATAAACGGGGTTAACCTCAGTTCACCAGTGTGTTTATTTGGAGCACAGAGGTTGTGCAGAAATGACGCTGACATAAATCAGTCTCATCCCCGGTTGCTCTTCCTTTCCCTCAGCTCCAGAGTCCAGTCCGCCTTTTTCGACTGTCCTGTCTGCTGGCAGGCGGCCAACCCAAGTGTGTGGAAATGACACCGCCAGGGCGGCAGAGATTTTCCTTCATTTCTCTCCTTCCCGATCGCAGACTGGCTGACATTGGCTAGAAAGTGGAGCAGCTCGTCAGGGACAATCAATGCGAATCGATCGAGCTTTGCGGTTGAGGCTCCAGAGCTGGAAAATATCGCGGCAGCTGAGGAGAGGGAGAGGGAGGGAGGGAGAGGAGAGGAGGGGGTATTCGACTAACTCTGCCCGTAGCCAGCCAACCTCCCTGCAAACAAATAACGCTACGGCTTTCATATACATGACACTCACTTCGTAAACACTGAAGTCAAAAAGCCGACACATGCGTAATTACGCACGGTCTTTGTGCTCTAAACTCGGTCACAATAAAGGTGTCCACCCACAGGCTAGTCCATATTCTGTGCGTGCGAAAACATTGACAATAAGGACTTTGTTGAAGTTTTTGCGCTTCTTTCCACAGTACTTGCCTCGTGATGAAATGACTCTGACGTGAATACTTCCGAAACACATTTCTCCGAGCAGGAAACATTTGAAATAAAATGCCAGGGAACGATTGGCTCCTTTAAAAAAAGAAAATCTGTTTAAAAGAGCGTCTCACTTTGCATTCTAACTCCTCATAAATTAAATTAAATCCCCTTCAAGAAGTGTTGGGTGACGTGTGCGTGTCTGTGTGTTATTTTGACATTAACAGCTTCTCCACTTCAGCAAAGAAATGTTAATGCAGCGGGGATTCACCCTAATGTGACTTGGGATTAATATAATTAAAGGCATCTTTAGTACATTCCGCTTTTAGTCACTTTCAAAACTACAATGGATCTACTGTGGACACCTGGAAGCGGCACTTAAACACCACATGTAATCATTTTGCCCAGTACTCACCAAATTAATTGGAGACACATTTCAACACACGTTTTCTGGTGACATGGGGATTCAAATATATATAAAATTATACAAATATATATTTACACAATATTGTTTACGTTCTGCCTTTTTACACCTCTTATTGCTTTTGAGTTTAGTCAATGAAAGATTATCCCCTCTTTTGAGCATGAACAATTCATCAAAGCAAGCAACATGGTTCAGATCGAGAACTCAAGGCTGTAGCTATGGTGGCAAAAAAAAAAAAAATCCTGATCTGGGTGTCTATCTTCTCTGAGGCTGCCCAAAAATAAACTGAATATCCACTGTTCCACATGATCATGATTGCACTCACAGTGAATGAAAGTTGGCTTCAATAAACCTGCTTACACTTTGATTAAACACGTGATAGTTATACTGTAGCTACACTCGAGGAGTAGACATTAAATTAGAGAGAGGCCGTTGCTCTCTTCATAAATTATGGTGTTTGTGTATACAGCATTAATGACTTTTTACTCAGACATGTGTTTTTTATGACTAACAAAATGTAATGCAGATATAAATGTTAGATGAATATACATGTGAGCACGTGAACGTGTGGCTAATTAACTTTCCAGATAACTTAGCTATGATATGGTTCATAAATGTCCACATTTGCAGTTCCATTTTAAAACAACTGATTAGAGTTTCACTTTTCTACATTTTCTGCATTCAGGGTTTCAGACTATGTCACCGCTATTCTACATTCACGTAGGATAAAATGAAGCGACCGTGTTCTTTGACTCTTTTGTAGCAGACGTCCTTCCCTTTTAACCTTCTAAAGTCCTCTATTTGTGTCCGGAAAAGGCTGGAACGTTACACGACAGCCTGCAATCATACGTGCTTTTCCCGGGTTGAAAAGACGATCAAAGAGAGAAACCATGGCTTAGGAGAGTCATGCATGGATAGATGGGTAGGAGTGAGCAGCAAGCTGTGACTCTTGGACATGTTCTGGTGGGTGCACTGAACCCCGGAGGCTGCAGCCACACTCAGCCCTTTGTTGTTTTCACTCTGCACAGGGAGGCCGGGTACTTTCCTGAGCTGGGGTGGAGGATTAGCGTTGCATGGCCTCCATCTCCAGCTGCACACATGACCAGCGTTGTAGGAAAGCCCCCAGTGATGGCCCAGAAAGAGGTACGTAAGTGATGACGGGAGCAAGCAAAGCATGAACATCAGCTTTTTCCAATTACAAGCCCTGTAAACTGCCTAAATAATCATTGTAACACTCTTCGCACATGCCACTTATGGTATTTCTGAAAGACTGGCTTCGTGTCAAGTGTCTCTCCCATGTTACCATATACAAGTTTTTCTTTTTTCTCTCAGATATGGATTCTTTAACCTCTCACCTATATCCACATCAATACATGTAATCATGCCACCTAATAATCGCAGTTCACATTAGTCGTAAAAGCACACTTTTATGTCTCCATGGGACCCACTGGAAACAAAGCTCTCTCATACTGACTGGTCTTTGGTGCCAGGTGACGTCACTTAAAATACCACAGATCATCTGTCACCAGAACTAACCAGTTGTTAGAGCGGAGTGTTCCAATAGCTCTTTCTTTTCCCTTGCCAGGAAGGGGAAATGCTTTGAATTATTGTTGTTTTTTTTCCAGTTGTTTGGTTTTTCTCACACATGCAAGCAGCTTTAAAATGTCACAGACTACTTTATCTATTTAGTAAAAACTCCTGTGTGTCAATTGCAGTCTGCCCCTTATCTCTATGCGCTAGCTTCAACAGGCCTGGAGTCCTATCAGAGACTCCAAGAAGTCACTACAGCCATGGTGACAAGCAGTTCTCGCTGCCAACTCTTCTTGTTGTTTATCAGTTACAAATGTTTAATTAGCGAGTCGCGGAGATGCACGTTGGCATATTTTGGGGGCTCGGAGAAAGACAGGTTGGTGGTTTCCCTCTTTCTTCTTGCTCCCGATCGTCGTCTTGAACTAAACTAAGTGCCTTCGGGCTCTGGCTCAAGAGCTGACGCACAAAACAACTCTTGAGCCAGAGCCTGTGGTGTCAACATACTCATGTAATTCATGGTTAAAAAAAAAACCCTAGTGACTATTGGTCAGAGATTTTTTAAGGTACTCCTAAGGCATAATTAAACATTTTTATTTATAGTGGTACTGTGGTTTTAGGAAATGGAAGTGAGGAAGTTTAGCCAAATTCAAGGCTAGTTTTTGGAGCATTACATATGGATGACACAGCTTTTCTATCAGAAATAAAACAACATGTATATGTATGTATATATTTACATAAGTATTTCTTTAAACTATTTGGGATGACACTGAGAGAGACAGAGACAGGGGAATCAGCATTTTATTAAACTTGGGAATCAATAGTATTTATGAAGCAAGGGAAGTTTATGATCTGTATGAGTCACATGCAGCATGGCTTGTGATTCGATGAACTGTCTGTGTGGTGACATGACCAAAGATGCTTAAACTCCAGCAACATTTGTAGTACGCTGAAAACTTTATTGTACTTTTAGAATATATAATGTCTGAGATGTTGATAAATAGACCCCCTTTTGGTAATTCCCCCTTCTCCTCCCTGCATTTTGATAGTAGTGCCAGAAAGCCCTAGTGATGTGATTGCGAGAAAATGACTTAAGTAATGTGGGAGCTTACAGCTGGATAAACTCCAGGACATAATGCAGCTCCTTTCACTCTACCGTTTTCTCCTACTGTTGTGCCAGGACAGCACGCCAGCAAAAATAATATTTAGGTTCTGCACGTCCAAGGATATGTCATTACAAGACGTGTAATGTTTTTAGGCAGTAAATCGGGATTGGCATTAAGTTTCTGAAAAAATATTTTTCATTTTGGTGTTTTTTTTATTTGTTCGTTTTTTTTGTTTAAGTGAAGCAAAAACAGGAACATTGGCAGAAAACCGTCTCCACTCTGTTTTTTTCTGTCCTGGTAATAATGACAACTCCAAGGACATACCATGTGCAAATCCAACATGCAGTGGACCGACTTTTGAAAAAAAAATTCAGTTTCTAATGTGGTATGGATTTTGTGTGAAGTGTTTTCCTGTCCCACTGAATAGGCCTAAATCAGTCACACCTTGTGTGAGCCTGACAGCTGCAAAGGCTTTCTGCCTGATGAGCAACACTTGTTCCATTTCTAGAGATTTATTACTCATCCTGCCACTCATCACATGTTCTGCCTCATCTGTCAGCGAGGAAGTGCCTCTGTTGTCTTGACTGACAGTTTTAGGACAAAAAAGCATGACAAAATCACATCAACAACTCTTTAGCTTGTGCCACTAAATAAGCGGTGTCACTGCCTTCTCAAATGATCACGTCTCATAATGCAAAGCAGCAAATGCTGCCCCTCATGTAACAGTACCAGAGAACCAGCTGTTGCTGCTGCTGCTGCAGTTAAAATAAAGGTTAGAGCTCCATCTAGTGGTAAGTCTTCAAAGTGACGACTGTATAAGCAACCATAAAGTTTCACATCTAAACCAAATAAAACTTGTCTTGGACAGAGATTGGCATCAACATCCATCCAGCTCAAAATGTTATGAATCAAAATGACATCTGTGAACTCTGTTTCACTTGAGATTTCTTTACCTCTCGTGTCCCATGACTTTCTTCCAGTTTGTTTGTTTCATACGATGTGAATCTTTCAAGTTCACCCTCAACCTTTACAGATAGAAATTCAGCAAAATACTTTCAAATATAAACAATAAAAAAAAAATACGTACACCATAATATAAAATATACACTTAACATAGCAGAAGATACATAATGCTGACACTGTCACCATGAATCATGGGACCAACAGATTATACAGCGGCTTGCAAAAGTATTCGGCCCCCTTGAACATTTTGTCACATTACAGCCACAAACATGAATCAATTTTATTGGAATTCCACGTGAAAGACCGACACAAAGTGGTGCACACGTGAGAAGTGGAACAAAAATCATACATGATTCCAAACATTTTTTACAAATAAGCAAAGCAATGCTATGAAAAGCACCACATATTTTCATGCTTTTTAAGGCTATATGTGGTCATAACAAGGTTAGTTACAGGTTGCAGTTAACCAAAACTAGTTTTAAAAAACATTTTAGTTAACTACAATAAAAAAACAAGACTTTTGAAATTACTTTAAACTACCTGAAACGATTTTGTAAACTTGGAAAACTACCTAAAATAAAATATACTACACCTAATAAAACAAGAACCACCTCAAGAGTGCCAAGTACCGCTGCCTGGTTTACATTTAACGGAATACTATTGTATTTTGTTTTCTTTGTTCTTTTTAAATGAACTTTGAGATGTTTGTAGTGCATTAGAAACAAATGCAAAGTGTGGGTTTTTCTTATTTGCTCTTTTGAAATTTATTTTAATATGCCTGACATAACTGGCAGAAATAAAATGTAAAAGCGAGGTCAGAGG
Organism: Copadichromis virginalis; assembly: GCF_057382275.1. Taxonomy (NCBI): domain Eukaryota; kingdom Metazoa; phylum Chordata; class Actinopteri; order Cichliformes; family Cichlidae; genus Copadichromis; species Copadichromis virginalis. Next base: position 15,561,449 of record NC_140627.1, on the reverse strand, counting down.
TCAAAGCTGACATGATATATGATATGTGGCAATGTGATATTTAAAAAGCAGATATCCCAGTGTCACTAAATGTTGCCAATACAAACAAAGGTAGTAGAATTTTAACCATAATTTTAAAGATAAAAGATATTTTAGGAAAGTTTGACCTTATTTGAGCTTGAAGAAAAGGTCAGAGGTCCAAAGTAATGCATCATTATATCACTGATTATATGCCTATATGTTGTTAATTCAAACAATGGCAGTGAGAAACAAAGGTTTAAATAGCTCCGTATAGCATTATCCCTTTGACCTTCAGCTCAGTCTACTGACCTTGAAAGAGAGGTCAAATGCGACATGTTATTTGAAATCTTTATACTAATATATTTACCCTTTTTTTTTAAGTCATAAGGCTTTTTGTCACTTTTCAACCACTAAATCATTAAGTAGACCTTGAAGACCTTGGTGGATGCATACATTTCATGTTTACAGACAGAGTGACAGGCACACATGCAAACGCCACCAAAAACATAATCCATCTTAGAGGTAATAAAGCAAAAAATGTAGAGGAAACATCCTTAGGTTTAGTATTTGTTAATTTATTAAAACTAATCAAATCAGAACTTGACTGAAGAGGCGTTGATCTCTGTGTATATTGACACTTTAAATGCTTACAAGATTGTGAGTCAGCTGCTTTGAAAAAATTCTGTTTTCCTTTCTTTCTTTCTTTCTTTCTTTCTTTTTTACTTGTACTGATTTTTCTAAATACACTAACACTTAAAAAGCTAAAACTGGAACTGGAACTAAATTAAAATTAAACTGAAAACTAAAAGTCAAAAGTAAAACTGATTAGAAAAAACAAAACTAGAATCATAGTAATCCTGATATGAAGCAGTCTAATTTCTGCCAAAATTGTTCACAAGCCTCTTTGACTCATTGGAGTGTTTGGATTTGATTTCTAATTAGTTTGTGCAGTGTAGCCAAACAATAACATGAAAACGTATTACTTTCTTTGTGGACCTCACACATTATAATAATCTGTGAATTGTGGACTGTGAGCTGGATAAGCCAGGACTAACAACAGTCTATTAAATAGTACCATTATTATGGGAAGAAACCATAACTCAGAATCTAAAGAGAGACGACCCTCACTTTGTCACAGATTCACAAGACAGGACAAAATTCCAGATCAGGTGAACTGAAGAGAAAGTGGGTCTTTTATCTGACTGTTGCAAAAATCCAGAGAAGTACAAAGTCCAAAAAAGAAAAAGGTGAAACAAAACAGGAAACTAAAACAGGAGCAAAGAGAACGCTGGGAGACACGTGAAGTGCAAACAGATACTCGGACAAAGACACAGATAAGATTATATGCACACAGAGCTGATGGCCCAGTGAGGCACGGGCTGGAAGAGGGCACAGGGGGTAAATATTTAAGACAGGGCAAACAACTCACACAGGAGAAACTATAATACAGGATGGAAACTATCAGAGATGTAGTAGAAAGACAGAGAAGGCACATAACGAGAAACCAAGGTGAACCAGGAAGAAACAGCACGGACTTCAACATCAACAATGAAATAAATCACTGAATTGGTCTCGTGTTTCAGAAAGCAGAGACCCAACACAATGGATTGAACTAAAGGAATAATCCTCATTCACTCAAGTGAAATCCTTCACTTGATTTCCTATAAAGAAAATAAGTAACATTTATTTTTAATCACACTATAGTGATCGTATAGCGTATGCTTGTTTGCACATTCCCTATCAGATTGCTTGCTGACAACTAAAGTAAAAATGATGCCCCTTTCCATCTTTGATTTGCTTTTTGTTTGTTTGGGGGTTGTTGTTGTTTTTGCTTTTTGCTATATTATCAGATTCATTGTGATACAATTTAGTATGTAATTTATAAATGCATTTATAAGTGTTTATTCTTGATTAATAAGCTTGTATATAATGTGCTCATGGTAACATTTCGAAAGTCTGAGTAGGTGATTAACAAACTATTTAGATCTACATTTATATACATATAATGATTAAGATATGAGATTTGTTTCTAAGCTCAGTGCATCTCTTTCTCTTAAACCCCTCTTACAAACTCGGACTCTGGTCCTACCTAGATTTCAGTAATGTGCAAACCTCCGGTGGCAATAAATGTTTGAGTGTTGTGTATCTCTCTGTGCTTTGGGTGAGTCGTTTTTCTGTTGTGGAGATAGCTGAGACTTGCTCGAGTCTTGGGGTACTTTCATTTTCATTTTTAAATACTGTAAAAGGCAAAAATACTCCTAACTTTAAATGAGGTCACACAAAAACACTTAACAACTAACTGCCTGAATTAACCATGAATTAAAATGTGAAATAAGTATTTATAAAACCTTTATTAACTCACTCACAAACAATTAGTTGATCAATCAAGAACAAAAATATCTATATTTATAAATTACATGCATGCTAATGTACATGCTAATGTGCGCCATAAATGATGCACTTACCCGTGTTAAGTGCATCAAACTAGAAAATTATTTTAACTCGATTTTTTTAAAAACTCTAACTGTTCTGGCTACAATTTGTGCAGAGTTAAATGTGGAACTAGACTAAATTGCGAGATTAGATGAAAATACAGAACCATTATATGTGTCATGGTTGACAGTATGAAGAGTGTGGTGATGTGGGGAAAGCAACAACACACTTGACCTTGCAGTCTGGTATTTTCATGTGAAGAGTTCATATTTATAGATTGATGATTTTTTTTTCTTAAAAACTGAACTACAATTCGTAATAAGGAAATGAGTCTGAGCATCAGACGACTAGTATTAAATATCATTCATTTTAAAGTGAGCAAATTGTAATCACCATACAACGCGTTAATTTACCTTCCCTGTGTCCAAACGTGATTATCTCATCATTAGGATCCACAGTTAACCATATTAAACATTTTCCTTGAAAGATCCGTGGACTAAGTTGCTACTTTGATTGCTTACTTTGCATAAAACCTGATGGTTTGTCGCCACCAAGTGAAAAGTCTCCGCCAACATACGCACCCGACTGCTGCTTTTGGCGCACACGTGTGCCCGCTGCGGGAATCAAACCGAGCCCGTCTGATTGTGATGAACGTCTAACACGTTTAAGCCGAGGTCCACGCGCTGTCATTATCAGGCGTACAAATTTCGAGAATACCGAAACATGGCGCGTAGTGCGTGCGTGGGGGCAACCCCGTCTCAGCCTCCATCTGATGGCAGCATCAGGCAGTCCCGTGAAACATTTGCGTGGGAGTTCCCTTCACCGCCATGTCGGGATAGTGCACATCTCTCTCTCACTCTCTCTCTCTCTCTCACTCCCTCTCTCTCCGCGCATCCTCCCCCACATTAACAGCTTAGGACAGCAGAAGCAGCTCCTACAGCATCCAGCACCCAGCATCCATCCCTGCCTGGGGAGCAGCAGTCCTACCCGGCGCAGCACCGACGCACGGAGGGGACCCATCATCTAAGTGATGCCACAGCATCAGCCGCATTTCGACAACAAATACTGAGAGTACATCCTAAAGGAGAAGGAGCAGGAGGAAACAGAAGATAAAAAAAAAAAAAAAGCTTCAGCCTCGAAGACAGCAACTGCCCATGAAGATGTCTAACGCTGACATCGTCTTAAACGCCACGGATCGGATGGTGAAATGTAAGTTAGCCTATATTTTCTGCGTGCTTATGGCTGTATTACATAACACCTCCGGTGTTTAGCTCTCTGCGGATCGGCAGGACGCGGACTTTATGAACGTGTCGCGCATTAATGGTGCATATGCGGCCATCAAGTTGTGTTCGTGGTGGTGTTGGTAGTGGGCAAGTGAAGCTTTGATGTTGATAAACAATCCGGGTTCCTCTGCTGCACAGCCCCCGCGGAGAGCGAGCCGAGCACACGGGCAGCACCAGGAAATATGAAGTGTAATACATTTTTAATTGTGCCCGCTGATTTATGTTTAATCGTATCTGTCATGATTTGACTGTACGCTTGCTTTCGCTCACGACGGGAGGAGAGGGGGAGTGTGGGGGGAGAAGGAGGAGGAGGAGGAAGGAGGAAAAAACAGCTGAATTGCCGAGCTTGTGGTAGAAGCTGGAGCAGTGATGCAGCAGGATTTCAGGGGCTTAGACGGGGGCCAGCAAAAAGAGGGAGAGGGCATGAAATGGACATTTATTGGGGGGTTTATTTTACCGGGCTCAAGTCAGGGTTTAATTTGATTAGAAAAAAAGGGTGGCGGTATGTGGGGGGATTCCAAAAGCTGAATCAGTAGATGGATCAATGGAGGATGATAAAGTGCCCACGGATGTCATAACTCACTTAGCCCTGCTCATTTTTCCCCCTCTCTCTTCTTTACAGTGGATCTGCCAACAGTCAGCACTCTGCCTGAATACATATATATATATATATATATATATATATATATATATATATATATATATATATATATATATATGTGTGTGTGTGTGTGTGTGTGTGTGTGTGTGTGTGTGTGTGTGTATCCACATTCTGTATATTATCATAACGGCCGAGCAGCTCAGTCAGCATTAACAACTTTGTCCTTTAGCCTCCGGAGTTTTAGAAACAGTAATCTGCACTGTGAGATGCACTTACATGACAATGACTGCAGGCGCACAAATGTACTGTGTGCACTAGCAGTTACAAACGAGCCTTAAATTGTCATTGATTACAGAACATGAACTGTGTCAGGTGAAGAAAATTTAAAAAAGGAAAAAGACACTCTTCCTGAGCTGCCTGAACAATATTGTTTTCTAGCTTTACTTTAAGTGGAGATTTATCTAACAGGCCATCTGAATAGCTTCGGTCTCGTGCTGCGGACACTTTCGTTTCATTATACTTTTACTGTACTTTCATCTTTTTCACAGGATATTCGGTTTCAAACAGAATTCTGTTTCCGTGCCGTCCATCATAAAAGGGAGAAGTTGGTTTTGATTTGCCGTGCTGTTTTCTGCACATTTGAACACAAATTTAAAGCAGTGACAAAACCATTGTGGTTATTTCCTGGCGCAGCTTCACTGACACCCAGGAATTCAAAAATATGTCAAACAGAAGGTTTATATCAGCGAACGTAACACAGCCAAGAATTCTGACTCAGTTTTCTGCTTTTGTAACATGGTCATGTAACACTTTAGGATTTAGGAGTTGATAAGTATTTTGTATTTTCTTTCATTTTCAGGCTGTGTGCCCTGGATACTTGTTAAATAGCCTCACCTGTGATTTCTAATGCAGATTAATTTGGCTGATCATAGAGAAAGAATTATAATTTTTCAAAATCCTCTTTTTTTCCATGCTCTGAATTGTCAAGGTGCTATAAAGGTTTGTTATTGCTTGGCCGACACTGAATGTGTCTTTTGTCACTTGTATCTGCTCTCCTATTCTTGCACACCACTTTGAAAAAGAAGTAAAAGCCATTTTTACAATCCCCAAAAGACTGAAAATTGGAAGAAAAAAAAATACAAAGAAGAAACTGAATCTTGCATCCATCAGGTGATCAAAGGAAGCTATTGAGGTAGTGAAAATTTTGAGCCAGAAGACTGACGTTTCCTGCTGTTTTTGTGTGCGCTGCTTGTAGTGAACTACCGAGCACTGACACTACAAGCTACTCGAAGCTATTTTTATCCCTGCTGTGTACATAGCTTCAACTTAAACCACAGCCAGTTTCTCGCTGGTTCTCTTTTAGTCTTACATGTCTTAATCTGACAGAGCATATTTAAAGTGGTACAGTAACAGTAACTGCTGGGCTGTGCAGTTTGTTTGCTACAGTACCGTCACCACAGGCTGTTTAGTGCAGGTGCGCTCTTATATTTCACCCCGAGGTATAATATATCAATGTACAACTTTGTCACATTCATGTCAGCCTTTGGTAACACCATACAAATACTTGTATTGGCATTAGTAATTTATTAATGGCCATGATGCGGCAGTAGTTAGGTTTGACAGAACAGACCTGCTCTGATAGCATCTAAATAAAAACATCAGTCAGGTGGTACATACAGTAAGACACTGAATATCATACAAAGCAAGCTATAGCAGAGAATATGGGCAATAAACCAGAATACTTATGTCATTGTTTTATTTTATTTTATGGATCTTTTCATTGCACTGTTTACTTTTGTGAAACCATCCTGCACTTAACAAGACAAACTATGGTTAACAAACACATAAACCCACCATACATTTATTATTAATTGAACAGTGCAGAGAGGCAGCTCTTCTTAGCCGTCTTTAGCTGAATGTCTTTTAACTCCACACAGAGGAATAACTGTGAGCTTAAGGTTTGACCAATGTGTGAGCATTTGCATCACTGTATCTACGTGAACCCCCAATGCAAATCCCAGCTTTCTGCGGAGCACAGCTACTGGCTGTACTCCAACAGTTAGCTGCTGCTGCTGCTGCTGTTGCCCGGCAACGTACAGTATTTCATAGTTCAACTCTGCTCGGGTGCTGAGCAGAAGTCAGCTTTTCATCTCTCCACCATACATCTATATCAGGAGACCGCTCACATGTCTGTGTCAACATATGTGCGTTTCTTTAAAATGTGCTGTTGAGGATTATCTCGAAATAATCTCTGTTGGGTTTTTCTGATAATCGGCTAAAAAAAAAACACAAAAAAGAAACAAAAGAAAGAAAACAGAAAAAAACAAAGCGTAATGTTCCTTTTAAAGTATCCACATGAGGCTAGTTTCAGCTCATTTTACAGTCAAATTGCTCTGCTAGTTTGAAGTTTAAAATGAAATAAGAACGGTTCCTGAGTAATCTGGGCTCCTGCACCACATTTACCTTTTACGGTTATGTAAGTTACATAATAGCACCTACGCCAATGTATTTCAACACAGGTTATGTTTTCAATCTTTTCCATCTGTCAGATATGCTACACTGACTTATGGTAATTATCAGCTTTAAATCAAAATGACATATTTTCATCTGGCCTGCCTGTAGCAATGTCTGCCTTTTCTTGTTTATAAGGCAGTGGATGTAAGTCAACTGGTGATTCTCAAAGCACTTCCAACCATCAACTGGTCCTCTGAAGGGGCAGTGGATGGGACAAGAGTAGATAGTACTTTCATACTAACACATTACAAGTCTGTTTTGGTTGGTTTCTGGTGTTTGGGTTGACTTCATGTGCACACAGCCATAGCTTGCGGCATTCCGATTAACCCAAGTGCAGTCTGTGAAAACTGCAGACCAAGACTTCAGAATATTGTTGCAACTTATTACACAGTCGACCCATGCACTGACTTGTAGCACATCAGGCTGTTAATTTTTAAATACTGCCATGAGCACAAGCCCCTCATCATGGGTAGAGGTAGACTGCATCGTGTACCTCAGTATAAAAGTAAATAGTTGGTATTTGAAATTGTTCACGCTGAGGTTTGTGGATTTTTCTTTTTTTTAAGTAACTGGGACATTATCTTTTGGAAGGAGACATTGTTGCTGAGTTTTTCACCATAAGACAAGTGCTACTTAGTTCCAGTACATTCAGGAGATGCAGACATTTCGAAAGCCTGTGGATAAACAGGTAGGGCGTTTAAAGATACTTTGCGAGCACTGTCCACATACCCCACAGGCTCACTTCGCTTCCTCTCCGTGCTGACTGTGCTGAGTTTGTACTTGCTGGTAAAGTGTCAAAGTACACATTGCCGTCACAGATACATGCTGCACACTGTGAAAAATTTGAGTCCCATTAAAAACACTCGCTGGGGCTTGCCTCATTATACCACGAGTGGCGACTTTGAGATTCCTCTAGTCAAGCATTCATTATTGAAGAGCATGTTGGTCATGTTCAGTATAAGCCTGAGATTTGCGACTTTTCCTTTGTCTTTTTTTTTATTTGGCAGTGCTGAGTGGCTCTGTTTGCTATTCTCTGCACAAATCTGGCAGGCTTTTTTGTTTTTGTCTAGCTTTTCAAATGAATTCTGCCACTGGACCTCATGTGATTTTTGTTAAGCTAGATGAGGTGTAGATTAACGTAAATACACAGGTCCTGATAGCTTGCATTTAGAGTACACAGAGCTCGGCACCAGGTCTAATAAATAACCTTTGCTGCCACTGAAGTAATGATCGGTGGTTGGATTTCACAGTTCCACAGGCTGTCTGCTGGTAGGTGACTGATGCATTTTAATGGCCAAAGGCTTTAGCGATCCAGGGAGAGTGTTGGATGAGTAGATGGCTTAGATATTTTATCTGGCACTCAGAAAATACAAGTAACCACATAAAGGACAGTTGTCAGTATGCTAAGATAGATAGATAGAGAAGTCCTTGCATTTTCATGGGAGATTCTTTCTGTTTTAAGGAAAACTGTGCTCTTAAGAATGCTCTTCATGCCAAAGTGCACACACCATCAACAAAGATGGAATGAAGCAGCTGTGCAGTATTGCTTGCAGGCAAAACATGGTCGGGGTTTTCTCTTATATGATTGCTGCATGAGTTCCTTGATAAAATGTTGTCAGTATCATTCCTGAGGACTGTTTACTATAATAATGCAGCACAGTGGCAACAAAACCGTCGGAAATTGTGTCCATTTCTTTAAGAGTAGCCATAGTGACCATGATGTCCCTGTGCTTAAATGTCGCTGCGTTCCTGTGCTCTGTCCTCAGCTGTCCCCTTCCCCTTGAGCCACCGCCTTACGATGAAGGAAGTGTTTGACTGTGAAGGGAAACCTCGCGTGGATCTCCTGAAGGCCCATCTCACCAAGGAAGGTCGTGTGGAGGAGGCCGTGGCGCTCCGAATCATCAATGAGGGAGCAGCTATCCTGCGTCAGGAGAAAACTATATTAGACATCGAGGCACCGGTCACAGGTATGAAACCTTTCACAGACACTTACCTGAGACTTAAAGTCAAACTGCAGCATGGCGAGCCTGGAACTTGAAACGACTGAGTGTTCAGATGTAGATCTGTTTGGATGTAGATCAGGAAAAGAAACAGGTGTTTTAATGTTGGCTCATTTCTGCTGAGTGTTGCAGTAAACCATGACAATGAGGCAGCCTGCGCAATAGCCAGGAGCAAGCTCACTTGACTAGAGCACAGTCATTGCTAATTTAGTTTACTTTAGTTTGATGCCAAGCTAAAATGTTTGCTCAGATATAATATGACATGGGGCTGGCATTTGAGCTTGCATATGAAATTTTCTAGTTTTAATATCCTTTATATTAGGAAGTTAGAGGATCTGCTCTGTCTTGATTTTATTGGACAGCTGATATTCGAGAAGAACCGGAAGCAAGTGTTAGATAAATAGAATTGAATTTGTCTTTTTAACTTTCATCATCACAGTTCATCCATCATTTAGTGATTGAAAAAAGTTTTACATTTTTAATTAATTCATAAAATATTTTAAGGAAGCAGTCAGAAGTAATAAAGAAAAACCAAGGGATATAACGTCTTGTTGTTGTTTTATTTTTTCAATTTCTCAGGCTATTTTTGATCTGGACTATATTTGCCTGGGAAACTGTTCAAACGAAGCATATAAAAATGAGTCCTGTTTAAGTTAAAACTGTCTTGACTCTGTACAGTAGTACCACATTGTCATGTAAAAAAAAACTTTAAGCTTTTTGAATTAAAAGTTGTCTACAAGTAACTGTCAGTGAGACACAGTGAGAGCTGACAAAAAAAATGCAGCACCTAACTTTAATTTCCAAAACTGATGATAAAGTCATCAACAGCTCTGTGACAGTAAACTTGAGCTAGCTTAACCAAGTACGTCTACCGTGCTACATGCTAACATTTGCTAGCATAAAAGACAGCTGATGCTATTAGCCTTATTTGTCAGGTAAGTTAAGACATTTTAATAAATTGTGAGAGGGATCTTAGATCAAATTTCTGCTCCTTTATGATCAGTATTTTTTAAAGAGAACAGAGAGCACAAGTGATTTTTAAAAATAGATAAAGGAGAATTCGTGTGAATACAGCAGGAAGCTGTCACTACCAGGCAGAATCATCATTATCTTGTTAAATAAGTCCATGTAAAGTAGTTCAGCGGTATCTCAGAAGCACTGTCTCTGCGCAAATTTCTGGTCTGTTAGGATGATGTTAATCCCATAATGTTTCCTTCTTTGTCTACATTTTGCTATGCAGCCAGTTAATCAGGTTGGAAAACACTAGTTTGAAATATATAAAAATATATAAGTCAAAGCTTTAAACCTATATTTACTTTAGATGTAAGTAGAGAGTATAAAAGTTAAAACAAATGCTGAGTTTAAAAGCCTGAAGTATCTCTCATGTATAAACAGATAAAATCTTTTTTCTGCTGAAAACCCTGCAGTGTGTCCTAGTTATGCTCTAAAATATTAACATGCCTCAGCCCGACACAAAAGTATCCTGTGTACTCAACCGTGGCTTCCCATCAAGAAAATTTAATTAAGAGACTTAGTTGGTTTTTTTTTTTCTTTTACATCATCTATTTAGCCAATTTTATCTTACTAAAGTTGTGAATATAAATACATTTTAAAGTAAAACTCAATATTGTTTCTTGTACTAGTGAAATGTCAGACTCTGTTGTAGCCGGTTGTGTTTCAGCTAAATTTAACATGATTCTGTCGCCAATATGATAAAGGGGTTATTTGGGGCTCTCACTGGTCGACTGCTTACCACACATACTGTATAATTACAACACCCACCTCTTCAGCTTTCAACCTTTGTTGCAAGTAATTTCTCTAACTTTCTCTATTTTCTGTCTGTTGCTTTCTTACTTCTTAGTTAAAAAAAAACAAATACTGTTTTCAAAAAAGCCATTTATAAGGTTAACAGAAAATGGTCCAAAAAAGTGAAAGAGTTGTCTAAGTAAAAATGCATTGTTGATGCTGGAGGTCGAAGGAGAATGGCCGTACTGCTTTGAGTTGATAGGAAGCATAGTCCAACCTATAGGATTTTTAACACTGATTCACATGTTTGGTTATTTTAAAAAATCGAATATATTGGTCATTCTTTTTTCCCCAGGCATACAAGACACAAACACATTTGTTAGTTCGTACTGAGCTAATGTGACGGTGCAGTTTTAAGAGAATCTTGTTTGATTGCCACAGCGAGTCACAGAGTACTCATTTAAGCTCTGGCTGATTCGGCTCACATCAGCTGGTTGTTGTGTTTGTGGCGTTCAAAGCTCTGAAAGCATAGCATGAACATTCATAGCATTGTTAAAAGGTGTTTCTCTTTTTAAATTTTCATTTACCAACCTTTATAAATACAGAGACAGATATGTTGACAAATAGCTCATTTTGCCCAGAATAGCAGCAATATTGGGGTCTAATAGGAAGTCAAAAAACGACTCATGACAACCAAGATATGCAGAATCAGGTGAGCTACAGCATCAGAAAACCACTCCTGTCAGCTAAGAACAGGAAACTGAGGCTAGCATTCACACTGGCACACCAAAATTGGACAGAGAAGACTGAAAAGACTGGCTAGATTGATGAGTCTCAGTTTTCTATATTCAGATGGTAGGGCATGCATACGTCCTACCTTCTGTCAGACTCATCTAATAGCACCTTTGGGATGTGGTGTAACAGGAGATTGACATTATGGATGTGCAGCTGACAAATCTGCAGCAACTGTGTAATGTTATCGTGTCGATATGGACCAAAATCTCTGAGGAATGTTTCCAGCACCTTGTTGAATCGATGGCTATGGTATAATTGAGGCAGTTCTGAAGGCAAAACAGGGCCCAACCTGGTACTAGGAGGGCAGGGTGTACCTAATAAAGTGGTTGGTGAGTGTATACTGAACATAAATGTGAATGCACATGTAATTATGCATTTACCTAGCTTCCTATCAGCTTAATGTCATCAAAGATGACAAATGCACTTCAGGAGAAGGCCTCAGCTCGACCTGCATCAGCAAAATGGAGGCTTTATGTACTAAGTATGAAATATGTATGACAAACTAAGTATTATGTCTGCACATTTGTTTATATCTGTGTGAGCGCGAGCAGTGTTTGAATGTCTCTGCAGCCGATTATGCATGTGAATCCTTACTTGCACGCATGTTTTACGGGTGTTTGCGCATGAGCTTGCATGTATGTGCGCATGTGTGCTTTTGATTGCTTTAGTCACACAAGAAGTCTCCCACTCACATTGCTCTAAGCTTTGAGTGGGCGAAGGCCACTGTGGAGCTGATAGGGGAGACGGAAAAGCGAGAGGAGATGGAGGGTGAGTAGGAGAGAAGGAGACAGAGAAAGATGATAATGAAAAATTGAAGGCAGCGAGGAAATGAGATGTAGGTTTGCACTCCAGTGCCACAGTGTTCACTACGAAAAAGTATATATCTCCCCGGGGGCTCGAGATTTTTCTAACTCTGGGAGGCGTGAGCGTCTCATTTCTCAGAAGCAGAGGACAGAAGCCTTTCAGCTAGAGTAGAGACCTTAGAAATATCTCAATACAGCGACACCTAAAGAGGGGAGAATTTCTAACATGGCATCCATCAGATCCAGATGCACACGCAAGAATATTATTCTCATAACATGCCGCTCTGCTGACAGGCCGTGCTTTCTCTATATGTGAGCACTAAAGAGTTAAAAGAATGAAGAACACTTCCAGTGACAATGTGAATAATTAAGTGCTCCGAGTTCTCCATGGAAGGAGAGAAGAAAAGTGCACATAGTAGATGGAGTAATCCAGAGAGCCCATTCGGTGAAACCATATTTTTCACCTCACACAGAATACGCTCAGATCTTTATGCTTATGGCATAAGTAGTTATTTTTATTTATGCCTTTGTTTATAGTTACATTACATCCATATTTCCCTGTACGCAATATTGCATTATTAACGAGAGCCCGTTCTACAGCTACATTCTTAACTGTTGCAAAAGGTATTACACAACAAAACAAACGCGAGACATTTTTATCAGATGCAAATAATCAGTAGAGTCACGATACAAACAGCAGCATCTCCATGCATCTGCACAGCCTGGCTGTCTATTTATGCAGCTAACCTGCATGCAGAAAATGAAGACACACACCTCTGGTACAAAGTGTACTATTCTGTAACGCCATGAGCTCCTGTCACAGTGGTCTCTACTGTCTGTCTCTCATCTTCTGTTCTTCAAACCTTCAAAAACAATAAATATCAAGCCTGGAAATCCAGGCGATACATATAGAAACTCACAACTCATCACTGTCGTGTGAAAAAAGACAACAGTGATGAAGTCAGAAGTATCGGTCGAATCTTGAATGTTTTGTTTCGTGAATGCACTGCAATGGCTGCAAATGGTTTTACAGGCTACGGTAGGTATGACCGAAATGATAATGTACTGCATTTTTTTATCCTAGCAGACGGGAAAAAGATGCGTGCACATGTTGGCAAAGAAGAGAAAAGGATTTTCAGTGTGGGGGGGGGGTTCTTTTCGGTTTCATAACATCTGCCTTTTTGGGGTGTTTTTCAGTCTGTGGAGACATCCATGGGCAATTCTTTGATCTTATGAAGCTGTTTGAAGTGGGAGGATCACCAGCTACAACACGGTACCTGTTCCTTGGTGACTATGTTGACCGTGGCTACTTCAGTATTGAGGTAAATCCAAAAGAATATTATTAAGAACGCCACACAGGAATCCAAATAGGAAAAAAAACATCACAAGTAACATTTTTCTTGTGCTTGTTTCAACAGTGTGTTTTATACCTTTGGTCGCTGAAAATCCTCTATCCAAAGACACTATTTTTACTCCGTGGAAATCATGAATGTAGACATTTGACAGAATATTTCACCTTCAAACAAGAATGTGAGTACCTCTCAGTTCTTCTTTCTCTGTCTTACTACGGTTCTGCGTAGCCTGGAGCTAATGTTAATGCTATATCAAGGTATATAAGGGAATGGAATTCACCTCACCCCAAACTGGTCATGGCCGACGGTTTCTTCCTGTTGAAAGGGAGTTTTTCTTTTCACTATTGCCGAGTGCTCGCTCATTGTTGGTTTCTCAGTATTGCTGTAAGGCTTTTACCTTACAATATAAAGCACCTTGAGGTGACTGTTGTTGTGATTAGGTGCTATATAAATAAAATTGAATTGGAATTGCCTGTGAGAAGCCGAAAATGAAGAGCTACAAATGCAACAAGTTAAACAAATTCAAACTGAAAGAACTAAAAGTATGCCTACCAGCCAAAGTTAAACCCAAATAATTACCACTTGCTAACATTTCAGTGTTCAAAAGGTGACTCATTGAACCAAACCATTACTTTTTGTGTTGTGCCAGGTAAAATCAAGTACTCAGAGCAGGTGTATGACTCGTGTATGGACGCGTTTGACTGCCTTCCCCTGGCTGCGCTCATGAACCAACAGTTTCTGTGTGTTCACGGTGGACTCTCACCTGAAATACACACCTTAGATGACATTAAAAAGGTAGCAGTCCAGTCACGCCTCACCACTACCATATCCCACTCTGCTTTCTTTGTGTGTGCCTGACATCAATTTCTGAATCCGTGTGTAAAGTTGGATCGGTTCAAGGAGCCACCGGCTTTTGGGCCCATGTGTGACCTGCTGTGGTCCGACCCTCTCGAAGACTTTGGCAATGAGAAAACCCAGGAATATTTCAGCCACAACACAGTGCGGGGCTGCTCTTACTTCTACAGGTGAGCTTTTTCTTTTGCTACCTGCAGCAACTTCAGATCATGTTTCATAGTGGAGGGAACTTTATTCCTCGCTTGCTGCAATATTTTATTTTATTCTAGGTCTCAGTGAAGCAACATAATCTTAAAACAGAGAGCGCTTCAGCTTTATGGCCTACTTAATGACCTCATGCAAGATTTGCCAGCAGCTGGTTTGAATAATGTTTAATACAATTTAATACATGTTCATTACTTGCACCAAAGACCTTTTAATACAGTTAAGGTTGAAGCTGAAAAAGTTGTAGTAAAATGGTCAGAAATGCCATAAAAAATATTTAAGTCATATAAATATGTAGGAGAATATGTAGTTGTAATTATAGTCACATCTACTTGTGTCTTAATGTGGGGACAGTTATAATAATATGTCTCTTAGCACAGCATCTGTATTTTTGTCTTTCCTGACTGTGGCTGCACCAAATGTATCACTTAATCTCTTTTACACATTTTACATTCCTTAAAGCTTAGTTTCGGCTTGTACAACCGCAATTCCAAAATTGTGACTCTCATCTCGAAAGCTGGGACAGTTTTACTAAAAAGAAAGAGGTGAAGGAATATTTAGAGCATCTTAGTGAGGCAAAGATTCTCAGATATAAAGATGGAAAGAGGACCAATCTATACAAAATTGTGTCTACAAATTGTGGAACAACTTTATGTCAATATTTGTCAATGTGAAATTGTGAAGTTTGATGTTTGGGCCCTCAGGTGGCACTGTGTTAAAAACAGGAATGACCATCATGCATGAGCTCAGCACGAGTTCACGGTGCTATCCACAAATGCAGGTTAAAGCTCCATCATGCAAAGAAGGATCCATATGTGAACTTGATCCAGAAGCGCAGTCTTCACTGAGCCTATGTTCATTTAAAATTGAATGAGACAAAGTGGAAAACTGCCCTTTGGTCAGATTAGTCAAAATGTTGATTTTTTTCATCTGGACTAAAGAGGAGAGGAACACTGTCGCACTGGAAAAACAGTGTTAATGCTGAAAGGTATATACAGCAACATTTGCCGTCATCTAGACATTGTCTTTTTCAAGAAAGACTGGATATTTGAACCACATACTGCAACTATTACAACAGCGTGTCTTCATATTAGAAGAATCCAGGTGCTGAACTGCTCTGCCTGCAATCCAGACCTTTCACCAACTGAAAACATTTGAAGCTTTATCAGACAACAATGAGAAATACACTCTTCCTCAAAATGCAGCAGCTCAGTTCTCATATGTTTGCTTACTGTTAAAGAGGGGAGGGTGCTAAACAGTACTAAAAATGCCCCTGCCCCAACTTTATTTTTTTGAGATATTCTGATGCCATCAAGTTCAAAATGACACTTTTTTTTCTTAAAATGTTACATTTCCTCTGCTTAAGCATTTGATGTTTTCTGTGTTGTATTGTGAATAACATGTGGGTCTATGAGACTATTTTTATACAGCATCCCAAGATTTTTGAAACTGGGGTCACAGATTGTTCTTAGAAGAACAGGATATATCTATATTGCTCTAGATTGGTTATCTGCAGCCAGCATCTCCCTATTTGGAGAAATCTCTTAACCGCTTACAGAGTCGTGATTGCAGTTGAGGTTTAGCCAAATTTGATAATAAAAAATATATCCTTGGTATGTTGAACATGACCCCCGGTCTCTAATTGTAAGTTTTAAAGGAAAGACTGCAGCTCACACTGTGAAGCTGTCTACAATAAATCCAGGCTGATATAAATAGGGCAAGCTTTTAAAAAAAAAAGAAAGATAGAAGCGCATGTGCTTTGATCTTGAAGTAGGTGGCTATTCATCAATTGTGTGTATGTCACACTCTTTCTACTTGGAGTACAGTTAAGAGATGGAAGAAGATGGGAGGACAGGGATGACATGCATTTAAAGTTAACACCCTTAGTTATCAGTGTTGATGATCTCATTTAATCTGTCAAGGATAATGTTGGGTGAAATTTGACTGTTGCACAGAACCCATGCAAATGAGCTCTTAATAGCAAAAATAGATGTTAGGATTATAAACTATTAATAGATATCAAACATTTTTTTTTATACCTGAGCACAAATCAAATGTGGACACAGCTAACATGAACACAGAAGGATTCAGACAGATAAGCGTATCCCTGACCCTTACAGTGTCTATCAGTGAAGGAGTCCCCATGTCCTGAGGTTAGCGTGGGTGATAAAGCAGTGGTAAATATGTCAAATAAAAACTGAGGCAGAAACGATGCCCTGGTAACATATCAAGATGATAGGAAGGCAGAGGAAGAGTGAGCGCTGTCCTAATGTTGTTGTGAGATGGAAGAGAGCCGTGGAAGTAGGTGGTGGTGAGGAGAAGAGATTAGGTGGCAGTTATGGTGAGAGTTTTCTTAATGAAGGTTCAGAACAGCACAGAGCCATGCGTGGGAGCTGCAGATCTGCTCAAATCACAGAAAGACATGAAGACTTGCTCTTCTACCAAAGAGTAAATGGCATTCTGGACAGAGTGTGTAGGATAATTGTAGTTCCCATTATAATCCATTTTTAATTTAATTCCTGTGTATTTTCAGGCACCGAAACTAATATCTAAGAAAGTGTCCTTTTTTGTCCAGTTGTAACAGTTTTAAAGAAGTGTTATCTGCTTCTGAGGCCTAACTAAAACCGTTCTGACAGTTTTGTGTATATTAGTGTGTTAGAGTCTAATTTGCATAGCATTTACAACATTCCCAAAGCATTTTCATTTTTATTTTTGTTTGAGCTTCAAGAACACTGTTTTCTGTTTCGGAGATCACCTTGCTGCAGGAGCAGAGGTTTTCAGATTTCTGTATTAATGTTTCCCTGCAGGATAAAACCAAACTCCAATTAAACATATGAGATCTCTTTGCAGCAATAAGATAAACTTGTTTACTGTGGTTGAATTCTCTTATAAAGCAAGTTTCAGATGTCTGAAGGTGTTGATTATATTACAAAACTGAGGTGAACTTCAATATATTATTCTTTGGAAAATGGATAGCAGTTTAGACCCCCCCCCCCCCCCCCCCACACACACACACACACACACACACACACAAAGAGTAAAACACAACGCAGGTACTTGAGAATAGTGAAGACGAACAAAGAGAAGCCAATAAAGTGTTTTAACTTCTCCTTTCACTCCTGTTAAACGGTCACTGATAGCTGTTCACCAGGAGATGGGAGCTCAGTGAGGATTATTCTGTGGATGTGTGGAGGCTGCTGCTATAATAGTCATCTATCTCCCCGTGGCTTAGTTCCTGCCTTCGCTCTCAAACATACCTCTCCATCATTATGACTCTTGCTAAGCTTACAGGATGCATGCTACACAGAGAACCTCATTCTGTATTATTGACAAATGACAAAAATTGTAATAGAAATCGAGCAGGAAACGCAGTGTATCGAAGATGCAGTCGGGTACAGATGAGGACAGAATTATCAGCCCACATTTTTTACATTATGTTACTCTGCATACACAAAAAAAAATTTTTTTTAAACTGCCAGGGTTCAAAATCATTATCTCCCCTGATGCTGACAGTTAATTGTGTATCCTTTTTGCTGGATAACAGGCTGAAATCATTTGCCACACATGTCTCCTTAGCAATCCCTGTTTCAAGCTCCTCCAGAGTTGATGTCATCTGGTATGGACCTTGATCTTCAGTTCATGCCCGTTCAATGGGATTCAAATGAGGGCTTGAATCACCCCGTCATTAACGTCCACTTTGGTCTTCTGAACAAAGAGCAACATTTGTTTTGGGGCATTGTCATGTTGGGAGACAAAGCGACTGATTTATGTTTTCTTTCAAAATCCTTCTTTTTTGGAGATCACTTCTACTTTGATGAGAATTTGTATGCTAGACACATTAAAGCATTCCCACAGCATAATACACCCACCACCATGCTTCACTGTGGGGTCGGTCTTCTTTTGACCTCTCCCTTCTTTCTCTAAACATAAGCAGTGTTGATATGACCAAAGAGCTCTTTTGGCCTGCTCTCTCTGAATTTCTTGATGATGTTTCTCACAAGGTATCTGTGATACCATCTCCTGCTTTGTGAGCATCAACAATTCTTTTTCTCAAGTAAAAACTGATTTATTTTGTTTGTGGCACGATGCTTTCTCAAGTGACGGCTCAAACATTCGCTGAAGTTTTTATACTCTGTATAAATTGGAAGATAACCCCTCGGTTTTATTTCACAAGCTTTTGAGCATCACAAAGTTAAAGCACATCATTACACAGTAGTGGTTTGTGCAGTTACTCAATAAAAAGGTCATTTTTCATTTTTCAGCCTTGGATGAAATGCATAAGTGCAGGCTTATCTTGTTCAGTAATGTGATGTAGTAATGCTGCATATGATTTAAGGTTCTGCATTAAATCTGTTGTCTCATAAAGTATAGGCAAATACATCACATCGTGTGTTTGTTTACCTTGGCCTTTTATTCTTGTCAGTCTTATTATTATGATATCAAAGCACTAACTAAACATTTCTCATGCGCCAAGGTGCAATCAGAAAAGTGGTGAGTCAGCTAAGTGATTATGGATATGTTTATATGATTTCATAGCTTTTATAGTGGGGGGAAATGAGATTAATGACCACCAGCCTGGCAGATGGATTTTCTAAGGTGAAAGGGGAAAAAAAACTCTGTTTCACACTCACAACACGCCACTTCCATCGCTCTCTCGGTCTCTTTCGCTCATACTCACTTGTCAGATTCCTCGCGCTCTCTCACTCACAGGCTCACCGACACATTATTGTGTGTTTTCACAAAGGCAAGAAAAAGAATGTGAGCTGCAGGCAGGCATTGTGTGGGTATTCTTTTCCTTTGCAGTAATCAATAGATAGAGCGGACAAAAGAAAAGGAAAAAAAAGTACATCAGTGCATGATGAGTTCTTTATTTTTATCTTGTTACACGACATGGAAAGAAAACAAAAAAAGAAAAATGCTGTTTGCAGCTGTAACAGGCTTAATCTTCAGTATGTGTGATGCAAAACTGCAGAAATGCATTGTGGATGTGTTTTTTAATAGAATCTGTTATATAACATTTTTTGAGAACAGCGTTTTGCAGATCGGTAACGGTGCAGCAATAAGGGAAAGGGTTTCAACACATTCAAGCTAATCCTGTGGTTTGTATATTGGCCACTAAAGGAGGGTTGCCCGTGCGACCTACTTACATATGGTGGATGGCATAGTTTCGCCAGGTGCTTAGGGCACAGCAGTCTCCTTGTTGTTTCTTCCGGCACAAACCTTTGAGGGCTTAAATATTTTAAACACTTCTGAAAGTTTGATGGGTCCAAGGATGGCAGCGACTTTAGGGAAGTGCAGGAGGAGAGGATTGTTGCTGGGGAGGGTTATGTTGTAGAGATTCGGAGAAAGATGAAAGCGCTGAAGCGATTATGTTTACATTTTTTTAATAATTTCAATCAAGCTTTTCAAAGCAGCTACTTTTCTGACGATTGTCAGTGTAAAGTGAAGATATTTCTATTTTAGACAAAACTAACTAACTAGTTATATATCAAAGCATAGTGGAGAGATTAACTAACAGTATAAATATTACAAAGTACAACATAGACGTAGCCAACGTCACATTAAATGAAGTCCCATTTTAAGTCCCTGAGATGAGCGTTTTCGCTGTCTTTGTGTTCTGAAACTGGATGTGATGAGCGAGAGCTTGATCTTGCTGTTCATTGGCTAATGACTTGTTGATCACAAGTTGTTAGCCAATAAACACACCCGTTCTGACATTTAGAGTAAGGAGATTTTATATAATGGACTTCGTGTTTTATTCAACAGGCCCCAAAATGAGTGACTGACACCATAAAATCACCAGCAAAGTTTTTCATAAGTTAAGGTCGAAATCTGTTTAGACTTCTATTGAGGTTTCACACCATGACTTTATGTGCACATTGTTTGAGATTTGTTCACCAGATTAGATGGAGTACAACCACTGGTTGTTAGGGAAACATTCCCCAATTGGTTTGCAGTAGTTCCCGGAGGTTGTTGGCTCTCACTGGGTGAAATCAGTTGCAAAGAAGGCGGTGAACCAAAAACCTCCCAGTAGATTGCCATGGTTGCCTGCATGTTTGACTGCAAACACTTTATCTATCAGCCGAGCAGTAGTAAAACTTGAAAAAGTGCAAGGCGATCTGGAAGTGGAGAAGGATAACCTTCAAAGTAAAATTTGTGCTTCAGAGCTTGTGAACGTTTTAAAAAGCACAGCTTTTACTTTAACCTCCTAAGACCCGAACTCTTCCATGGCATGCATTTTTAATTTCTCTTTGATATTTGGGCTGATTGGGACCTGATGAATGTAAAAACAAAGAATTACCAGATTTTTTTTAACCTGATTTTTGTTTCTAAGAAAAATAAGAGCCACATATGAGGACATTCGTTTAAAATTTCGATAGATCAGTGGCAGTATAATGTCCTCGTAAGTGGATATCAGGCCCTTGTAGAGCAAAATTGAGTATTTTGGTCTAAATAACCCAAAATGTGATGTCCACATATGTGGACGCCAGGTCCTAGGAGGTTAAAGACAAATTGTTTCCTTTTAATGTTACACTGATTCAAGTTTTAATACAGCTCAGCTCATAGTTTAACTGCTGTGTTTGTAGACATGCCTTATTCAATTGAGCCTACATTGTCGCCATGATTGTCATGTTCAAAATGGCCAACAAGTTAGTGGTCACATGTCTACAAAACCTCAATAGGTCAGGATGTCATTTTAAGCTACACCCCTCATCCCCTAGTAGTTGTTAAAAAGAACTGCATTTAGTGAACATTCGTGTATGAAAAGCTGAAATCACCAACATCTGGGGTCCATATATTGGAGCTGTTTTGTAATGTTAGGCCCTTCGGTATCTACAGCTGTTGTCTGTGATAGGTCAGTGGAAGAATATCAGGGTAAGAGAGAGTGTATGGCAATCAATTACACTGGAAACAGCCTAGTTTGCGATGTGTGCGAGGTGTGTAGCTGGAACTGAGGGACTAAAATATATCATTCTTGTAACTTCTTGAAAGCAGCAGCTGAAATAAAGAGATCACAAAGGACTTTAAAAAAAACTTTTTAGAGAAGTGACAGATTGAGGTGATGTTGCATTGAGGGCAGTAATTGCTGCATTTAAAAGGGCTAATTAAACTGTTCTCTAAAATCCTTTTTTCTTTTTTCTTTTTCTTTTAAATCTACAAGACTCAGTTTGAAGAGATAATGTGATTTTTGAACGACAACCTTTCAGGTGTTACAAATCTCAGGTGACAACTGCTAAATGTACCCTACTGTGGTTGGTAGCTGAAGGTGATCCACTTGTCATTATTTCTCCCTCCTGTGTTAGGGAGGCCTGATGCACTGCTCCATGATTCATGGCTATGAAACTCTGGCCTGAACTGTAACACTGGAAGTCATGTGTTAGCATTGTTAGTCTTCATGGGACATATTCTTGTCCATCTGGCTAGAAAACAAAATACATAAACAAATAAGGAATACCACTATGGCATACAGCCACATTTTAATTTGTTTTTTGGAAATGAACGTATCTTAAGCAGAAATAGAGAGGTTGTGTGACAGTAAAATCAAGGATTGGATCAAGTAGGTTCCATTTCAGATTATACTCATATACTCGTTTTTGTTGTTGTTGTTGTTTTTATAGCTGTAGCTGAAACACATCCACTAATAGGCTGAACATTATGAGCACTCCTGCCTAATATGCTGTCGGTCTTTTTTGTGCTCCGGCCTGCTTTCAAGACCTCTGAGGACACCTTATCCAGCACCAAAATGTTTGAAGCAGATGCTTTAAGTCCATTTATAGTTTTTCTCTCACCGACACTGCCTGGGAGACCCCACATTTGTTATAATTTCTGAGATGTTTGGAGTAATGGCAGAGTGAAAATATCAATTCTAGTCGACAGAAATACCTCAAACACTTCCAGTTCAATAAAGTGAGATGATTATAAGGAATTGAACTTTGATATACAGAACAGTGCACACAAAGATACGAAGGTGGAGCAGCCCTTTTTTGCAAAGCACTACATAGACAAACAAAGCAGCCACAGTCTTTAGCAGCACATTTCCTGTAAGGACGGAGCTGAGAGGCAGGAAGGTCTGACTGCCGCTATCTGGCTTTTATATATTTATTTTATCACACCAGGTAGATATCAGATGCTTTTTCACACACTTGCATCACCCGTGCAAAATTCTTAGAAATCTGAGAGTGAAACCAGATATGAAATTAGTAAGTCACACCTTAAATAAAATTATACCAAGTCACTCCCATTCTCTGTTGCTTGCACCACTCTGTTATTTTTACCTCGTGTTGTCACCGCTTAACACAGTTTTCATTGACTATCTTTCAGTTATCCAGCTGTATGTGAGTTCCTACAGAGCAATAACTTATTATCCATAATCCGAGCGCACGAAGCACAAGATGCTGGGTATGTAATCGCTACAAAAAGCACGGAAAGACACACCTATGCACACAAACAAAAATAAATGAACGTTTACCTATTTAAGAGCAATGCTCTGCTTTTCTTCTGTCTTCACCTCCACGTAATGGCCTTGAAGCTACCGGATGTACCGTAAAAGTCAGACGACTGGATTCCCATCCCTCATTACCATCTTCTCAGCGCCAAACTACCTGGATGTTTACAATAACAAAGGTCAGAATATCTCTTCATCTGTTTTGGCCCCATTTTTCATCATCATGTGCAGTTCTGTTGGTTTGTTGTTGTTTTTTTCCTGTGTGCGATATTGTGTTGCTTTCTTGCTGCTGTTTTTATTTAGAATGACAAATATGGGTCCGAATTATATTACGCCATGTAGAATGAACACGTTCGTTTATTAAATGTTGCAACAGAAAATAGTAAAGTCTGCTGCTGGAAAGGAGAGAGATTCCTCCAGTGGAACACCTGCACCACTTTCATTTTAGCTGAATCTAGGTTGTAACTAACTGATGAAAAATAACAGATTTGTAGATCATCAGAAGCACATTTTGGCATTTTATAAACCTTAAAACGTGGCCCTACATCTGATTAAAAAGATTGCCAATAGGCTCCTCAGACTTACGTACTAAAATGTTTTTAACAATACAAACTGCAGTGCACGAGTTAGTGCAACTGCATGTAGCTGTGTGCAGGCATAAAAATGCATCAGGGAGGCCCCGTTTGTTTGTGTTCTCAGATCTGTGTCTTGGTTGCCATAGGCTATGTTAGATGGGGAACGTGGGAGGGACTGTCGGCATTGCTGACTATCTCCATGTGGCTTTATTCCTCCTGATATAACAGTGTCAGCAGTCCCCTGCCTCTGCTAGGCCATCTAGTGGCTGACTTTCTTTTATTTTTCTCCCCTCTCTTTAACATCACTGAGTATAAACATGTTATGGTTCCTCTGAGGACACGTCAGAATGAATCTCACACTGAATCTTAATAACTCTGGAGCAGGATTTTAACACAAAAAAAGTATGTAAATTTATCTTCAATAGGCTTATTTAAATCAAATAATACTCAAGATTAAAACTATTCTGTGACCGCTTGAGTCGTGGTGACACAGTTATGTCACAGTTATTATCATTAAATGATTTTAATCACAACTGTGATATGCCGTAGTTGCTATGCATCAACGGAGATGCAGAGAAATAAAGTTACTACCAGTGTTTACAGTGCTGTCAGGGCTGTGAGCAACACATGTAGCAGAGTGTATCACAGCTGAACAGACAGAGGCAGAGTGCCAAGCAGTGTCTTAACTCTAACTCGCTTGTATGTAGCGGGAAAGTTTACAAATGATTACCTCACTCACTAGAGTTTTAACATACCATATGTTAAATATTGGCTTTCTACTCGCTACATCATGCTTTCACTGGGCAGCAGTGGCACTATTGAATCTGAAATCTACATAAATTTGCTATTCTAATCTAGAAATCCTTATCCTCACATACAAGATTATAAATAATCAGGCCCTTTCATACCTTAAAGACCCCGTATCACTACACTATCCTAATAGAGCACTTTCCCCCTTTGCCTTCTGGCTTACTTGTGGTACTAGGATAGTTAAAAGTAGAATGAGAGGCAGAGCCTTTAACTTCTAGTCCCTTCTTCAGTGGAACCAGCTCCCAGTTTGGATTCGGGAGACAGATGCACTCTCTAATTTTCCGATTAGGCTTAAAACTTTCCTTTTAGATCAAGCTTACAGTTAGGGTGGATCAGGTGACCCTGAACCCTCCCTTAGTAATGCTGCTATAGGTTCAGACTGCTGCAGGACTTCCTATGATACACTAAGCATTGCATATCTACTCACCTCTTCTCACATTTATATACCACTGCAGCATGCCATTAAATCACTGCGTGCTCACAGAGGTTCATCTGATTATTGGGGTTTTCTCCCTACCTTGCACTCATTGAGCTCCTTGAGGCAACCATTTACGTGATCTGATGTCATATAAATACACTTGAATGGAATTTTATTAAATTATTCATTAGACCATTTAATGAACTCTATTCTCTTTTATATGAATACTTCATATCTGCTCTATGGATCTATGTAAAAGGAATTTTATGTTGCCTTCATCAGATCTATAACTACATATTAATGCCATAAAATGTTATGAGACTTTATGGAAAGTTTTCCTCTTCTGTGTCTCACCTGCCCCAACAGCTGCTGTACTTAAATATGAAAATAATGTGATGAACATCCGACAGTTCAACTGCTCACCCCATCCCTACTGGCTGCCCAACTTCATGGATGTCTTCACCTGGTCTCTGCCGTTTGTTGGAGAAAAAGGTATTTGTATTTGTCTGGGTTTGTTTGGGGGGGGGGTCAGTTTTCTCCACGGCTCATTGCTCAGTGACTTTACCTTTGTTGCACTCTCTATTTTTTATCCCAGTCACAGAAATGCTGGTGAACGTGCTGAGCATTTGCTCTGATGATGAACTCATGAATGATGAAGATGAGATTTTTGATGGTAAGATGTTTTGTAAATAAACATGCCATTTTTCATTTTTTAGTATTTATTATTGTTCATTTAAACTTTTCATACACTAAACTACAGATGTGTGAAATATTGAAGGAAAGGCTAACCTATTGTATCTCATTATGGTAACGTTAACATTGATTGATGAACACAGTAATCACAGGTTTGTGGACAAAAACAACCACACAGAGACGCTGGGGAGGAGGTAGTGTATGTCTGATTTCAAACATACTTGCTTGTAGCGGGTGAATGCTGAGCCAAAAGACTTCCTATAGCCAGGTAAACTTTGCGTTCTGTGTTTCAGCAGAATGTCATAGAGGTGCAGTGCACACCAAGTGTATTAACAAGCCTTGAAATTAAGGTAAATTCTCAGCGTTACCCACAAGTCCAGAACACAGCGGCTTTTTCCTGCTTTTACTTTTCGTAGTCCCACCCTAGACACATCTGGCCAATAAGTGGACTGAATGTCCTCACGTGGTTTGTATTGAGGTAATGCAGGTCGCTTTTAGTTTTCTCTGTGTTAAAAGAAACCAAAGTGCAGGTTAAAGGCTACAAGTTTACAAACTCTTCAACTGATTTAGACCACAGTAAAACCACAGTAAACGAATTCCAGGTGTGAAAATGCCCTAACACGTCAATCTTAAATCTCCAGAAAAGGGTTGAAGATGTGGAGACTGTTAAGGCCATTGCAGTTTTACACTATTTTTAAACTTGTCAATACGATGAAGGTGATGACTCTGAGCAGCTGCGTATTGATTTACAGCAACCCTTCTCTAGAAGGCGACAAGTGGACCCAAACCATGCCAGCAAAATGCACCTTCACAGCATAATAAAACCTCTCGTTGTAGGGGTCGAGGATTGAGGCCTTTCTTTGATTTGTCGCCCTTTTGTAAATCTCCCAGTGAAATGTGGACAGTGGCGGTCAATGCTGGCCTTTAGTGACATTTTATGATTTTATGCAGCCCACGACTCTAGCAAGGAATGAATTTACTGGACATTTCATTCCTTTACAGCTCATCATTATGCTGTTTAAATTCACAGCTAAAAAGCTATTAGCCAGCAAAAAAAACCAAAAAACATCACATGAACTCAAATGGTTTGAGCATATTTATATGAACGCTTGCTAAAAAATGTTTTGAAAACTTGAGAAAGCTTGCTGTAAAGTATGACAGTGACCTAGAACCTATTATAATATCACACATTATTATCAGGTGACAGATAATTAACAGAACATTCTTTGTGTCTAAAGGCTTCAAACTAGTTTTTCATGCACTGTGAAGCTTTATGACACCATCTCTTATTCAGAAAGCCTTTAATGACCGTATACATGTTCCTTTGCAGCCAACGCAGCTGCACAACGCAAGGAAGTGATCAAAAACAAGATCCGCGCTATCGGGAAGATGGCCAAAATGTTCTCTGTTCTCAGGTACATTATTTACACGTGTGTAGAGGTATGATTTCCAAAAAAAAAATTTTTTTTCCAATCTAGAGTGCACTCTGTATGTATATCTACTGTTATGAGAGTGGGGACATCCAGTAAAATCGTTTAGCTGCATTTTCTGATCTGTTTGCTGGCCTCTGTCTGTCCTGCAGAGAGGAGAGTGAAAATGTGTTGACACTTAAGGGCCTGACGCCCACTGGCATGCTGCCAAGCGGGGTTCTTTCTGGAGGCAGACAGACACTGCAGAGTGGTGAGTACGAGGCTGGGCCTAAGCCTGTTCGCCATCATTTTCTTCATGACCGACATCAGTCCCCTCCATGACTCTTATCTCTCAAACTGTCTCTCTTCTGCCTTTTTTTCTAATCTACCTTAAATTAAGTTAGCTTTGTTTTAGCCTCTTACTGACGTTCTTAACTGAAGAGCCTAAGTTAACGTAAAGGTCCAGTCTTCTAGTTTTTTTAATAGTTTCACATGATGACAGTCATACAAATATGCAAGACAACTGCATCAGTGCTCAGAACAAGTTGTCTTGAATTCAAAGTTCAGACCTAACATTTAAGCTGCTGTGCTTTTTTGAGACTTATTTATAGGTGGCAGAAAAACGAATTCACAGCAGCACACCACTTTTATTTTATTTATTTATTTATTTATTTTGTTCGAAACTGATGTGATGCAAACAAAGTTTATAGACAGGGGTGCACATAAGTGGTCCGCAGGTGCACATGCGCTGTCAAAATCAAAGACGCGCACCAGATAAGAAGTTGCAACGTGCGTTGGCGTACATATAAAAGGCACTGTTTTTGTCCACTAGAGTGGGATTTTCACGGCATATTCTGCACCACATCTCTGTGCGTTCATCGTTTGTTTGAAGCCAGCTCACCTCCTGCAACCACTTTTCAGAGAATACGCGCTTCTTTTGTGGTCCGGACTCCTGACATTTCTTTGGAGGTGGAGGAACACCAAAGTAATTGCTTAAAGGAGCTTCTTCGACATCTTTAAAAGTTCTAAACAAATGTCTGTTCTCCTCCAGAAAATCTTATGTACGCAAACACTGGTGCACCCCTGTTTATAGACATTACTTATTTCCAAAACAATGTCCCTCTTTGGGCTTTTATGCCCATGAAGGACTGCAATACAGTACTAGAAAAATATAGTGTCAGACAGATAAATAATTTAAATATATGAATACGTAAATTCCAAAAATATAAATAATTATGAAATTATAGTATAATTAGTTTTATTGGGGGGGTTATATTGGTTGGGTCTGATTATTGGTGGTGAGGGGGTCATAACCCCCCTAACCCCCCTGGAAATTACGCCCCTGGTAGGAATACACTTTGGGGCCAGACTGTTTATACATTTAACAATTAATTTAAGAAAACAGAGATGAAACTCTCAAAACTAAGTATTATAATCTTTTAGAAATATTACAATGATGCCACCTAACAGGCTTTTTATCCATTATTTTGAAACAAAGGAATTGAATATAGTGCTAAGCAACTACAAGTTATTTCTGTCATCTTATCTAATATATGTATATATTTTTTTTTTTGTTTTTCTCAGCCTACTACTTCTGCCATCTAATTGTCCCTCACAGTTTCTTTCTTCATGCCTCTGTCTTAATAATTTTTCATACAGTTTTTCTAACCCCAGATTGACAGTATTTCTCTCAGTACTAATGCATGGCACTCCTCTGAGTTTGGCTGCATTGCCAATATCTCATCCGGCCTAACACGAGCTGCCTTTTTCGCTGGGGCTGCATTTTACATTTGCATGGCTTAATCAGGAGTAACCCGATCCCCTCCTCCCCCCTCAGCCACCATTGAAGCCATTGAAGCCATCGAGACGCATGATGAGGACGGAGAAGGTAAACCCCCACCCATCTCCCACCCCTCTCAGTATATCATCAGGTTCTCCTGGAGTAGGGGCCACCTGCCACTAACATTTTCATGTGCACAACAGCCCACAAAATAATTCCTCCACTCTTATAACTCTTTAATCTGGTATGGCTGGCACTTTACTTTGCAGAGATTAGATTAAACAGAAAAACCAACTAGATGATTGGATTTAAACTTTTAGAAGAGATGGAACTTTATAAAGGACCGTGAGCTGGATTTTAACACAGTTGTGTGTAATGTAGACTCTTTTATCGCAGGGAAATACTGGCAGTGTTTGCTGGGTGGGGGGCTGGTGTGGTATCATGTTCATGTAACTCTTGAGTCAGTGCACTAAGGTTGGAAGGAACTGTTTCACACCTAATGCAGTATTCCTGTTCCTTGTGGACAGATGAAAAGACGTTGATAAGCATCCACAGTGACTGCAGCATACATTTGCATTTAGTAATTAGAAAGTGGGCAAGAAAGGGAAAAACACTACTTAAAAGAGAGGAATTACTTTTTAAGGGATATATATTCATAATAAATGAAAACACTGCAAAGTCAAGTGCTGCTAAGAGATGCATGACTAAAGCCCATTATTTTGGGTTTGGCTTGTAAATGGCCTCCATCTGGTACTAAAAAGTGTTGCATGCAGAAAAACAAGAAACGGCCCAGCACATCAACATGAAATATGCACCCCTGTGTCTGAGTTCCTGAGGTAATCTTAACTCATGAACGAAGAGTGAGAGATTTACAGCTTTGTTTATCCGACACATTATTTGTGCACTTTAAACAAAACTAAAGTAGCAGGATGACTGACAAGGGACATTGTAGCAAGTGGTGTTCGTTTTATTGAGAAAAAAGGGCAAGATTACAAACCATTGACTGAAGTCACTTTCTCTACCATGCAGTTTATGACTGGATTATTTAAAAAAGAGGTATATCACAGCTTGAAGTAACAAACATGCAGACTTGTAGACTTTGTAGACCTTTTTTTAAATCCTCTAGGTCTGTAGGCCTCGCAACTGGGTGGAAACTGCCTGACAACTACCAGTGAGTGTTTGCTGGTGTTTGCCTAAGGACCAGTAGCTGACTCAACGGTAACCACTGGTTGCTAGTGAAAAATGTCTATTCCCTGAATGGCTGACAAGTAGTTGCAGGAAGCTACTTGCTGTCGCTAGGTGACATTGGTTGCCAAGGTGTATACAGTGCTGCATAGAAAACCTTCTTTGTATTATACTGATTTTGCTGCGAGCTGACTGCTGCAGTTACATGTACTTTGCATGGAAGATGTTAAATTGTCTGCAAAGACTCACTTACTGCTGTAATGCAAACAGGAAACGTAGGCCGTTTGCTTACGAAAATTTACCTTTGGAAACATGTTGGGTTCAGCAGCAAAACACACTTTTAAGGCAAACACTTTCTGGTTTGCATTAAACTTTTTCTTTTCACTACTGCTTGGTGGTTAGTTAGCAAGTGTTTGCATGCAAGTGGCCACCTTCCATACAAACTACACACAACCCTGGCAATCTGATAGCAACCAAAGCAATTGCGCGATGGTTTTTCGTGCAGAGACCATCTTTGTGACTGATTTCATCTAGTGGCACCCACTCACCAGTCATGATTTTCCCTAGTAACCAGAGGTTGTCAGGGGGTTGCTGACCAGTCTCTAGGCCTGTGTGACTGAGGTCTAAGGAACATCAGTTGAGGGAAGGGCAGTTTAACTACAAGAAAGCAGCTGTCATGAGGAATGCTTGCCATGTCACTATTGTTAGTTGCAGAGATGAGTGATTAGTTTATATCAACAGCATGTGACCATGCGCACTTTAATAAAAAAGAGTATACTAATCCATTAATTAGGGGCGATTGTGGCTCAAGAGTTGGCAGTTCGTCTTGTAATCGGAAGGTTGCCGGTTCGAGCCCCGGCTCGGACAGTCTCGGTCGTTGTGTCCTTGGGCAAGACACTCCACCCGTTGCCTACTGGTGGTGGTCAGAGGGCCCGGTGGCACCAGTGTCCGGCAGCCTCGCCTCTGTCAGTGCGCCCCAGGGCAGCTGTGGCTACAATATAGCTTAGCATCACCAGTGTGCGAATGACTGAATGTAGTATAAAGCACTTTGGGGTCCATAGGGACTAAGTAAAACACTATACAAATACAAGCCATTTAATGAAATAAGCTCACTGATTCCTAATACGACTCACATTCTGAATTTACACATCTTCATTAGTTATAATCCCTGGGAAATCACAGCAGCAGTTCATGTCTTGGGAGGGTATGTATCATATTAAGAACACTCTGGAACTGCGGAGTTACGTGAAGATCCTGATCCCTTTATTTGTGTTTTTCAGCTATCCGTGGGTTCTCCCCCCAGCACAAGATCACCAGCTTTGAGGAGGCTAAGGGCTTGGACCGCATCAATGAGCGTATGCCTCCTCGCAAAGATGGGGTGAACCATGTGGGTCACTCCATTGGAAAGATGAATATGTCAGAGGCAAACGGCACAGAAGACAACAGCAACATCCAGTGATGTGCTGTCTGAGCCTCAGAACTGCCGGTGGCTGCGCAGCAAGAACTTTGCTAAATCCTGAATTCAGGCCTCTGAACATAAAATAAAACAGGCCCTCAGATAGAAAATGAAATCTGCAGCAAATCTAAAATGGCAAAAAGGTCATTTCTTTCATGACACTATGTCATTGCACGGTTGGGGGAGGGGGGAGTTGGGTTCACGGCAAAGGGCAGGCATAAGGAGAGATGAGCAGGCTTCAGCTCGACTGAAAAAAAAAGTCAAGTGATTGAAAGTTGTGTCTGCCTGTTGTTCCCTTTCTCAATTCAATTACAGACTGAATTGTTGGGGGTTGTTTTGTTTTAAGCGCTGACACGTGTCTGCTCCTTCATCACAGGGCCTGACAGCAGACATAATTGCAGTATCCATGCCTCACAAATCATTTTAACTGTTTTATAAGGTGTTTATTATGAGTCACTCACAAATTCACTTGATGAGGAAAACGATCTTGTTTACCTACATGTTTTGCTAGTATTAGATCACACTACTTCATCAGAAAGAAAGAAAGAATAAAAAAGCAAAATGCGTACCTCTTCAAACCTGCAGTGCAATCTTACTGTTGAACTTTAATTTATTGATTTACCTTGTGGTAAGAAGCTGTTGTCCTGCATGGGAAAGAGGACAGGGTGCTTTGGCCCGGCCACCAAAGATCAAACTCCACTTTGCGTATGTCTCCGTAATCTCCAGCACTGCTCCTTTCCTCACCTTCCTCGCTGTCAGCCGTCTCCTAGCAAGACATAACTTGGAGGGGATGTGGGAAGAAAAGGGGGGGGGGATGAAAGGAGCATTGTGAAATTTTTATTCCACCTCTTACTGTAGATATCCCAGTATCAAAAATTACATACAGTCCGAAAATGTCAGAAAGTGCAACATTTGTAGGTGAATCTCAGAGGGTTTTATTTTATGTGCTTGTATCAGAGTTATTTACTTTCTCTTCACTGTCTGTTTACACATTTCACATGAGAAAAGGGCAAAAAATTATACGGTTACTTTTTGGGACATTTTACACCTGAGCATTCTCTGCTGAAGGATGCTTAGTGTCACGGGTATTTCATCTCTTCTCCATCGCTATGACTGCCAACATTGTGGAATTAACACTAATTTCTGGACCTCAGAAGAAAAGTTTTTAAATTGTGGGACATACCCTGCTATCAGACGCCACCCAACATTTCTCACCTGCTTATTGCTAAAGATAAAATAGTTGGTGCAGTCAAATATGAAACCAGCGCCCTTTGAGTTTGCAAATTCAGTGAGATTTCATGCCACACACTGAACTGTATACGATGAAGAAATTCTGCAAATGTGTTGTTGAAAGCTTCTCTAAAAGCCACACCATTGTGTCACTTAAAGCAAACAGGCTTGGAGCTAAACTGAAACATATTGACATGATTTGCTTTGATGACGAATCCTGACCAGAATTTAGTTAATGGATATCAAATTGTTGGACATTAAATACATGAATCTGTTAATCTGTTTTTTCTAATTTAAGTAGAGTAGGGAAGCAGGCTGAGAAAATCTTTAATGGGATCTCAATGAAATGGATTCCCATGGCCAACAATAAGTAAGTAAGTAACTAAGTTTAAGCAGAAACACTTCGAAATCTGGGAGAGTCACACCCAACACCTACTATATTCATTTCTACAAATTCCTATCGTACATCAATATTTTTTCTACTTTATATTCCATCTTTCTATTTAATGATAAAGGTATGTGAATTAAGGATGAACAAAAAGTGATTTTTACACACAGCATCTATGGTATGGAACGCATCAATGCATGCAGTTAAGTTCCTAATTGTTATGTGAGATTATAATTGTGATCGTTGTGTTTCAAATAGTAAACTTAAATTGATTTATTTTGAAATTCTATTGTTAGTTTTATTTGTCTTTTTTATACATTTTATAAATAGGCTTCCTTTAGTTGATTTGGTCCATATATATATTTTTTTTCATTCTGTTATTAATTACCACTGCTTTTAATTTTATATTAGTTTTATTGTATGCAGAGATGCCCTTCTAAGGTGTTACGCATTGTGTTTTAAATTTTTTCTGTTGTACTGATGTACAGAACATGTTCAGTAGTGTGAATGAATATAATCTCAGTGAAAAGCAACTTTCAGGCTGCCAAAGCATGATAGCATGGTTTTCAGATGTAAATGAACTGGACACAAAGAAAATCATGTGTCACACTTACATTTAACAGGAAACATTGTACTCTGGTTATATTTACTGCAGATATTATTATTGTTACAATTTAGCTTATGGTTACTTTCCTTCCTCTGTTTCTGGGTCTTGTATGGTCTACATGCATATTTCAACAAACAAATATAATGGATTTTATCTTGCAGCATTTTTTTATTATTATTATCTATCAAAATATGTTTGGGCATTTGACCTCCTAAATAATACACACATTGTAAGCATGCCCTATGGGACAAATCACATTTTTTTACTCTTGAATAAAATATGCATGAACAAAATGTGTGATGTCATTTTTTTTACGTCTCAACCGTGGAAGTACATTTTAACCTGTGAAATCTTTTAAAAGTTTAATTAGGTATATCTGGAAGACAATTCACGCAGACTCCCCAAAAGTGGACAACAGAAGAGTGGAAAAATGTTGCGTAGTCGGGTGAATCTCAATTTCTGCTGTAAAATGCAGATGGTAGCGTCAGGATTTGGCATGACCATGAAAACAAGGCTCAATCCTGCTGGTGATGCAGTGCTGTGGGGGATATTCTTTCCACACACTGGGCCCCTAAATATCAACTGAGCATCATTTATACACTAGCCTACCTGAGAGTTGTTACTGACCATGTCCATAGCTCGATAACCATAATGTATTCACATCATAGATGTGCAGCCGACAAATCAGCAGGAACTGTGTGATCGTGTCATGTCAACATGGACCAAAATGAGGAATGTGTCAAGCACCTTGTTGAAATCTGTACAACATAAAATTAAAGCAGTTATGAAAGCAAGAAGAGGTCCAATCCTAAAGGCATACTTTATCACCATAACAGTAATTTACTGTTAAGATTTTCTGTAAAAACTTTAATTTTCCAGTTTAAGACTGTTATTTTACAGTGTACCCACTGTTATCTACATGTTTCTACTGAAAAAATATTACATTACTCTAGTGTAGAATAATCTAAACTATAGAAACT